>NW_022589751.1:10727969-10787267 GCF_004348235.1 Phoca vitulina
ATTGACATCTTCACAATATTTGTTCTTCCAATCCATGAGCATGGAACGTTTTTCCATTTCTTTGTGTCTTCCTCAATTTCTTTCATGAGTATTTTATAGTTTTCTGAGTACAGATCCTTTGCCTCTTTGGTTAGATTTATTCCTAGGTATCTTATGGTTTTGGGTGCAATTGTAAATGGGATCGACTCCTTAATTTCTCTTTCTTCTGTCTTGTTGTTGGTGTATAGGAATGCCACTGACTTCTGTGCATTGATTTTATATCCTGCCACTTGACTGAATTCCTGTATGAGTTCTAGCAGTTTTGGGGTGGAGTCTTTGGGATTTTCCACATAAAGTATCATATCATCTGCAAAGAGTGAGAGTTTGACTTCTTCTTTGCCAATTTGGATGCCTTTGATTTCTTTTTGTTGTCTGATTGCTGTGGCTAGGACTTCCAATACTATGTTGAATAGCAGTGGTGATAGTGGACATCCCTGCCGCGTTCCTGACCTTAGGGGGAAAGCTCTCAGTTTTTCCCCATTGAGAATGATATTCGCTGTAGGTTTTTCATAGATGGCTTTTATGATATTGAGGTATGTACCCTCTATCCCTATACTCTGAAGAGTTTTGATCAAGAAAGGATGCTGTACTTTGTCAAATGCTTTTTCTGCATCTATTGAGAGGATCATATGATTCTTGTTCTTTCTTTTGTTAATGTATTGTATCACGTTGATTGATTTGCGGATGTTGAACCAACCTTGCAGCCCAGGGATAAATCCGACTTGGTCGTGGTGAATAATCCTTTTAATGTACTGTTGGATCCTATTGGCTAGTATTTTGGTGAGAATTTTTGCATCCATGTTCATCAGGGATATTGGTCTGTAATTCTCCTTTTTGATGGGGTCTTTGTCTGGTTTTGGGATCAAGGTAATGCTGGCCTCATAAAATGAGTTTGGAAGTTTTCCTTCCATTTCTATTTTTTGGAACAGTTTCAGAAGGATAGGTATTAATTCTTCTTGCAATGTTTGGTAGAATTCCCCTGGGAAGCCATCTGGCCCTGGGCTTTTGTGTTTTGGGAGATTTTTGATGACTGCTTCTATTTCCTTAGTGGTTATAGGTCTGTTCAGGTTTTCTATTTCTTCCTGGTTCAGTTTTGGTAGTTGATACATCTCTAGGAATGCATCCATTTCTTCCAGGTTATCTAATTTGCTGGCATAGAGTTGCTCATAATATGTTCTTATAATTGTTTGTATTTCTTTGGTGTTGGTTGTGATTTCTCCTCTTTCATTCATGATTTTGTTGATTTGGGTCATTTCTCTTTTCTTTTTGATAAGTCTGGCCAGGGGCTTATCAATCTTGTTAATTCTTTCAAAGAACCAGCTCCTAGTTTCGTTGATCTGTTCTACTGTTCTTTTGGTTTCTATTTCATTGATTTCTGCTCTGATCTTTATTATTTCTCTTCTCCTGCTGGGTTTAGGCTTTATTTGCTGTTCTTTCTCCAGCTCCTTTAGGTGTAGGGTTAGGTTGTGTACTTGAGACCCTTCTTGTTTCTTGAGAAAGGCTTGTATTGCTACATACTTTCCTCTTAGGACTGCCTTTGCTGTATCCCAAAGATTTTGAATAGTTGTGTTTTCATTTTCATTGGTTTCCATGAATTTTTTAATTCTTCTTTAATTTCCTGGTTGACCCATTCATTCTTCAGTAGGATGCTCTTTAGCCTCCATGTATTTGAGTTCTTTCCGACTTTCCTCTTGTGATTGAGTTCTAGTTTCAAAGCATTGTGGTCTGAAAATAGGCAGGGAATGATCCCAATCTTCTGGTACCGGTTGAGACCTGATTTATGACCTAGGATGTGATCTATTCTGGAGAATGTTCCATGGGCACTAGAGAAGAATGTGTATTCCGTTGCTTTGGGATGGAATGTTCTGAATATGTCTGTGAAGTCCATTTGGTCCAGTGTGTCATTTAAAGTCTTTATTTCCTTGTTGATCGTTTGCTTAGACGATCTGTCCATTTCAGTGAGGGGGGTGTTAAAGTCCCCCACTATTATTGTATTGTTGTCGATGTGTTTCTTTGCTTTTGTTATTAATTGCCTTATATAATTGGCTGCTCCCATGTTAGGGGCATAGATATTTACAATTGTTAGATCTTCTTGTTGGATAGACCCTTTAAGTATGATATAGTGTCCTTCCTCATCTCTTATTACAGTCTTTGGTTTAAAATCTAATTTGTCTGATATAAGGATTGCCACCCCAGCTTTCTTTTGGTGTCCATTAGCATGGTAAATGGTTTTCCACCCCCTCACTTTCAATCTGAGGGTGTCTTTGGGTCTAAAATGAGTCTCTTGCAGACAGCATATCGATGGGTCTTGTTTTTTAATCCAATCTGATAGCCTGTGTCTTTTGATTGGGGCATTTAGCCCATTTACATTCAGGGTAACTATTGAAAGATAGGAATTCAGTGCCATTGTATTGCCTGTAAAGTGACTGTTACTGTATATTGTTTGTGTTCCTTTCTGGTCTATGTTGCTTTTAGGCTCTCTCTTTGCTTAGAGGACCCCTTTCAATATTTGTTGTAGGGCTGGTTTCGTGTTTGCAAATTCCTTTAGTTTTTGTTTGTCCTGGAAGCTTTTTATCTCTCCTTCAATTTTCAATGACAGCCTAGCTGGATATAGTATTCTTGGCTGCATATTTTTCTCATTTAGTGCTCTGAATATGTCCTGCCAGTCCTTTCTGGCCTGCCAGGTCTCTGTGGATAAGTCTGTTGCCAATCTAATGTTTCTACCATTGTAGGTTACATATCTCTTCTCCCAAGCTGCTTTCAGGATTTTCTCTTTGTCTCTGAGACTCGTAAGTTTTACTATTAGATGTCGGGGTGTTGACCTATTTTTATTGATTTTGAGAGGGGTTCTCTGTGCCTCCTGGATTTTGATGCCTGTTTCCTTCCCCAAATTAGGGAAGTTCTCTGCTATAATTTGCTCCATTATACCTTCTGCCCCTCTCTCTCTTTCTTCTTCTTCTGGGATCCCAATTATTCTAATGTTGTTTCGTCTTATGGTATCGTTTATCTCTCGAATTCTGCCCTCGTGATCCAGTAGTTGTTTATCTCTCTTTTTCTCAGCTTCTTTATTTTCCATCATTTGGTCTTCTATCTCACTGATTCTTTCTTCTGCCTCATTTATCCTAGCAGTTAGCGCCCCCATATTTGATTGCACCTCATTGATAGCCTTTTTGATTTCTACTTGGTTAGATTTTAGTTCTTTTACTTCTCCAGAAAGGGTTTCTCTCATAACTTCCATGTTTTTTTCAAGCCCAGCTAGTATCTTTAAAGTGATGATTCTGAACTCTAGATCTGACATCGTACTAATGTCCGTATTGAGTAGGTCCCTGGCAGTCGGTACTACCTCTTGTTCTTTTTGTTGAGGTGATTTTTTCCGTCTTGTCATTTTGTGCAGAGGAGAATAGATTAATGAGAGAACAAAATGCTAGCAGGGTAACAACATCCCCAGAAAATATACTCTAAACAAATCAGAAAAGACCTGAAGCAGTGGGACAAGAAAGGGAAAGAGAGAAAAAAGAAAAGGAAAGAAAAAAAGAAAAAAGAAAAAGATAAAGATAAAAACAAACAAAAGCAGAACAAAACAAAACAAAAACAGAATGTGATCAAATATGATCAGGCTGGATTATAGATCAGTGCCACACACTAGATTTTGG
Organism: Phoca vitulina; assembly: GCF_004348235.1. NCBI lineage: Eukaryota > Metazoa > Chordata > Mammalia > Carnivora > Phocidae > Phoca > Phoca vitulina. Next base: position 10,731,662 of record NW_022589751.1, read on the forward strand.
GTGTATTTTGGTCTGTTAAAAGAAAGTCCCTCCCAAAATTTTAAAGAAAGAAAAACTTATATATGTACAAAAATAAGGGTTGATATGATGAAGGGATGGAATATGACTGTAAAGATGGAAATTATAAAAAATTTTAAAAAAGGATTTGATAGGGGCGCCTGGGTGGCTCAGTTGGTTAAGCAACTGCCTTCAGCTCAGGTCATGATCCTGGAGTCACTGGATCGAGTCCCGCATCGGGCTCCCTGCTCGGCAGGGAGTCTGCTTCTCCCTCTGACCCTAACCCCTCTCATGTGCTCTCTCTCATTCTCTCTCTCTCAAATAAATAAATAAAATATATAAAAAAAAAAAAAAAAAAAAAAAAAGGATTTGATAAGTTGTTTGAAAAAAGAAAGAAGAGGATTAAAAAAAAAAAAAGAAAGAAAAAAGTGAGAGAATGTGATCAGGCAGGGGAGTAGAAAAAAACCATACACTAGAGATTTAGAGTATATTTTGATCTGTTAGAAGAAACTATCTCAAGATTTTAAAGAGAGAACAACTTATATATATATGCCAAAAATACGGGTAACTACTATGAAGGGATAGAATATGACTTTAAAAATAAAAATGTTTTTTTTTTTTAAAAAGGGATTGATAAGATGTTGGTTGAAAAAGGGAAAAAGAAAAATTCAAAAAAAAAGAAAAAAGGAAAAAAGAAAAAAAGACAGTTAAAAAAAATAATTAACTTTGAAAGACTAAAGAATCATGGTAAAAAAGCCATGAATTCTATGTGCAGTATTCCCCCAGCGCTGGAGTTCTGCCGTTCTCATTGATCAGTAAACTTGGTCTTGGCTGGCTGTTCTCGCTGATCTTCTGGGGGAGGGGCCTGTTGCCGTGGTTCCCAAATGTCTTTGCCGGAGGTGGAATTGCCCCGCCCTTGCCGGTCTGGGCTAAGTAATCTGCTCGGGTTTGCTCTCCGGAGCTTCTGTTCCCTGCAAGCTTTCCGTACAGCTTTGGAGGCGGAGAGTGAAAATGGCGGCCTCCCAGTCTCCGCCCCGGAGGAGCCGAGAACTTGGGGTCCCGCTCCTCAGCGAGCCCCCAGAGAAAAGCAGTCAGTCACTCCCATCTCCCCGGTCTCCGGCCACACTCCGCGCTCACCTGGCCTGTGACCGCGCCTTTCTATCTGGCCCCCGACCCCGGGTGGAGTCTCCAAACCCAGCAGATCCCCGCGGTGCGCTCCCGCAGCTCTCCTCCCGGGTGAAGAAGGTGAGTCTCCCCGGATCTGCCGCTTGTTGGGTCCCTGCTGGAGGAGCAGTGGCCCGACTGTGCCGCGGATCACGGTTTATGGCAACCCCGAGCTGAGAGCCCGCGCCTGGGCTCCGTCTCTGCAGCCGGCTTCCCTGCTCCGATACCTGGGAGCTCTGCCGCACTCAGGCACCCCCGGTCTTTCTGTGACCCCGAGGGTCCTGAGACCACACTGTCCCGCGAGGGTTCCACCCCCCACTTCGCCACCAGAGTGACGTCCCTCAGCGGAGCAGACTTCTAAAAGTTCCGATTTTGTGCTCCGTGGCTCTATCACTTGCCAGAAGCGGCTGACGGAGGCCCCTCCCCCGCCGTCTATCCTCCCGAATATCGCCTCGGATTCACTTCTCCGCACGTCCTACCTTCCAGAAAGTGGTCGCTTTTCTGTTCAGAGAGTTGCTGCTATTCTTTTCTTCGATCTCCCGTTGAGTTTGTAGGTGTTCAGAATGGTTTGATCCCTATCCAGCTGAATTCCTGAGAGGAGACGAAATCCAGGTCTCCTACTCCTCTGCCATCTTGCTCCGCCCCGCGAACACTGCCTTTTATAGCTGGAGAAACTGAGGCATAGAGAAAAACCGTGAAGTCGTGCAGCCAGGAAACTTCAGAGCTGAGGCCCCGAGCCAGGACATGTGGCCCTAGAGCCTGTGCATTTAACCACCGTTCTGTGTAATGCTGTGCTTCAGACCCATGGGAGGGCTGGAGCCGAAGGACTCAGGCCAGTCCCTAGGCCAGACCAGGAGAGAACCGGGTAGGCCTTTTACATGTTTGTATCTTATTAGTCCTCATAATTAAGAGGGCTGACCGTCCTGTGTTTATGGATGAAGAAATGCGGGCTTTGAGGGCTGAGCCTTCTCTGAGGCTGCCCCACTGGTCCGGAGCACCCGGTCTGCCTGCTCCAAAGGCCATCCTGTCCCTCTATGTCTTGGTCGCCCTTAGGAACCCTCTGCTCTCTGAGACTCTGATTCCTGGAAAGATCCAGGTATACTATGTCCTTCTTGGTGGACACCCGGGGGACCAGGCCTCTCCTCACATCTACTTTATGCCTCTTTCCTCAGCAGCCGAGACCAGGGGCAGGTGGTCTACAAAGGGAGAGGGAGGGTAGCCACGAAAAGGGAAATGTATTGATGAGGTGAACCAAATCATTGTCTTAACGCCAGTGATGGCCACACCCACGGGAGTCTCAGCAGACAAGCTTGGTTTCTCTCTGGTTTTGTCCTCTGGATTTTCACTGTGCAGGACTATGACCAGCTCATCCCCCTCTAGAACCACATTGCAGCACCACGAAGTTAGCAGGCCGGGGTCCTTCAGTGGGAGGCCTGTTTGGAAGGGCCAGGCTGCGGTCTTGGGGCTGGGAAGAGCTGATGGGCTGGGGCTGCGAGGGAGGGCAAAGCAGGGAAGCAGGGAGGAGGCATCCAAGTTTTTCCACTTGTTCTTTTCACCCCATTGTATGAAATGCCTCCTGGGTGACAGGCAATGTGGTTGGTGCTAGGGGTAAGAACAGAAGCTCTGGAGTGGGTGGGACTGGATTCAAACTCCAGCTTCATCCCTGGGCCACTTCACCTCCCTGCGCATCAGCATCCTCATCTTCAAAATAAAGGCAGCAGCAGCACCCAGCTTGCTGAGCAATAATGAGGATTAGCCGAGGTCTTGTATATTAAATGCTTAGAGCAGTGCGGGGCCCATAGTAAGCGCTGAATAAATGGTGGCTATTAGTGCTATTATTATCTCTGTCCTTGGGAGTTCACAGTCTGGTGAGACACAGGACATTAAAAAAAAAAAAAAACAACAGATAATTTTCTAAGGACTCGGCCAGGAAGTGATGCTGTTACCCCCAGGAGTGGTGTCAGAATTTCCTGCTCGCTGCTCTCTCTGAGATGCACTGAGGTCATGTTCTGTGCTTCGAGCTGGAGGTGGGTCCGTGCGCAAGCGCTCCCTCCCCCATGAGCCCCACCGGCTGTGAGGGGTCCGGGCCAGGGGTCCCCTTGCCGCCTTGCTCCCCTTCAGTGTCACCTTGTGAAAGGAGAGAAAAACTGTGTTTGGATTGGAAAGAGCCACTGAAGCTTCTTCACCATTCTCCACTGCAGATAAGAGACAATGAGATGGAAAATCCAAATGGCCAAAATGAATATATAAGAGCAAGAAGTTTAACAGCCTGATGACAAGCAGCACATGAAATGATTATCCTCTGGCAGATGATGAGCATTTCAGAAGCAACAAAGCAGAAGGGAATTAGTGGGGTGAAGTTGGGGACCCTCACTCATGGGCCTCATGGAATTCCTCTGGGAGTAGGGGGGTCTGTCTAGACTTGGCAGGGACTTCATCTTTCCGTTTTGCTGCACCTGGAAGAATCAGCCAGAGGTGGAACTCTGTTCTCAAGTATTACCTGCTTTATTATATTCACGGTCTTAAGGACACTATTTCCCCAGAGGCAGAGGGGATGAGACTTGCCAGTGGCCCCAGAAATTCTCAGCTTTAATCAGACTGATAATCTTACTTTCTGGTCCTAATTGTAGAAAATAAACAATTTCAATTGGTTTCTTTACTATTGTCAACTTTGTGCCCAAAAGACCATCTCCAGGAGCTAGCTTTAAAAAGATAAAATTAAAAAATAATAATTTATTTATCATTTTGGAGTAAGCCAGTCTGTACAGAAAATCTACTTCCTTCTAGAAGGTCAGGTGTGCTGGACTTAGGATGAGATAGGTCCACCTGTTGGTGGGTCTGTTCATTCCTTGGGGTGACTACTGTAGGGTCTAGGCATGATCTAGATCTTACAATAATCTAAGCCAAGACTGTGGGCAAGAGTGGGATGGGGAAGCAGACTAGGGCAAAAGGAACCCACAGAGGAGGGATATATAGACTAGCTAACATCATACCCTGGTGATAAGATTTTTCACTAGCGCGATCCTGTCTTGGGTGTAGTGGGTTGAGCAGTGTTCCCTACCCCCCAGTCCCCTTCCCCCAAAATATATCCATGTGTCAATCCCCAGAACTTATGAATGTGACCTTATTTGGCAAACAGGTTTTTGTAGTTGAGCTCAGATTAAGGATCTTGAGGTGAGATCATCCTGGACTATCTGGGTGGACCCTAAACCCTTATAAGAGACAGAAAAGAAGACCAGATGAAGTGAGAGGCAGGAGTTGGAGTCAAGCAACCACAAGCCTAAGAACCCTTGGAGACACCAGCAGCTGGGAGAGGCAAGGAATCTCTCCTCTAGCCTTTGGAGGGGGTGCAGCCCTGCTTGATTTTGACCCAGTGAAATTGATTTTGGGCTTCTGGCCTCCAGAACTATGAGAAAATAAATCTGTTGTCCTAAGACCCCAAGTTTGTGGTCATTTGTTATGGCAGCCCTAGGAAACTGGTACAGAGCTCAGTGGGTACAGAACTAAGTGGGGAAAACATTGGTGGAAGACTGGAGTCCATGAGGATGGTGGCTCTCAAAAAAAGCACAGGGTGGTGCTGTGGCAGGAGAGAAGGGAACAAAAATCAAGAGCCTCTTAACCTCTTCCTTGGGTGGCACCTGCTCAGGCCAGGGGTGAGATCATCCTGGATTATCTGGGTGGGGCCTCTCCTGGGTGACATGGGTTGTCAGGTGGTGACTTCCTGCTTCTCCATCCTTCCAGTTATACCCACCTGGTTTGTCATGGTCATGAGGGAGAGATTGGCCCAGGTGACGTAAGGTTGTATGAGAACATGAGATCACAGGGATCAGCCGAGGAATCGAGGGCTTTAGCCCCAGGTCTTGGCAGCTGCAGGGCCTGGGAACAGTGCCGGGGAGGCAGCCAAGTCCCTGGGGGCGCCGCAGACACCAGAGCCCCTCGTCTGGGCAGCTGGGAGGGGCTTTTTGACCCTCACGGACTGGATTCCTGCTCCCACCTGCTCAGTCTGCTCACCTCCACCCTTGAGTTCTTTCTTAAGGCTTTGGTCCCTACTGCGCCTTGACCATTGGGCAGCCTCGGAAGAAAACAGCATGAATGAACAAGCAACAAACAGATACCAAAGAGAAACTGCACGCAGAGCCAATCTCAGCTTGGCAGCTTTTTTTTTTTTCTTCTTGTAGGACACGTGTGTTTGTGGTCATAATATTAGATTGCACACACTCATAGAGTCATATTTTCTGCTAGTGAAATTGTTCCTGGCTCATATAATGGGATTAAATATATCAGTATTTCATGGTGTTCCGCAAAAAGCCCTTAACTTCCAGGTGCTCAGCCGCACGGACAAGTTTGAGAACCACTGATCTATAATGAAGGGTATAATCATTGAACACATAAGTAAGCAGGACGTTTGCGAGAAGCCGTTTGTCACTAATTCATCAGTATTTGGGGAGGTAGAAACTGTATACAGGTACAGGCAAAATGATAAATGTAAGGCATTTAAAATTTTCAGAAAGTATCTCATTAGACTTCACGTCTAATAGAATTGATAGAAAACACTCTTGGAGACCTCTTTTGGCCTTCGGAGTGAAACCAGAAAATCAGCTTCATTTCATTAGCCAAACATAACCTCACTGCTTCCTGGCTACACTTTGACTCGTCTGTCTCCGCCCGCCCATGCAGAAGGACGCTGTCCGTGTCAAAGCCACAGCACAGATGTTGGCCTCAGGCTCCAGAGTCCATACACCCCACTTCTCAATCAGTCCGGGGAAGGGACTGTCCTGGGATCAGGGCCACTCTCTCCCTGACCTAAATTGCATCTTACCGAGCTATCCAATAAAACCCAGAAAAGGACCTGGTGTCCCTGCGGGGTCTCTGCAGGAATTTACAGGAGGACATTCTGTAAAGGCCAGGAAGCCTGGACGTTGACTGGCCTCCTCCCAGAAAACATTGCCTACTTCTGAACTCAGCAGTGAACTAAGAAGGAGCAGGTAAGCAAGGGATACACTCTAGACCTGGAAGAAATGACTTAAAATCAGACCAAAAAAAAAAAGAAAAATACTCCCTTGTAAAATGGAGTCTCTTTCAAGAAAGCATATGCAGAAAACAGAGTTGGAGGAAAAAAAAGATTTAGCAAAATCCCTCTTTGATGGATCCACAGTAGGCTCTTAAAAAGAACTATGAGTTTGGGGGCATGGTGTTCCTTCAGTAATAATTATTCAGCCGCTACCATGTGTCAGGCTCTGTGCTAGGCCCCGAGGAGATAGCATGCAGAAGGCCGACGGTGTCTGCCCTTTAAGGAACGAACGCTTAGGTGGGAACCCAGAAAGAAGGGTGGTAATCACAGGATCAGCTGTAATGATGGATGATGGGAAAGGACCCAATGGGAACCCCAGCACCTGAACAGAGTGCGAGCATCCCCCTAGCCCGAGAGAGAGGGGACGGGGGGACATAGGTACAGTCACTGGCACCCGGGCTTACTGAGCCCTGGGTAGCTGCTCTTGCACCGGGCCATAGCCTGGCCCCTGGAGAGGAGATATCAGGAGCACAAATGGTTTTGAAAGTGTTTTAATGACTGGGCGCATCCATAATGCAGCTGCTGCAGCCCCAGAAGCTCAGACAATGGGCAGCATGATGGAGTCTACCCTGTTATAAATATTTGATCTCCTAAAACGGTATTACCGTAAATATTATTCACTGTCCTGAAAACCTTCGAGCTCATAGTTTTAATTTCCCACATTAGGAGTCTAATGAAGAGGGTTTCAAAGTGCCCTCTCTGGGGACAGAGTTTACTGGCAGGTTCCATGCTAGGTCCTGGGGGAGGTTAAATTTGGATGGGATGATGCCTGTTCTCAGCGACGGAGATGGGCAAGCGGGAGTGAGAAGCGCAGCAGGTGTGGGTGAACCAGCCCGTGCTGGGGGGCCTGAGCACACCCTCATTCTGAGGGTCCTGGGGAAAGTGGGGGAGACTGCCCTTCACCCAGGGTCCCAGAGAGGGGGTAATGCATGGCTGCCCAGGTCCGGAGCCAGCTCTGCTTCTGATTGGCTAGGTGGTCTCAGGCGAGGCACACTGTTACCTCCCCTGTAAAATGCAGATGACGACTGCCTTACCTTTAGGGTGACTTCTCGGGAGAAGACCCGTGCGTGGCGTGGTGCTCTGCATGCAGTCAGTGCTCAGGACACGTGTGAGCACAAGTTAGCTCCTCCAAGAGCCCATGCCGCTGTGGCTAATTGACACCCCATGACCTCAGGTTAGCTCCAGCTCCCTCAGCACGGCCTACGGGGTCCTCCATGAGCTCACCTTCCCTTCTTCCCCCTCCTAATCTCCTGCTGCTGATAGGAGCCCCAGGCCCCAGCCGGTCAGCTTGCAGTTGCCCTTCACGGTCACATGGCCACATGGTCATCTCATTCTTCTTGTCCTTTCCCGCCTGCTCTCTCTCAGCCTTTGGCCTGGCTAAGCCCTTTGGGTTGTCATGCTTTAATTTGTTCTTGCCTCCTCCGTGAAGCCTCCCTGACACCGGGGCACACCTGCCACTCTCCCCTGGGCTCCCCCACACCCTGTCCTGATGACTTCCTGCTTGTCCACACAGCCAGGAGGGTCTGGCAAGGACGGAGGCTCGCTCTTCTTTCCATCTCCAGGGCTTGGCAGAGTACTTGCTTCCTGGCGTTCAGTGAATGTTTGTTGAACAAATGAATGAATTATGCAGAGACTTACAATTTCTAAAGGACGTTCATCCTGATGCAGTGTTTATTCTGCCAGAGTCCCTGGGAGCATTACGAAGCTCAGAGAGTTTAGGTGACTTGTCTGGAGTCGTTCAGCAAATTCTCAGCATGAAGCAGCATGCCTCCTCTCTACCCTGGGCCCAAGGGCAACTCTGAGTGATTACAGAGTATTCCAGGATCTGAGCCATTTAAGGTTGGGTCGGAGCATCTCTTTCTGACTCTGGCTGGTTAAGAGTTGAGGGCTTCTACGGAAATGTGAGTCCTGGGCCTCTGGCATTCCAGGTCATGGTGGAGTGAGGAGGGAGGAGAGGGGTTCTTCCTGGGGCCCCCAGAGTCACCGTATCCTATAATAGCATCCTTGAACTTCCTAGGCATTCTCTTTCAAGTGCTTACAGCCCCACCTACAGAAGAGGAAACTGAGGCACAGAGATGTTCTGTCACCTGCTCAAGGTCATGCAGCTACTACGTGGCAGAACTTGGCAAGGAACCCGAGCTCCTAACTACCGCTCATTTCCCTGGGTCTTTGACACAGAGATCATGCCAGGGTCTAAAACAAATCTAGCCCCCAGAATGGCCGGTGCTGATGATTTAAAGGGCCCAACAGTGCTTCATCTTCCTGCCAGGCTCCCTCATTTTAGTAAATGTTGAGATTTAAGAGCTCATAAAACTGAGCTATAACAGTGCCCTGCTAAGAGCTCTGCACAGGGCTTTCTATCCTAGGCTGCGCCCGGCCTGGCAGTCCTTGCCTTGTCCCATGTCACCCCGCCAGAGCTCCGCAGCTGACATCACTGCCAGGCCCATCAGGTTATTTATGTCCTTGCCATGGCTAGATTGACATGCGGTGTGGCAGCGTGCACAGTGATTGATTGAAGTCATCGATTGTTCAGGGTGCTGGCAGCAGCTGCAGGGCTGGGTGGGCATCGGGGTTCAGCCTGCTCACAGGGCAAATGACTGTGGATGGAGCATTTGCACAGGGACCATCTTCCTGTGGCCACAGCAAGACAGAGGCTACTCATGCCCCTGGAAGCAACTCTGGCTATTGGTAGCCCCCCCTCTAATCTGCCTCAATGGTGGCTTTCTTCAGACTGGAACCCCCTTCTAGAGTCTAGGGCTCGTGTCCCCAACATGCACACTCTCCAGCCACGCCTCCAACACTTAGCATGGTTCTGTCCTATAGTCGATATCCAAGCAGTGTGAATGGATGGAAGGATGGATGGAAGGATGGAAGGATGGATGGATGCAAGAATGGATTGAAGGAAGGAAGCAAGGAAGCAAGGAAGGGGTTGATTGATTATTAAATTGATTATTAAAATGTCCCCAATTCTTCATACCTCACTATAAATGTACCTTTTGCAACGTAACTTCTGAGCTCCTCACACGAAGAAGTAGAGGTCCCCCCACCCTCACCCCTTAAATATGGGCTGGCCTTGGGACTTGCTTTGGCCAGTGGAATACAGTGGAAGTGACAGTGGCCAGTTCCACGCCAAGACCTCAAGACATCTTACGCACATCTGCTTTATCTTTAGAACCCTGTTGAGCGGCCAAGTGAATAAGCAGGAGCCAGTTTGCTGGATGATGAGACTCACTGCCGGCAGCCAGCTGCCAGACGTGCATGTGAGGGGATGCCAGCTGACCCACCAGCTGATTGCAGATGCAAGACGGAGTCCAGTCGAGGCCAGCCAAGCCTGGCTGAGACCTGCCCCACTAACCCACAGCCTCGTGAGCAATCACAAACGCTTGTTGCGTTGAAGCCATTTAGCCACGGGCTGGCGCAGACACCTGGAAAATGAGCCCCTTCAGGTTCAGAATCATCCCCACTTCTCTTTTTACTTCCCTGTTTCGTCCCATGCCCTCATGTCCTGTCACAGCCTGGCCAGAACCTTCGACCCCATGTTGGACTTTCTTCTTCTAAGTCCGTGTCTAAGATGCAGCGCAAGCCGCTGCAGCTCTCAACCGATTACTTCACGGAGCACCTGCTGTGTGAAAGGCGTCATTCCAGCCGCTGTGGGGGTAGAGAAAACGACCGATGGCTCCTGCCTTCCATCGGCATTCGGTTGCCCTTCCAACATTAATAATAAGTGATATCTTTACAGCACCTGGCAATAGTCAAAGGGCTTTCACATATATCACATATTTGAGCTTGCGATTTGGGGGTGACATGGCAGGTTAAATAAGAATTAGCTATTACTGAGTGCCTACCTCATACTGAGCGCCTACTGCGTACGCAGCACCATGGCGGAGGCTGGGGAAGGAGAAATAAATGATGCAGGGAGCTCCTCTAAGTGCTGGAGTGGTTGAGGCCACCCCCTTGAGGCAAGCATCCCTGCTTGGTCGAGGAAACAGAGATGCAGAGCCCAAGACTGCAAGGAACAAATGTATGAAGTTCCACTTTTAGGTGCAAGAATCAAATGCAGGTTAGGGGAGCCATGGCTGAGTATCGGTCCTGGTGAATAAGACATGAGGAGGTTTTAGCTGTCAAAGCTACAACTGAAGGGCCACTTCAAATTTTAGATTACAGAACAAATCTGAATTCCTCATGGGATCACAATAAGGGGTGTGAGAGCCCCTGGGCTGGCTGGGCCGCATCTAGACGGAGGCGTTCCAGGCCAGGCTCTGCATTGTAAGGAGTATATTAATGCTGGTGTGTCAGCCCCAGGGTGTGGTCGGGGGGAATGACCGAGATGGAGAAGAGGCCAGAAACTGGGCCTGGAATACTTGAGGGAATTTGGGCTTTTTAGCCTGGAGAAGAGAGGACAAAGGAAAGATGGGGGGAGGGGGTGGGTCAAATGTTTGAAAACCCTGTTGTGTTTAAAAAGTCCATTTTTTTCCAGTGTTGTCCAAGAAGGTACAGGGCAAGGAATTGTAACAGGGTAAATTTCATTTCCACTTAAGAAGTAACTGTCTGCTATCTTGAGCTGCCCATCAGCAAACAAGCTCTCTGTGTGGAGATCTGCAGTATCCATTGACGAGTGGTGGCTGGAAACGGGGCTCGCGGGCATGGCAAGAGTCTGGGTTCAGTAACTCCTGAGGTTCCTTCCACCTATGAGTTCCTGTGACAGCATCTCCAAAGTGGCTTCTAAGCCCCCAGGGGTCTGCAACGTTCTCTTGTAAAGACAGCTAGACGGAAGGTTACCATGGAATGCTTCCTTCCATCAGCACACTGGACTCTGGTGGCTGCTGGGAACATTTTTTTTTTTTAAGATTTTATTTATTCATTTGACACAGAGAGAGAGAGACAGAGAGAGCACAAGCAGGGGGAGCTGCAGAGGGAGAGGGAGAAGCAGGCTCCCCGCCGAGCAGGAAGCCCGATGTGGGGCTCGATCTCAGGACCCTGACATCATGACCTGAGCTCAAGGCAGTTGCTTAACTGACTGAGCCCCCCAGGCACCCCTGCTGAGAACATTTGAAAAATGGTCTGTGCCAGGAGAATGTGCATTTGCCTTCTTAGAGGAACCTATAGAAATAGTTTATCTATATAAAGGTTCATATGTACATGTTATAAAAACATTGCCTGTAATTTAAATAACAATATGGCATCTACAGAAACGTGATTCGTAATTTACCATTCTGCTCCGAAGTGGTGGGAGCAAAAGCCTGGACCCCTCTTTTCATTATGACGAGTGACTCGCCTCTCCCAATTAAAGGGTGCAAGAAAATGTGAGGACAATGTGTCAACTGGGGGGGGAGCTGGAGAGGGAGGTAGACAAGGGAGGGAACGAACGAGACACACGGAGCCAAAGGAGTGGTCAGAATTACAGCGCTGCAGCGTGCGACAAGTCAGCTGGGTGAAGGGCTGGGAAGGGTGCAGTGTTCACCGGCTTCCGGCTTGCTGCTTTGGGACAATGATGTCGTTGACGATAATAGCAGTAATAGTTAACATTTATTGAGCACTTACTATATGCCAGGGAGTAGGAGTTCTAAATATCATCTCATTTAAACCTCACAACAATCCAATGCAGTAAGTGCTCTTGTTACTTCTGTTTAATAGAAGAACAATTAAAGCACAGAGAGCTGAAGTAACGTGTTCAAGGTCACACAGCCAGGAAGTGAGAGAGCTTGCATTCGAACCTGACTTGCTCATCTGACGGGAGCCTGCACTAGCCTCTTCTCGCTCACATCTTGTCTGTCTGTCTCTGTAGTGCTAGTGGAGGGCCGTCTGTCTGTCTGTCAGTCCTCCGCAGTCCCTCGAGTGTGATGGCATCAAGAAGCATCTCAAGAGCGCTGAGTGATCCCACCCCCTCAATATATCGATTCCTCCTCCGGAATGAGACAGGCAAGAAAGATGAGTTCTGCCTTGTGGCATAAATTAGCTCTGTGCCCTTGGGGTTCTGTCTCGCCGTGCAGCCTCCTTGCCATTCAGGGGGCGGCCTGCCTGCGGCAGCGCTTTGACTTTAGAGCGATTCACCGGCTGCACGTGGCAAATGCCGGGACAACAGCTTCCGTGTTGAGCCTGGACAAATGGCAGAGCAGAGCAGAGGGCGATGCAATTTACAAGGAATCTTAGCAACCAGGCAACAGGCAATAAACCAGAAAATCGCCGAGGCAACTCAGCGGAGCATGGGCTAAACGAATTGCAGGATTTGTGAGCCAATTTACACCTGTCAGGGGAGGGGTGGGGGAGGCACCGGGCGGCTCCGAAAGCCAGACGACGGCCAGGCTGTCACCTCTGGCAGACCTGTTGAAGGGCAGTGGGGACATGCATTCCCTGCTGCGAGACAGCTGGGTGGTGGCCTCTGGGAACATTTCTGAGTGGATCTCAGGCCTCTCTCAGAGGAATCAGGGTTTCAAAAGATCCCTGTGGACCAGGTGTGGGGGTAAAGATGTGAAGGGAGTGACCCTCTCTTTTCTTTGCTCCCAGGGAATCAATAAAGGATAGATGAAGATTCCTCAAACACAAACAGAGCCCACCTTTGGCCTCCACTCCAAGGAGTTAGTTTCTTAGGAAGTAAACCTCATCTCTCAGGTGAGACACCTCATTGCAAGGTAGGAAGCAGACTTGTGAGGATGTGGAAAACAAGTGGAAGGAAGCGGCGGGGGGCGGGGGGAGGCTTCTCTCCAGGGTGACATTGGCACACGTCTGCTCGGAAACATATTCCCATCCCAAGAGACTTCTGCGGGGAGCAAATTCAACTGTCCCTGGGGCCTGTGGAGTGGGGAAGGGACAGGTTTTCACAATATAAATCTATACACCTAAACAAAAGATCTGGAAGAGTGTCTAGAGGAAAATGTGCACCTTGTATCGTGCGGGGCCAGAGAGCGTCTGCCTTGGGATAGTCTGGCACATTCAAATCTCAGCTGAATGAATTAGCACACGAGCAGTAATGTGCCAGACGCAGTATTAGGGTTAAGGGATACAATCTCAAACTAAGTTAAAGACAAAGGCTTATACTAAGCCTTACTAAGAGGACTGCCATGCTCCTCTGGCAGTGTAATTCTTGCTGATGCTGCTGGAAAGTGAGCAGTGGGATCCTGCAGTGTAAAGAAATGGGCCTCAGTTTCCCCCTCTGTAACTGAAGTTCTCCAGGGCCCTATCCAGCTCTGCCTTCCTGTGGCTCTATGGTTTGGGGCAGTCGTGGGGGCTTAGGCATTGACTTGGAAAAGCAAGTGTGATCCTTTGCGCAAGCCACATGGAGCTCCCCACTGAAGTTCTAGAAAGCTTCCCGATGATCCATCATTCCCTTGCTTCTGGGTTCTCCAGCTGCCACCCCCCCAAGGGTTGCTTGCTCCTGCTCTGCAGGACACAGCAAGGGGGTCCTATGTGGCACCTACACAGGCTCCTGCCACAATTCCCATCTAGGAGGCCACTTGCAGGGGAAAAGGGGGGACGTTGGAGTGTGGGGAGGGAGCAATGGTGAGATGGCAGCTACCCATCCCAGGCACATGGCCCCTCATCCAGCCTTCTGGCCCCGAGCACGGCGATGAAGAGAGCCCAGCATGACTGAGACTGCTTTGTCTGCCAACCTGGTTGGCAATTCACACAATTTAAATTTTTTAAAATATATTTTATTTATTTACTTGAGAGAGAAAGACAGAGATAGTGAGAAAGAGCACGAGCAGAGAGGAGAGGGAGAAGTAGGCACCCCACTGAGCAGGGAGCCCAATGTGGGGCTTGATCCCAGGACCCCAAGACCATGACCTGAGCAGAAGGCAGATGCTTAACCGACTGAGCCACCCAGGCACCCCCAATTCACAGAATTTAGGCAGCTAAGAGGGTGACTCTGGACTAGCACATGGCCAGGAGATTTGGGCGTTACTTTCCTTTGAGGGCCTCTGTCTCCTCCCATGTACAGCGAACATGAGGATAATCCCTGGCACGTGAATCTCCGGAGCATCTGAACTAACATGTGAGGGCACTAAGTGCAGGGCCCAGCATACTGTTAGCGCACACTGGGAACAGTGCACTATGTTTAGTGTCAAGGACCCAAATTCCAGGGACAGAGATGCATACATTCCACAGCTACCTAATTAGAGATTCTAGCCACGGGACAAGCAGGAGACTCAGGACTCTGACCTCAGCTGGGGTGTTTGGGACAGGCTGGGACTGCACAAGGGAATGAAGTCGAATTTCCAGGGGACCTGGGAATGCACCGAATGGTCTGCAGAATCAAGGCCAAAGGATAAGGGCAAAGAAAAGAACCAGATCTTCCCAGAAGGATCCATCACAGGGTGCATCGGTCAGCTTTTGCTGTATAACACACAAGGGTAGTGGCTCCGTGACATACAACAAAAGGCACTTAGTGTGCTCACAGATTTACAAGTTACCCTGTTGCTTCGTATAGACCCCAGGCTGAAGGAGCAGCAGTTTCCTCAAAGCTCTTCTCCTGGCCATGGCGGAAACACAGAGAACCAGTGGAAGACTTCCAGGCCTCTGCAGGCCTTGGCTGGCAGCTGGTACGCTGTGACGTCGGCCCCTCTGCTATTGGCCAAAGCAAGTCCCAGGGACCAGCGTGAAGTCAAGGAGTGGGGACATGCACTTGTCCATGCTGAGGCTAGAGGAAGGGTGTATTTGCAGGGACAGGGGGGAAGAATTGTGGTCTCTAGTCTAATCTACCACGTAAAGAGTGGGCTCTGAGAGGGGGAAGGGGCTTTAGGAGATAGAGAGATGACCAAGGTGACATACACCAAAGTGAGAGACACACACCAGAGAAGGTCCATGGTGGGGCTTAAGGGAGAAGGAAATGTTCAGTGAAGGAACTGGGTCAGAAACACTAGTGTCCCCTCCCACGGGTCCCTGGGCACTGCCAAGAAGCCCCTCTGCCTTTTACTTTATCAGTCACCAAGTGCGCTGGCATGGAAGTGGCTTGGCTACTGTCCTTGCAGGCAAATAACTTACTGTCACAACAGTAAGAAGTGTATTTTTTTAAAGATTTTATTTATTTATTATATATAGAGAGAGCATGAGTGGAGAGAGGGAGAAGCAGACTGTCTGCTGAGCAGGGAACCCGACATGGGGCTCGATCCCAGGACCCTGAGATCGTGACCTGAGCCGAAGGCAGACACTTAACCTACTGAGCCACCCAGGCGCCCCGTGAGAAGTATACTTGATCTGAGAGGCTTACCAGGACTTCAGTTATACATGCAAATGACTGAGCAACACCAATATATTCTAATTTACTCTTAAAAAAATCCAATTCTTCTCATTCAGGCCTAATGTACCCAAATGCATCTTATAATAGTTCTGAGTGCAGTTGCCTGGAAATACCAGGAAGGAACTTGGAGTTAATGAAGGGAATTATTAATTACTAAGGCAGATATGACCTTAAAGAAGTGACCTATGGGTCAAGATGATAGTTTATTTATTTATGACAGGTATTCCTACCAACTTCCAAACAAATTTGAGATGACCGACAATTAAAAATATAGGCCCCAGGACAGTGAGATTAGAGATGAAATCTCCAAAGTCACATGGATGAAGAGAGGAAATGATTAAAGCAGAAACCTAGCAGAAGATAGTTACTGCAATTGCACATTAAATTGAGCTAAAGCGAAAGGGGAGATATGATGAGTTATTGGACGAAAGGAAGTAGAGCCATTTGTCAGGAGAGGCAAACTTTTCCCTGACACTCAATGTGAGCACAAATTTATCACGAGGATCTCAATATAAGGACACGGAGGCACATCATACATGCTCTATCCAAAGACCTCTGCAGGAAATGGAGAAACATTCTTCAGATGGTCGTTCATTACAAGGATCCTGGATAAAAGCTGAGGTCTTAGGGATGCACCCTCTAGACCTCATGTGGCGCCAGCTAATGGCTTATGGATTGTTGTAGAGGCAGGCCGGGTTAGGTGTGTTTAGAAGGCCGGGGTTAAAGCCAGAGGTCAAGGGCTTGGAGGAGATGTGTGGCTTTCCCCCTGGGAGCCAGGCCGAGAAAGTACAACCCTCCCCCCGCCGCCCCACTGACGTCGCCTTGCCTTGTCCCCCTGAAAGTGTGAGAAGCAAGCAAGGCAGTGTCCTTAGTAGGGGAAGATGGGGAAAGCCCTTGGTAAAGGACAAAATATGACCACAACACAGAATGACACCAGTATTATTTCATTTACATGAACAAAACATACCTGCAAAGATGAACGACCGAAAGGAAATCTGCTAGAATGGTCACCGTGCGAACCTTTGGGTGGTGGAAATTTGGAGGATTCTTTTGCTCCCAATATGCTTCACCTCCCAAATCTTCTGGATTGAGCTTGTGTGACTTCTGTAAGTAGAAAAGAGAGAGAGAGAATGCTGGCTTTTGTAAATCCTGATTCTGGAGGTCCAAGTTGTATAAAGAAATCACATGCATTAATTTCGAAACAGGGTAAAGAAGATGCTGGAAGATACTGGTAGCTTCAGTCTCCTGCCAGTAAGAACACATTATTTAATTGGTACGACTTCGTGGGCAGGAAAACTGGTGGTATATCACACAAGTTTTTAAAATGCGCATACTATGGCTACACTAATTTTGTCTGTGGGAACTTATTCTAAGGAAATAGTCATAGCTGTATGTGAGGACCGAGCTCTAAAAAGTATTCCTTACAGCATTATCTATAAAGTGTGGAAACAACCGAAATACTCACCATTAGAGATGGAGTTAAATACATTGTGTTCCTTAGGAACGTAGTACAGTTATCGCAAAGAAGAGCTTGGAAGAATTCTTAATGATAAGGGATGATGCTTTGCAGTTCCCTGTTCAATGAAAAATGGAGGTTGCAAAAGATCATGCCTAGGACCATTCTACTTCTGGAAAAAGGAAAAAATGTATTTATCAGTAAGATTATAGGCTATTTTGCTTTCTTTCCCCCACCCCTGTTTTGAGCTTATCTGTATTTACTAAAATACTATGTATGTCTTTGGCAATGAGAAAAAAGGGGGAAGAATCACTTTTAATATGCAGTACTATTTTATAGTTCTGTATTCTGGGGGAAAACGAGAGGAATCTCCTGCGTGTCGGGATGCTCTTTAGGAAGCATATTCGGAGCAAGCTTGCCATCTTTGGGAGAGTA
Source organism: Phoca vitulina (assembly GCF_004348235.1). Classification (NCBI taxonomy): domain Eukaryota; kingdom Metazoa; phylum Chordata; class Mammalia; order Carnivora; family Phocidae; genus Phoca; species Phoca vitulina. The sequence continues at coordinate 10,749,020 of NW_022589751.1, forward strand.
AGTTGGCTCTGAATAGAATCAGAGCATCTTTAGGGCCATTTGTCTGTACTTTTCCTCTCTGTACCCCTCGGTTGGAAGCAATTCTTGTGAGAGCCTGAAAGCCCAGGGGGTCCATCCTTCTCTCCTCCCTCTCTCATCCCAGCTGACATGTCGGTGAAGGATTGGCTAGGAGAGGATCGTGAGGCCTGTCCTGACACGGCGGCTCCCAGGCCATCTCCCTACGGTGCGTGACAAAAGATGGGAGGGCAGACCAAGAACAATCGCTCGCCCTGACATCAGGCTGGCTTTTAAAAGATGACACATTCTTCTCCAGATAAACCAGCCTCTAAGAGACAAGGACCCAAAGCACTGCCCCTGGGTCTTGTGTATACACTCCTTGAGATTTATTTGGCTTTTTGCTATTAAGTTCAGCCCTTCGAAAATTCATCTCAGTCCAATTTCTTACCGCGTTGCTCCTCTTTGCAGACAGGCTGCGACAGATGAACATGTTTCCTCTTGGTCTCCCCAGCTTATAGGCCATGAGGAGTGCAGGGAAATGTCTTCAAGGGAAAAGAATAAATTTGAGCATGTCAGAAGCATTGCCGGGACTCCGTGCCATGAGATGAAGGGACGTCTGGTTGAAAGAAAGACAGGCAGAAGAAATGTCATTCGGGTGAAGGCAAGAAATCACCGCCTCCTGGAGTCCTGGGCTTGGAGAGATGCAAATGAAGCTGGCAAAGTGCCTCGGGGTCTGTTGAGATGGTTCTCAAAGTATGGCCCAGGGATCCGGGTGGGCCTTGACGTTTTTCCGTGTTTCACAGAAAGCGAGGTGACAGGTATTTATTGAAGGTCTTTTCAAATGCAGGATGCTTGCCCTGTGATAGCTCCTTCAGCCTCACCACAACCGTAGGAAGCAGCTGCTCTTATCCACACCCTCCAGGCCAAGGGACCAAGGTCCAGAAGGGTTGCGTAACTTGCCTGAAGACGCACAGCTGGAAAGTGGAGGAGTCCGAATTCGAACCCAGCCGTGCCTGATTCCCAAGCATGGGCTCCTTAGGCTCTGCCAGGCTCTCTTCTTCGGTGTCAGTATTTGTAACAGGGCTGAAGTAAATGAAGAAATTATGGACAGTAATTTTGCCTCGGCACTGATCAGCTCCAACTGTTGCGAGAGGTGCTTACTTTGAACATTTTAGAAGCCTTCTATTTCTGGCATGAATCTGTTGTTTGCTTTCGAGAAACAAAGGATTTACTTCACACCGTCTTACCAGAGCAGGACCAGTTTCTTGTTTATTCTCATGAGAGATTTTAAAATTTACTTTATTTGGCTTTTTTTTAGTTGCTGTTGTTTTGTTTTGTTCTGTTGTTTTTGTTTTTTGTTTTTTGGGGTTTTTTGCAGAGGTCAGCAGAAGAGGGGGGGTATACTCGCTTCACTGAGGTGGATAATGGCTAGAATTTCTCAGAGGCTCTGCTCAGCACGCTGAAGAAGCTCTCCTTCCCCTTTATCAAGAGTTCGGGGCATGGATAGAAATTTTAGAACTTGGTTGCTTTTTAAACACATTTTTATAATTTGAAGTCCTTTAACTTATGGGAACATTGCAAGAAGAGTACCAAGAACTTCCTTTAGATACCTTCTATATATACTTGATCTACCCGGACATACCTACTTCCTTTATTATAGCTTTACACAGACTCCCCATTTGTTAACATGATACCCCATTTCCTCCACTACTGTCTCTGTCTTCATGTATCTACCCATTATCATTATTCTTTTCCTGAACTATTGGAGGACAAGTTGCAGACATGATCCCTCATACCCCTAAATACTTTAGCCTGTACTTCCCTAAATCAAGGATACTCTCCTCAGTAACTGCCACAAGTCCTCCAAATCAGGAAATACTGCTGTGACAGGACCATCCCATTCATAGATCTCATCCAGAATTTCATCAGAGGGCTCACAGTCAACTCTTCACACCACTGTGATGGATCCTCAATCATCCATCTGGTCAAGGTGGTGTCTGCCAGACTTCTCTACCATCAACTCACCATTTGCCCTTCTGTGGTTGACAAGTATTTTTTAACCACAAAATTTGGTTGGGGCTATGCCAATATCTTGTTCCTTAGGAGAACTCCACCCTGCCTTAGCATTTGTTCATGCCTTCATCAACAGCCCCTACAATGGCTGCCCAAAAGAGATAATTGATTGCCATCATTCCTTCTATATTTGTTGACATCTTATGATGAAGAAGAGCTACCTCTTCTTTTTTACTTGCCTGCCTACCTATCTCTGTCATCTCTCTATCTCCATCCCTGTCTCCGTCTGACCACAGGTTTACACCAACACTTCCAATGACAACCCATCACCTCAGGATTCTATCGTTCTCTGTTCCCTACTTGTTTTTTTTTTTAAAGATTTTATTTATTTATCTGACAGAGAGAGAGAGAGACAGGAGAGAGGGAACACAAGTAGGGGGAGTGGGAGAGGGAGAAGCAGGCTTCCCGCCGAGCAGGGAGCCCGATGCGGGGCTCGATCCCAGGACCCTGGGATCATGACCTGAGCCGAAGGCAGCCGCTTAACCAACTGAGCCACCCAGGCGCCCCATCTGTTCCCTACTTGTAAATCCCTTCTCCAACAGTGAGAAACTTAGCTCCAGTCAGCCTCATTATATTTACTTCTCCACTCACTCCCCCTTATGTCTCCCATCTCTTGACAAGGCCAGCAGCCTCTGAATTTCCAGGTTTGCCTCCACCATCTCAGCCCATAGCAGCTTCCTGGGCCATGAGCCAGGCACCACCTCCTTGGCCCTGCTGCCCCTTAGCCCTTAGCCATACTGCCACCTGTGAGGGAAGGAAAGGGAAAGAAAGAGGAGGAAGAGCAATTTGAGGACTTGATCATTTTCTTCAGGGTCTTTCCCTGTAGGATGCTTCCCACTGTGGTTAACACAATCTGGGTCTCCCTTCTTTGGGTATCCCCTTCACTCAAAGGCTATGCTAAAAGGACAGTTGCATTTTTATACCAATGGATTCCTCTCCCCTACACTCTTCCAGGTGATTGGATGAGGGGAGAGTCAAGGTATTGTTGGCCAACAACTGGTGAGATCCTTTCTATCTAGGACCTAAGCTGAAAGTAGCAGCTACTCCAGGTGATGTCCCCAGGCCCTGTCCTAAATGGTACATGGAGTCTAGCCTCAGGCAGATACTTCAGACACCGCACACAGGTCGGTAGGCCAGCGGAGGAGGCCATTCTGCAGAGAACCAAGGCCTGGAGCACAGGAATGGTCCAGCTTGGGTGGGGCTCGAAGCTTATGCAGCTTTAAGAATATATTCTTTAAGAAAAAGAATGTGGATATAAGTGTATAACCTTGTGACCTTTAGATACCCCTCACTCTTTCCATGACTGTTTTATTTAAATTAGTCCAAGCGGCTTTCTCTTTCTTGCACCAAGAAGCCAGAACTCGGAGTATTAAGGCGCCGACAGGGAGCAGACACTAGCTGTTCCTTCTGCTTTCACTGTTGAAGGCAAACTCAGTTCCACATTTTTGTTCCTGAGAAATGTTCCTCTTAATTAGACCACCGAATGGACAGATAAGGTTTGGGATTTTGCCGCAGTAAATAAAGAAGATTCAGAAGTTATAGTTTTAGCACTGCTATCCCAGATTTTTAGTCTGGTTCACAAAGATGCTTCTAAATCAAATGTCTGAGTGTCCTTCGGGATTGCCGTTGATTGAAGATTGCTGGGGATGCTTTACATCCAGTTCCAAATAGCTTCAGAGTTCAAATCAGAAAAAAGTTCTCAGACTCACCAGCAAAAGATACTTTTGGGGGCGCCTGGGTGGCTCAGTCGGTTAAGTGACTCCCTTCGGCTCAGGTCATGACCCTGGAGTCCCCGGATCGAGACCCACATCGGGCTCCCTGCTTGGCAGGGAGTCTGCTTCTCCCTCTGACCCTCCCCCCTCTCATGTGCTTGCTCTCTCTCATTCTCTCTCTCTCAAATAAATAAATAAAATCTTAAAAAAAAAAAAAAAAAGATACTTTTGGAAGTGGGAAATTAACCTGTTTTGCAGGGGTCAGTGGACCCCAGGTGAGCGGAAGTGAACTGCTAGTTAGGGAAGCTACTGAGGTTTCAGTTTAGGGAAGTTACTGGACTTGCCTCCTGTGGTCCCTCCTGCCACTCCCACCTTCATTTCCTTGCCGATAGGGGGCAGTGTCCTGTATCGGGGACTCTGCCCTCTCTCTCTTCATCTCCCTGACAATCCAAGAGTTGTGAGTGGGATTTGGGAGACCTTGTAAGGAAGGAAATTGCGGAGTTAACATTGCCCGTGTCAAAAAGAAGAAAAAGCACCTCATGCTAGAGTGGGAGGGAGCTTCCCATCACGTAGTCAATTCCGGGCTCAAGTTCCAGCTGGTATTCACTAACTAAGCAAGTTACTTAGCTTTCTTGGACATTGGGCCCCTCCTCTGTAACATGGGTACAAAACGAACACCTAAAGCTCTTTGTAAATGGCACAGGAATGATCAGCCACAGCTAACAGTTGTATTATTTCATTTAATGCTTATGTAAGTCATATGACTAACCATATGACATAAAACAACTATTTTTAGTCCCATTTCACAGATGAGAAAAATGAGGCACAGAGAGGTTAGATGATTTGCCCAATGTCATTTAACTAATGACTTGTTATTTTTATTGTATCTGAGGGAACTGGTGCAAGGAAGGCTGACATGACTTGCTCAAGGTCATGGCATTAGTCTGATGAAGGGATACTATTTTAGTGCTAGCGGGAAGTTAGCAGCAGGTTCTTTTCCTACTAACTGGGGAAAACTGAGACTTAAGTACTTGCAGGCTTATGAGGTGTGGGTACAACAAGCCCAAGACCCAGCAAGAGAGAAAGAAAAGCTTCTTACCCCTCCTCCAGGCAGGATGGAGCACTGGGATATGAAGAGCTAAGAGCCCTAAGATTCTGGTTACTTTCTCCTCTGGTAGGGAGAGGAGCAGCCCTTCCATCTGTGGGGCTCAGAAATTCAGCATCAGCGGCACTGTCCATGTGGACAGGCTGTGACCTCTGATGCCCAGAGGGGTGACCATGAGGGACTCTCAGTGAGGGGCCCCAGTGACCCGTCATTCTTGAAAAGCATGGAGTGGCTGGGGCGCCTGGGTGGCTCAGTCAGTTAAGCATCTGCCTTTGGCTCAGGTCATGATCCCGGGGTCCTGGGATCGAGCCCCGCATCAGGCTCCCTGCTCGGCAGGGAGTCTGCTTCTGCCCCTCCCCCTGCTTGTGCTCTCTCTCTCTCTCTCTCAAATAAATAAAAAATCTTAAAAAAAAACTCATTAAAAGTATGGAGTGTAAAGTCAAATGCACTTTTATGTTTCATAGTGACTCCTACATTCAAATTGCCACATTATAGTTAAATGGCATTAGCCAGCTTTTTATTTAAGACTTACAAGCTTTGACTAATTTTGGAAACAATTTGGTGAAACCCCCCACCCTGCCACCAAAAAGGGGAAAGCCTTAGTATAAAGAGATATTGCTTGAGAGGTGTTCAGGTCCTCAGAAGGATATTTTCATGGAGACCCTCCTAACTCTGTCACTTGGCTGTTTAGTGGCAAAGCCAGGCCTAAATACTTCTTTGGACTTAAGAGATTAGTCTGTAGAGCCATTTTGATGTGGGCCCAATTCCAGCTCTACCCCCTACATACTGAAGGAATTTGAGCAAACTATTCATTGTCTCTACACCTGCCTTTCCTCCTAAGGCTGTCATGAGGACTTAATGAGATAATGCACATCATGGTTGGCACGGGCTATGCATGGTGCTGAAGATGAGCTATTACTGTAGTCTGATGTTCTTCCTACTGCTCAAGAGTAATGAACAGCACTGCCTATCTCATTCTTTTGGAGTAGTCTTATTTTTTCCGTCTTTTTTGAAGTATAACCAATGTACAACAAACTGCACATACTTCAAGGGTACAATCTGATGAACTCTGTATCTGCTCATGAAATCATCACCACACTCAAGATGATGAACATGTCCATCACCCCAAGAAGTTTCCGTATGCCCTTTTATAATCCCTACCCTCCTCCCTTGTCCCCCAGCAAATGAAGATCTGCTTTCTATCATTATAGATTAGTTTGCATTTTCTAGAATTTTTATAAATGGAATCCTTCCATATGCACTTATTTTTTTTGTCTGGCTTCTTTTACTCAGCATAATTATTTTGAGATTCACATATTTTGTCTGTTATTGATTTTTTGGGGGGGTGTCCTTTTCTCTCACACATAGTGGACAAAATATTTTCTAGGGAGAGACGCGGGCCTGTGGAGTGCTTCTTCAAGGTCTCAGCTGGGGTTTCTAGGCATAGACTTGCAGCGAGCGGCCTGAGTTTCTACCACTTGCATTTGGTTTCTCAGATGTTCCCTGTGTCCTAGTAGCATGCAAGTGCAGATGGTTCCAAAGCACCGGGACTGAGAAGGCTCAAACCAGGCAGACTTTTCCCATTACATGTGCACAGACCCCATCTGCAAGGGTTCATAGGTCTGAGGTGTGGTGTGGCTGAAAACTGCTGATCTGAAGTAACTAATTTCCAAAAGTCACCCGGGCGGTGAACACTAAAGCGAAAGGAAAGAAATTCAAGTAGTACTTAGTGGAAGGAATCACGTTTTGTAGGAAAAAAATGGGATGTTCTGTGGTGTCTGAAATACGTTGTAAGACATCCATGGGCCATCATGAACGTGGCGCCTACAGGTTTTGTGACCACACGTGAAAATAAGTCTGCTCCCTGGGTTTACTTCCACATTCTAAACAGAAGGGACCAGAGGGTCACCGCGTGTTGTGTGCACCAGGAAATAAACAAGGGTGGTGCCAGGACCTGTCTCCACCTCTGATTCCAGAAAACCACACTCGAGAGGGCACTGAAATCAATATCAAAAATGAGACACTCAAGTTTACCGCAAAGAGCTATTTTTGCTTATTCCAAATTGCTCTGTTTCTCTAAGTAGCTATTTTCGTGGCAAAACCAGCCTCTTCCCCGGCTATGTATAGGGACGACTCAGCAGCTTAAAAACAAGTGGGAAGAGAAAAGAAATCTGCAAATAGGCTCACAACCCAGGGATAAATCTGGGGCAATTCAAATGGTGGTGTGAGTTGGTTATTTTCCCAAATATCCGGCCTCTTCAAATTCCGCCCTTGGGTTGGAAACCATCAAGAGCTAAATATACGTGCACGTTGGAGGGTCACTTGCTAGTAAGCGCTCGGTATTTAAAAATAGGAATTTGAAAGGGAAGGTTTCCTCTGCATCTAGCCAAGGCGGTTGCCCGTGCTAGCGTTTGCTCTGCTGTCCAGGGACAGTGTTTAGATGACAGCAGGTGAGGGGAAGGTTGGAGGTATTTTTAAAGCTCTCTGGTTTTCTGACGGTTGGAGAAGGTGGACAGAAGTGGAACACTGCAAAAGGAAGGTCACCTCAAACGTTGGCTCAGTGAGTCACTGCACAATTATTTACTGGTTCTACCTCCCCAAAATACATCGCATCTGCCCACTTGGCTCCACCTCCTTGGTGCCATATTTGCCCAGGCTGCCATTATTTTTCACCTGGCCTTCATGGACTTCCTGTTTTTGCTCCTGGCTCCTCCAGGACTCTATTCTCCACCCTGCAGCCAGACAGAGCTTTTTAAAATGGAAATCATCCCCTTGATGAATAGAAATGCATAATAAAAGGTCTGGACGCATACCTGCCAACCTATTCATAGCAGGCATCCTAAGGTGAAGGGAGACCTGGCTGTCTTTACTAGGTGGTTTGAATTTTACGCAGGGAGCTGTATTTCTCTCATAATTGTAAAAGGATCTCAAATGTTTCATTTGGTCCCTAGACTCGAGGAGCTTTTAATCTTGCATAGATTCCCAGACACTGAAAATCTGAGGAATTATGCTTGTTTGTGATGGTCTCGAGGGGCAGAAGCCATGATCACAGAGTGGAAGTCATTTTGGAAATGAACATAGAGAGAGCACGCCGAGAAGCACAGCGGCCCAACACCTGCTGGTTGACCAGCATGAGTATGGATGACCAGTGCTGATTTTTGAGCTGAGGCTGGGTGCCCTCTTCTGGAAGTGGTGTCAGGGACTTCAGCATCACATGTCCCTGCAGTTCTGTGACTCCATGCGATGCCCCAGAAAGCACATTTTTGTAGACTGACTGCTGGGATTCTCCCAGGGGCCGAGTCACGGCCTCCTCTCTTTCGTTTCTACCTCCAATTTCAATCAGTCAAGCACATCCCTAGAAGCTTTGAGTTAATCTCTGGGTTCCATGTGCCAAGAAATTCTGGACAATGGTCCTTCCATAAGAAAAAAAACACATAAGAGGCACATGGAGCCACATGGGTCACTTAAAGTGGAAAGGGGAAAGAACTCCCGGAAATGGGGCCAAGGAGAAGCAAGCAGCGCAGGTTTTCCCAGCTAAGCTTTGCCTTCAACCCTGGAAGCCACTTCACGGGGAGCTGCAGTCCAGCCGGTGGGTGCCTGCCCCGCTGGGTCGCCTTCTGATCGCCTGGCTCGTTCCCTCAGGCAAGGTGCCACTTCTTGATGTAGCTCATTGTTTGGTTTCTGGGACAGAAGTCATATTGCTGTCCAAAGGGATGACACATCCTTTGAGACGTCATTATTCTTATTTTGGAATAAATAGAGATATCAGTCTGATTGGACAAGCATTTTATGGAGCCTACCTTGTTCCCTGTAGTCTCTCAGACATTTACAAATTGGTTTTTATTTTTTCTACCACCTCAAGGCCGTACCATTTTTCTTTTTAATATACAGACCATGCCTCGCACAGAATAAGTGCTCAATAAATATTTGTTGAATTGATTTTCCTGTTCAGAGATGTGGCAGAAAGACCCTCTTGCTTTATGTGCATAATTCTTTTGTGTGGCATCTTTGAATTCCTTTCTCGCGGATACTGGTCACACCATCTCGCACCAGGGTAAGGCTTGAGGTCGGAGCTGCGTGTTGCCTGGGTCAACAAACACAAATGCAACCCAAGGCTGAATATGGATTGTGGTGGGGAAGGGAGCCCAGAAATGGTAGGAGAACAAGTCCAGTCCCATGTGGACAGGGGATGAATATGAGCCACAGGCTGGGGTCAAGGTAGGAAGTTGAGAGCGTACGAGATGAGGAACAGATGGAGTAGAGGACAAAGCAGGATGATGTGGCAGGTTCGAGACCAGACAAGGAACAACAAGAGGAGCTGGGTCACGAAAGGGTACGTGCACCCTGATGTTTATAGCAGCAATGTCCACAATAGCCAAACTGTGGAAAGAGCCAAGATGTCCATCAACAGATGAATGGATAAAGAAGATGTGGTATATATATACAATGGAATATTATGCAGCCATCAAAAGGAATGAGATCTTGCCATTTGCAACGATGTGGATGGAACTGGAGGGTATTATGCTGAGTGAAATAAGTCAAACAGAGAAAGACATGTATCATATGACCTCACTGATATGAGGAATTCTTAATCTCAGGAAACAAACTGAGGGTTGCTGGAGTGGGGGGTGGGGTGGGAGGGATGGGGTGACTGGGTGATGGACACTGGGGAGGGTATGTGCTCTGGTAAGCGCTGTGAATTGTGCAAGACTGTTGAATCTCAGATCTGTACCTCTGAAACAAATAATGCAATATATGTTAAGAAAGAAAAAAAGAAGAAGAAGAATGTAGCAGGAGGGGAAGAATGAAGGGGGGGAATCGGAGGGGGAGAAGAACCATGAGAGACGATGGACTCTGAAAAACAAACTGAGGGTTCTAGAGGGGAGGGGGGTGGGAGGATGGGTTAGCCTGGTGATGGGTATTGAGGAGGGCACGTTCTGCATGGAGCACTGGGTGTTATGCACAAACAATGAATCATGGAACACTATATCTAAAACTAATGATGTAATGTATGGGGATTAACATAACAATAAAAAAATTAAAAAAAAAAAAAAAAGAGGAGCTGGGTCAGAGAGCCTGGTTTCCGTGCGGGTCCTGGGATGTACCTCACCTCGGACAACCCAGTTCATTCCACCCATGGGGTTGTATCCTCGGCAGTGAAACAAGGTGGCACGCAGTCCCTGGGAGGACGTCATGAGGGAGCTCACATAAGTGAACACTGGAAACAGGGAAATGGGATGCTGAGAGCCAGAGAATTCGCAAGATCTGAAAACAGCAAGCGTCTCTGAAGAATTCTTTACAAGCATTCCTATGCCTTCTCATCCCTCTTGCAGCTTCGTCAGGGGAACCCAGTGTGTCTGAGTGCGGGGGGTGGGGGGAATCTCGGGGTTCACTTGACCCATTCCTGTCATGTTCTAGACTAGGACATGGGCTCAGAGTCAGTCACACGTGCGTGATCGGTTTGATGGCAAATGCAATGTCATCAAACCCATCAAAGTTTGTCTGAATTGGACTCTTCTGATTTCAATTTTTACTTTGTTCTTTACGCCCCTAGTTTACATTCTACTTTCATTCCGCATGTCATTTTAAGGACGACTCATGCCGCTCAGCTGCTCATCATAGAAAAATGATGGTCTAACCGTTGAGTGTGGCAGAGTGGCTCACTCAGTGGTGCCCAGGCCCTGTTGTCTTCTTTGGCTCTCTGTGGCGATGGTCAGGCTGTTTCGGAAAGGATGACCTTCTGCGGAGTCAGGATCCCACTGCCAAGGCAGGAGGGAAAAAGATGAAAAGCCTCTGCTCTCCCGTGTCCAGCATCATTATACTCCCTCTTGCCCAAGTTAGGGTTTCCTTCCATTCTGTCTGGTGTCTAGTGCAGACCCCACTTCCCGCCACCCCTGTTTTGTCGGATGTCTTTGACAGAGCCCTGCACCATCTCAGTGGCCAGTCCCCGCGAGCTTCTGACCCAACGGCACCTGCAAACACGAGGGATTGATGTGTCCACATGCGTGTGTAGACGCGTGAAGTTACCCAGCGGAATGCTTAAAGAACCAATCAGAGAGTGAATAAAACATGTCCTGGGTTGGTTTTGTGGGGTTTTTTGTTTTGTTTTGTTTTGTTTTGTTTTTAAGACTAAAAGACTAACAATGAGAAATCTGGAGAAGGATGGGTGCGTTGTGTTCTGAGTCGTCCCTTCTTAGTGGATGGGAGGAGGAGGGAAGGGCCGAGAGTCCTCGCGAAGGCCGAGACTCAGCAAGGGAACCAGAAGCATTTTTTGTCACCTCATTTAGCAGACTGCCAAACGCAGCCGCCTCCTCAATTGTTAGGAGACATTTCATTCTGCTCCTCAGTCCCGCAGCCCCCACAGCTCAGCTGCTTCCCTGCAGCTGTGCACAGTGACCCGCCTGGGGATCCGGGCCTGCCCCTCAGTCCTGGCTATTGAACGAGTGGCCGCTTGACCTCCCCAGATGTCGCACCCTGCCCCTCCGGACTCAGAAAGCTGCCTCCCAGCCCTGCGGTGATGTCCCTACTCCCCGCCAGCCTGGCTCCCCATATCGGGGTCCTCCCTACAAAGCCTGATGATGATGGGCAGATCCAAGATACCCCAAAGGCACCAAATAAATATGTGAATGCATACATTTGTCAAAACCTGGCATGCAATACTGCTGATGCCTGAATCAGAGCTGGCTTGGGAAGCCCTCACTGGCTGTGTCGTTGCTAAAATGAGTCTCAGTTTTCTCGTTTGCAAAACGGGCTTCATGATCAAAATAATGCCCATCCTGGGGGCATGGGGGTGGCTCAGTCAGTTAAGCATCTGCCTTCGGCTCAGGTCATGATCTTGGGGTCCTGGGATTGAGCCCCACGTCGAGCCTCACGTGGAGCTCCCAGTCCTAGACTCCTGACCAGGGCTCCTGCTCAGCAGGGAATCTGCCTGTCCCTCTCCCTCTGTCCCTCCCCACCACTTGTGTGCTCTCTTTCTCTCAAATAAATGAAATCTTAAAAAAAATAGTGCCCATCCTGCTTACTTTACCAGGTTCTTGTGAGGATCAAAAAGCATAAAGTCCTATGAAACCTATACAAATAAACCCTGTACTTGCACACAAGATTATTTGTCCCATAATTAGCGAAGTGCCTTGCTCAAAATAAGTGCTCACTAGATTTGAGAACTATAGTTCAACTGTGAAGGAAAATGTTATTATTTTGTGGCATTTCCTACCTGACCTTCTTATTTATTTGCCTGTCTCCTCCTTTAGACTCAAAGCTCTAGGAGAGTGGGAATTCTGACGGTCTTACTCAGCCGTTGTCCTTATGCCTTGGGTGGTCTTGGCACATAGATAATGCTCATTAAGTACTTTTCGAGTGTATGAATGGCAGCTTCCTGACTCAGAAGGAAGCGTTGGAGGGAGTAGTTAAAATGGGCTTAATTCTGGTGAATGCATACTGATTTAACTAGAACTTGCTGCCGGTGTAGAAATAAAAATATATTTTAGAAACTGGCCAGTTCGTCTTAGAGATGGAGATACGGGCGGAAACACCGGGCAGGAAGAACAGGTGAGGGAACCGTAAATTTCAAGCAGAGAGAAAAGATTTGTTCTAAATGTCTTCTAAAGGGCTGCCTCCATTTGTTTTGCTCCAGAAGGTAGCAGCAGCACCTGCAGGGAGATGGAACTTGTGTCAGTTAAAGATACTCGACGATGGGCTGGCTTCAGAGGTGGGAGGTGTTCAAGAAGAGGTTGAACGAATTTGTGGCATTAGTGTTGTAGGTGAATGAGTTACTACGATACTAGACGAGATAGAAGGTGGCCTCCACGGTCCCATTTAATTCTGCCTGTAGGGCTCTGGAGGCATACACTCAAATCAATAAATGATATAAAATAATAGGGAAAGGGGGAAGGGAAAGAGAGGAAAAAAGGGGGGACCTCTGCTATTTTGCTTCTTTGAGAATCTTTCCATCCACAATCCCAGGTCCCCCTTGGGAAACCTCCAACACCACCCGCACCCCTCTCAGAGTAACCTGTGGCTCACAAGCCCCTTCTCCAGCCAGACCTATGCATCTCACTGGCTTGCATGGCCTGGGTCTAGCCCTCAACCCCAGTAACCCCAGTTCTCTGCCACCCCTCTCATCAGACCCTCCCAGGTGCAGCTTTCCTTGAAGGAGAGCGGGTGTAAGCAAGACAACTGTTTGCTTCATGCTGAGCTGGCTAGAGGGGCTTTTCGTGTATGCCCTCAACATACTCATGTCCAGTCGGACTAGGTAGCCCTCCGTTGTGAAGCCCTAACCCCCAGTGTGGCTGTATTTGGAGATGGGGCCTCTAAGGAAGTGGCTGAGGTTAAAAGAGGTCATGGAGTGGTACCCTGATCCCATAGGGTTAGTGTCCTTATAAGAGAAGACAGCAGAGTGTGCACTCTCTCTCTGTCTCTCTCTCTCTCTCTCTTCCTTTCTCTCCCTGCCTCTGTCTCTCCCTCTTTCTCTTTCTCTCTCTCTGTCTCTGTGGTATGAGGACACAGCAGGAAGGTGGTGATCTGCAAGCCAGGACGAGAGCCCCCACCAGAAACTGAATGGACTAGCACCTTGATATTTCACTTCCTCCTTTCCAGAACTGTGAGGCAGTTCTTAAACCATTGTTTAAGCCATTCGGTCTATGATATTTTGTGATAGCAGACCAAGCAGATTAATACATCTTTTTAGAGGTAAAGTAACTTCAAGAAGGAAGGATGAATTGAATCTCTGTCCTACCACATACTAGCTGAGGGATCTTGGACACATCCTTTAGTTCTCTCTGACCCTCATTGCAGTTATTGGTAAAAGGTGGATCCCAACACCCGTGGCAGAGGGCTACTGTGAGGATTGGGAAGTCTGATGCAGGGTACCTGGGACACAGCAAAACTTTATCTTAGAACATGTTAGATTTTTTTTTTTTAAAAGATTTTATTTATTTATTTGACAGAGAGAGACACAGTGAGAGAGGGAACACAAGCAGGGGGAGTGGGAGAGGGAGAAGCAGGCTTCCTGCCGAGCAGGGAGCCCGATGCGGGGCTCGATCCCAGGACCCTAGGATCATGACCTGAGCCGAAGGCAGACGCTTAACGACTGAGCCACCCAGGTGCCCAGAACATGTTAGATTTAAATGAAGACACTCTTATCTTAAGAATATCTCTTGCTGGGATCACTTGGAAGGACTAAAACGATAGCCATAACATAAACCACCTGCCCCCGGCAAGGCTGCCTCTTCTGGACGTTAAACCTGAGGTTCCCACTGGTTTATCAGTCGCCTTACGGATCGCTGGAGGAGTGTTCATCATCTGTCAACACCAGCCTCTCCTGGGCCTCTGACACTCACATCCAACAACTCCTTCGCATGTTCTTCTCCATAGAATTTCTGGATCACAGCTAAGTGAATCAACCAATCTGCTGGAACATTTAAGTTCTGCCCTCCTGGGACCTGCAGACATAGGTAACAATTCCATGTGCAGAATTTCCAAGTAATGATCATGGCCCCGGGGGCCATAATTCATTCCCTGAGGCCAGCCCCCGAAGGACGGCTGGAGGTAGCCCACTGAGGAGCCAGCCTATCAGCTTGTCCCATGAGGGCGGGCAGCTTGCTAGATCCAATCAGAGGCAGGGAGAGATTTATAGCTGATCTCAAAACACCCTGGGCAATGTCAATTCCAGACACACGGCAGGAGAAGGTACTTGGTGCCAAGTTACAGGCCTTGTTTCTGAAGAGCCGTTGCCCTGAGTGTTCACCTTGAACGCTTCTCAGCGTGCTGTCTCTTCTGAGTGTGCACATCTGGACTCGCGGCTAAGCAAGAACTACACATTTTTCTTGCTGTTGAAGTATGGCACCCCGGGGACCCAGCGGGTCTGGCCAACACAGAAACTTCCCGCATCCTGACCTCAAACAAGCCCACATTCTCCACGATAACAGAGGGATAGCTTCCAAGTCGGCAAGCTGCTGTCAACTAAGAATTCGGGCATCCTTGCTTCGTGCTGAGAGGAGGCTCTTAAACATCCCACTGCCTGGCTTGAGCTTAGTGGAGAAGGAAGTAGAAAATGTGATTAACATATAACTATAAAATGTTGCAGCCATAAAAAAAAAAAGGAGGGAAAGAGGCAATGTTTAAGTAAGTAACGGCTGCGTGAATGGCCACATCGAGCCACTTCCAAAAGCACCATCTCACTAAACAGCAGCGATCTCGCTTGCCAAGTGGAAACCGCCTTAAGGCATTTCAAAATTAGTGACATTCTGCCGGCAGCCACAGTAACTGACTACACAGAGACTCACTACAGTCAACTTGCTTGAGTCTCAGACATCCTCGTGTTAGACTTTAAAAAATAGAAGGCATCTTGCAGGAAAAATGATGGGGGTTGATTTGTTCTCACCCACACTGTCATGATCAGGCGTGATAGGTCACAGCTTATTTCTTTCAGAGGTAAAGAAGTCATGCTGGGAAGAAGAAAGAAAGAAAACATATTTGAGATTTCTTTGTAATACACATCATCGTCCCCCTTTGTTGAGTGAGAGGGAAAGAAATTCTTCAAGAACCAGAGACCACACAGTGACCAGCTAAATGCTTGCTCTGTGAGGGAACTCACACAAGAGGAGAGATTCACTGAGGGGCTCCAGGACGGCAGATGGTCTGGGGAGCTTATGTTCTAGAAAAGGGAGTTTCATTGTCGATATGCTAATGAAAGATTGAAGCGAACAGTATGGCCTGGGCAGGGTGGAGTAAATCCGTATGTAAGTCCGTATGTGATGGATCCATACCCTGAATCCATGAGTCCATATGTGATGAATCCGTGAGTCCAGACTAGCCAATATACGATGAATCCATTAGTCTGTGTGTGATGAGTTAAAACAAAGCCCTTTTCACGGTTCAGGAGAGTCTTCCTTTGGGCACAGCACACTGCGCATTGCTCACAGTTCATTGTCCTCTCCTGGTTCCGTCAGGTTAGAAGCAGTAGGAGTGAAATACAGCTTCCAGTTTTGATATCTCCATAGCAGATGATGCTGTAAGTGGGAAGTTCTTTTAGAGAATGGAGTAGGAATGAGGCGGGAATTGAGGCAAGTACCCCAGAGTCTGCTCTGAACAACATCGCTGTTGTGTGGGGAGGAAAAGATGGAGATTTGCAGGCCCCTGTGTATCTGTAGCACATTCCAGGTGCTTCAGCTCCTCCACTCCCCCACCGCCCCGCCCAGCGATCTTTGGCAATGCCCTTCCAACCCCGATGCTACATGGCTCACCCTTCTGTTTACGCCTCTGGCTCACACCTCTGCTTTGGCTCGCCCTTCACTGCTAACCTGGAGAAAAGATTCTTCTTGCTCAACTTTGTTCTCTTACAAATCCATTCTTCTGGGTAGGATTGACTTCTCCTTAAATGATGTTGTTTTTCTATCTTCTGCCACAAACTACTTTCCACACTAAATGTTTGCTAACTTGAACCAGAAGAGTGTCAAGTTCTGGGGATGAAATCAGACAAGGCAGATGCAAGGATGATGTTCTCCTCAGTCTCTGGGTTCAGACTGTCTAACGCAGCCTGATCCTCAACAGGTACAGGCTAAAAGGGGCTCCTGGCCCAGGCCCTGAGGCGGCACAGCATGGTTAGCTATGTGACGGAGACCTGAAGACCCTGACTTCAGTCCTTTCTCTCTGCCACTTACTAGCTGTGAGACCCTCGGTAAGAGACGTGTCCGTGTTGCGCTTCAGTCTTAATGATTATAATTAATAATTCAGGAGGCAATTATAGAATCTCTATGGGTGTACAGGGTGTTACAGGAAGTAAAGGAGATTCTGCTTAGAATAGCACCGAAAACCTTTTTAGGACCCTATAAAAAAGGGAAGCTTATATTTTTCATACAGATAGGATAGTTCTGTATCTTGATTGTGATGGTATTTACATAAACCTACACGTGAGAAATGGCATAGAACTGTAGACACATTGCCCCAGGGTCAACTTCCTGGTTTTGAGATTGGGCTATAATTACATAAGAACTTGGGGAAACTGGGTAAAGTTTTGTGCTCTCCTTTGAAATCAAGATCCACAAAATGAAGTTTTGTCTGTCTTTGTACTATTCTGCAACTTCCTTGGGAATCTAAATTATTTCAAGATAACAAATACCAAATCAGAAAGGTGAAAAAGAGGTGGGGTGGGAATAGCTAGGAATACAGTTTTATTATTTATCTGTGTGTTTGTTTTATTTTTTTCCCAGCTTTACTGAGGTATAATTGACAAATACAATTGTAAGATAATTGAAGTGTACAATGTGATGATTTGATGTACATATGCATTATGAAAGGATCTCCCCATCAAGTTAATGAACACATCCATCACCTCACATAGTTTCCTTTTTTTTTTTTCCCCAGTGAGAATCAGATTCTGTGATTTAATTTCCTGAACTACCCTACTCTCTGATTCCATAGCTCTGTTTCCTGACCCTGCCCTCCTTTCTCCTTTGCCGGTCATCACCACGACCCTTGGTTTAGGGCACACGCTGTCCCTCAGAGAGTTTTGCCTTCATCCTTTGGGGCAGGGGCTGCCTCAGAGCAACACTCCCCCACCCCTGCCCCACGCCCCGCAAGGCACACACTCCATGTGTTGTGACTTCTCCGGGAGGCTCCCAGGCTCGAGGAAAGGTTGTACAGGGAGAATCCCGTGCCGGGAAGGACCATCTCACTGTGTGAACAGGGCTCTCCCCAGTCCCGCAGAGAGCAGCAAGGGTAGACAATAGGTATTGCTGAGGACTGAATGTTTGTGTGACCCCCAAATTCATTTGTTGAAACCTAATCCCCAGTGTGATGGTATTTGGACCTGGAGCCTTGGGGAGGTGGTTAGGTCATGAGGGGCCTCCATGAATGGAATTAGTGCCCTTATAAAAGAGACCCCCAGGGAGCTCCCTCTCCCGTTCCATCATGTGAGGATACAGTGAAAAGGTGACCTTTTATGAACCAGGAAGTAGGCCGTCACCTGACACCGAATCTTGATCTTGGACTTGCCAGCCTCCGGAATTGTGGGAGATCAGCGTGTGTTGTTTAAGCCACCCACTCTGTGGTAATCTGTTACAGCAGTCCGAGGAAACTAAGACAGGTGCTGTTGGTGGTGGCCACAGGCTTTGGATCGTGGGGATGGCCAAGCCCGGATGAAAGGCCTGCCTCTGAAGGACGTGGTAGCTCATGCCACGGAGTTCTGTTATAGCGAGGATGAGAAAACATCCCGTGCCTCTTCCAATCAAGAAGCAAAGCATCAATTATGAAGAATTTAAAACGTTGATAAGTCCCACAGGTGTTAAAGTCCAGAAATTGCGGGCAATTGGGAGAACTGTATGAGCTGAGGAGTGGGGGGAGGGGGGAGGGAGACAGGCAGCAGCAAGGTTATTGAAGATGTTCCGTGCAAGTCCCACCTGGTACAAAGTGTTTTGAATGTTCAGAAAGGAACAGATAGACTCTACATGTGACGACCTATAAAATGCAAGGGCTGATGCATTCTGCGGGGAAGAGGTTCTCTAGATGTTTTGAAGGGGGTGGGGAGGTGGGAGAACTGCCAGACACGGCCCGGAGGCCGGACCAGAGAGGGGAACTCTGGTGGCAGACAAGCCTGTGAAGGGGCTCTCCTTGTCTCCCACCCAGCAGAAGAGACCTGGAGCCTAGAAACGTGGGACAAAGAAGGGCAGATGCCCCCCAGCCTTTGCAGGAGCAAGAGAGGTGGCCCAAATTCTCCCTTTTCCCGGTTGCTGAGCATGTGCAGAAACACACACTCCCATGATCCACAGTGAGGTCCTCCCAGAGCAAGAAGGTATCGTACATCCCGGGGCTGTTGCTGGTCACAACTAATGAGGTGAAAGGAGCAAACACACTTTCAAAATGCAGGCATCACGACGGCTCACGCGGCGGAGTAGCCTTGGAGTCTCTGGACCTCAGTTTCCCCAGCTGTGAAATAGGCTTGGGGTCGTGCTGGGAGGGTCACTGGGGCCAGGAACGGGCTTGGAAAATGGGGACACCTCCCACGCTAGTTCCTATTGCTATTAGGACAGATGAAGAAGCTGAGGTTTGCAGTCTGGGGGCATCTTCCCGGGGAGAAGGAAGGAGCCGTGCTCCAGATGCCGGGCATCGCCGCAGAGGAGTTAAGATCGCAACAAAGGGAAGAACCGAACGACACACAGGACGCGCTCGGGACGGAACAGCTTCAGGAGCCTCAGGGAGGGCCCGCAAACGTCTTCAAAGCGCAAAGCGGGAAAACGGTAAGTATGCACATCAGGCCACGGAGGTCTGTGATTAAAGCAGAACCGAAAGAACAAATAGCGAGAATTAACGTTCTGCAAACAAGAAAGGCCTCTGCTCTCCGTGCAGGCGCTTCCTTCCTCAGGCGCAGGGAGGAGGTGAGCGGGGCGGGGAGCTTTGAAGGACAAAACAGGGCAAGTCCCAGCCCTACGTCGCTAATGAGATAATGAGAGGGTGGTAAGAGCAAGTTCCAGATCTGTCAGCGAATGTGGGCGGGACTGAGGCTGGAACACAACTCGGGGGAAGGGAAGTAGGGGATTTTAGCATCAGAAATCCTGCCCAGTGATACAGGAGCGTGGGAGAGGGAGGACCCTCTCTGGAACTTTCTCCTGGCAGCTGCTGCCTCCGCGTCCAGAGGGGAGGGGAGCTGGAGAGACAGCGAAGCCTGGCCAAGCCCACACGCACCTGCTGGGGCCAGCACCCTGCCTGCTCCCCGGACAGCCTGAAGGCGCTCCCCGCTCCGCTCCATGTCGCACCTGCACAGCCCTGAGCATCAGTCCCAGGCTGGGGTTTGAGCGGCACCGCTGTAGGGGCCACCGCTGACGGGGGACTGAGGCACAAGTGTGCTCCCCACGGAACGCGGGAGCCTCCTCCGCCCCTCCGCCAGGAGGCCCTGATCCGGCTTCTGATCTCAGTGCCGCTCCCTGATAACCACGTTTCCTTGCAAAGGGATTTGACCACCTCGCCACGTCTCCATTTCCCCAACTACCAGACGGGAATGACATCACCTGCCTCAGAGGATGACAGGGAAGATCACCTGAGACAGCAGGTGCGGTGCCCAGGCTTACACCTCAGTGCGGCACTCGAGACAGCCCTTCCTTCCCGGGGCAGGAAGGGAAACCCAGGTGCCAGCAGGGCAGATAGGGTCTTAGTTTGCAGCCGCCCGGACTGCGCCTAAAGCTGGCATGTAGACATTGGCGCAGGCTCAGAGAAGCCACGCTCTTCTCCTTTGACCCTCTTCCATCTTTCCAAGCCCAGGGGTGCCTCTTAGAAAGTGGAAAGGCTAAACCCCTTAAAAGAAATACCAAGTGCCAGGCTAATGCCGTGGTGGGCAGTGGGGGCTTAGCCCCCAGGGTCCGCCTTCCGGCTGTGTCGTTGGCCCCATCTGCTCCTGACTGAGCCCCCACGTTCACTCCTCTGGGGCCCTCTGGCTTCTCTCCTGGTTTTGGCCACTCTGTCTGCCCACGCCTTCTGGTTGGGCCCTTCCCTCTCGGAACTGGTTCCTCTGTAGCATTCCGCTTTTGCAGTTCCAGAAGCTTCGGGTCTTGCTGAGTGTCGAATGTGCAAAGTCCCCCACCTCACCTCTGCTGATAGATAGCACTAATCGACACGGAGGGTGAATGAAGCTTAACTCGGGAATGTGCTTGCCGCCCAGGAGTAGAGAAGGTGTGAGAGAGGGAGGGCGGCAGGTGGTACGCAGGGGCGGACGTGCAGACACCAGATTTGCAAGCCGACACGCACCTTCAGAAGCGGCAGGATGGCCCCTTGTCCAGGAGGAACCCCCTCACCCCACAGGCTGTTCGGGGAGAAAATGAAGCACTAGTTGTGGGGCTCCCATGGGCTTTGGCAGCCCTTACCTTTTAGCTGAGATCAAGGGCAGAGTGTCTGTGGGCTGAGGCTGTGCCGGTCACTGGACGGGGCCAAGTCCCCTTCCACCCCCCCCACCCTGGAACACAGACTCCTCACCTAACAAATGTGACCAAGACCCGCTAGCAATGAGCTCAGCATTTTATTCCCCTGCTCCGACATACAGTGTTGGAGCTGTGAGATCCCATTAGCTCTCCCCCAACCCCGGGGCTTTAAATTTTCCATTGAATTAATTTTAACCAACATTTATTGGCTGTGCTAAAGCTCTGGGCTCAGCACAGAAAAGAAAATGGTGAATCGGCCCCGGGGGAGGCCACAGTGTAACAGGACCACACCTGTAAGCCCAAACTTCCAGAATAAGGCAGGCCACCCGACTGGTGCAAGAGCAGCCCGCTGGAGAGGGTGGGGGCCAGGGCAGTGGGCGGGCTGCGGGTCAGCGAGAACTCCAGGGGAGGGGAGAGGTGATGTGGGCCTTCCTAGCAAAGGGTCTTCAGACAGAGGGGACCTCATGAGTAGAGGCCTAGAGGAGAGAGGGTGGGCCAAGCCTGTGGCCGGCGGTGGAGAGAAGCTGGAGAGGTCGTTAGGGCCAGATCACAAAGGGCATTGGTTAATATACTTGAACTTGAGGGCCAGAAGTGTAAGAGGCGTCACAGGGGTCTGCGATCTCCCAAATTGTATGGAAGTATCTGAATGTGCATGCATTTTTTCGAGTGGAGACTATATATTTCATCCAGAGTCTCAATGAAATCCATCACTGCTGATAGAGAGCTTGGGGAGCCATCAGAACATTGTTTCCATTTAAAATTTTATTTTAGCAGTTTTCCAAACAACCCCAAAGTAGAGGGAACAATATGAAGGACTCTGTCCAGCTTGTGGCCAGTCTAGTTTTTGCTGGACCTCTACCTCTTCTCACCCTCCTGGATTAATTCGAGGCTAAGCTCAGACATCACGTGGTTTTGATTGCAAATATTTAGTATGTGTCTCTAAAAGGTAAAGACTCTTAAAAAAACAAAAACCACGATACCCTTAAGTCATCAAAAATGTTTAACAATATGTCCTTAATATCATCAAGTACATAATCAGGTGTCATTTCTCCCCATCCCACCCCCCCCTTTTTTTTAACAGTTTACTTAATTCATATAAAATCTGTAGATGGCTTTCTAAGGTCCCTTGAATTCATAGGCTCCCCTTTCAACTCTCTCTTTTTTTTCCCTCTTGCAATTTGTTGTTGAAGAAACCTGGCCATGTGTCCCGTAGAGCCTTCCACAATCTGGATTTTGTGGGCTGCGAGCTTGTGGTCATGAAACACGTACCTCTATCTGTGTGCTTCCTGTAAGCTGCGGGTTATAGCTAGAGACTGTATCAGATGCAGGTTTGATTCCTTTTTTTTTTTTTCTCCAAAACTACGTCAGGAGGTTCAGAATGCCTGGTTGTCTCCCTTCCTGCCATCAGTGAGATTTTAAGCTGGGAAGAGAAGTGCTAGATATTTCAGAAAGGTCTGCAGCCTGGGCAGAGGGAGGGAGCCTAGAGGCAGGGAGGCCAGTTAGGAGCCTCCTAAACCAGTTGCTGCCCTTCCAGCCTCACAGATGATCTCCTGCAAACAAGGGGGCCTTTGTGTTTGCATTTAGAAGGCCCTGCTGGAGCTCCTGGCTTGTTTTTGTGACCTGGAGGGACTTGGGAGCCACTTGAGGGCCATGAAGCAACTAAATACGGCAAAATAAATGAGGTACTTTTATGGCTTTGTTTGCTTTCTCTGTGTCTGCCTGAAGTTTGCTAGGTGAATTAGATTTCCAGTGTGCTGCCCCTCCCGAGAAACATAAAATCCCCAGGGGTTAGGAGGTGGGATGAAAGTGACGGGATCCAGGGAGAAACCCTTCCTGTGTGGTTTGGTATGTGTGTTTTAAAGGAGAAAAACAGCAGCTGGTTTTTAATGGCAAATGCTTCCACAGTGAAAAAGCCCCAGATTGCAATATCTCAACTTTCCAAAAAGGTACAAGGAACTTAATGTTTGAAAGTGGTTTTAAATTTCTATGGGGGCCCCAAATATTCTGTTGTCTCTATGCCCATCAATTAGTCTCTGACTCTCTTTGAAATGCAGGAGAGCTGGGGGGGGGGAGGGAGGGAGGGAGGGAGAAAAGCATGTCACACCTTCTTTTGGATTGGGAACACGTAAAAGATTCCAGTAATGTAATTTTTGAATGTAACTAGGCTTATTTTCTGATAGTCTTGAGTCATAAAACCAGGCATTAATTTTAGAAAACATTTTGATTCCAAGATGCAATAAAATCGTATTGGATGCTGTGAAACATTTTAAAGTGTGCTTTTAAAGGGAAATACACTTCAGATAACTATTAAGGAGTTCAGCTATTCAGAATAAATTATAAAGTGCAAATAAAAATGTACTTCGATTATATTTTGAATTTTGGCACCACACCTTAGAGTTCTGCTTTCGAAACAAGAATGGCAGCTAAGCAGAGCAGACCCCACAGGGCCTGGCACCCACCCTGGCACCCACTCCCCAAATCCTGCAGCTTGAGCGAATGCAAACTGATGTGGTGTCCATTTCTGAGAGTTTCAGGGAGGCTGATTTTAAGAATGACAAGGTTGTCATGGAATGACCATGTTGTGCGTGAAGAGAGCAGAGAAATAGGTGAGGCCCAGCCCCAATGTGCCCACTCAAGTGCTTTTTGGACCATGGCTGGGCAAAGAAAGACTCTGAAGTCTGATGAACCAAGGGTTTAGAACTTGACTATCACTTCCTGGCTGGATGACCTTGGACATGTCACTTAACCTCTCCTTAGGTTTTTTTTTTTTAATCAATAAATAGGTATAAAAATCTCCTGATTCTAATACCCAGCAATAAGTGAGGACTAGATAAAATGGCTAGGAAAATTGGCTGTGTGCAGGGGACCAAGTAGTTTGCTCAAGAAATGACAAATTTTATTATTATCAGGACATAGAGGAAGGTAAATCAATAATAGAGGAATAAATAGGCATCACTTGTAGCTGAGGGAATATTTTATAATCTTGTTTTGTTATTCATTAAAGGTAATATAAGGGATTTCTCTGACTTATGAATATTAAAGTTACTGGTGTGATAACCAGCTTCCAAGATGGTGCCCAGTGATTCTCCCAGTCTTCATGACCAAAGGAGGAAGTATAGTCTCTTTCCACATTGTAACCAGAATTGGCCTTTATGACCAACAAAATATGGCAGGAAAAAATGGTTAGTCACTTCTGTGATTAGGTCATAAAATACATTGTATCCATATGCAAATGAATGAAGTTGGAGCCTTACCTCACACATGTGCAAAAATTCACTCAAAATGAATCAAAGACCTGGATGTAAGAGTTAGAACTATAAAACTCTTAAAACATATGGAAAATCTTTCTGATCTCAGATTAGGCAGTGGTTTTTAAAATATGACACCAAAGCACAAAGAACAAAAGAAAAAATAGATAAACCGGACACCATCAAAATGAAAAACTTTTGTGCTACAAGATCAAAGACTGACCTGTCAAGATCAAGAAAGTGAACAGAAAACCCACAGAATGGAAGACAATTTTTGTAAATTGTATTTGAAGAGGGTCTTGTATCTAGACTGTATAAAGAGCTCTTAACAACTCAATATTAAAAAGTCAAACAACTCAACTAAAAAATGAATGAAAGATCTGAATAGACATTTCTCCAAAGAAAATACACACATGGCCAATAAGCTCATGAAAAGATGCTCCACATCACTAGCCATGAGGGAAATGTAAATCGAAACCACAATGAGCTACCACTTCATGCCCATTAGGATGGCTACAATCGACAAGGTAGTAACAAGTGTTGGCACGGATGTGAAGAAATTAGAGCTCTTACACACTGCTGGTGGGAATGTAAAGTGACGCAGCTACTTTGAGAAGCAGTAGTTTCTCAAAATGTTAAACAGAGAGTTACAAGCAATTCCACTCCTAGTCCTATACCCAAGAGAAATATAAACATATGTTGACATAAAAACATTGTACCTGAATGTTCATAGCAGCGTTTGTCATTATAGCCAAGAAGTGGAAACAACCCAAATGTCTATGGATTGATAAATGGTTAAATAAGATGTGGTATATCCATACAATGAAATGTTATTCAGCTATAACAAGGAACAAAGTACTGTTATACTACCACAAGGGTGACCTTCGAAAATATGTTAAGTGAAAGAAGCCAATTACAAAAGAACCCATACTGCATGACTGCACTTCTAGGAAATGTCCAGAATAGGCAAACCCACATGGCAGAAAGTGGATTATGGTTTGTCTAGAGCTGGGGGGCTGAGGGAGAAATGGACAGGGACTACTCACGGTTATGGGGTTATGAGGTGATGAAGATGTCCTAAAATCGATTGTGGTGATGGTTGCACAACTCTGTGAATATATAAAAAATATTCACTTACCATTCACCCAAGTACTTACCAGCCAGCTTTAAAAATAAAATATTACCAAGAACATTACTCTTGTATGCATTCCCCAGTGGAATTCCCTTCTCTCCTCTCAACAGTAATTCTGAATTTTATGTTAATCATTCCCTTACTTTTCTTTCTTTCCATTGTTTTCTGAGGTTTCCAGCTGTTTGTTTGTTTGCTTTTAATGACCAGCATGTTTGCAGCTGGGAAGACTCTAGACCAGACTAACCAATTTCTCAAGTTTCTGGGTAAGAAATCCAGATAAGAGAAATATAATAGCTGTCTTCGCCCTCCCATGACCACCCTAAGTAACAGGGATTCTGGGTGCCATGGCTATATCTTAAAATGGATTGGTTTAGCCCATTCGTCATGAGCTATCAAAGATCAAAGGGATTTTAAATATCATCTAGGCCCGAGGTGGTAAATAGACATGTGCTCATGCAGACATCACTAATCCATCATGGCATTCTCTCACACTGTCCTGTCTGGATCCAAAGCCAAAAAGTTATTTTTTGTTGTTAAATTACAGCCATTCCTCATGGTCTAACTCAAGCCTTCTCCTCCAAAAATCTGTACAGAACAATTCAACTCCCACTTACTTCTGCATGTATTGCTCTGAACATACTTTTCCGGATCTGGTTGGCATGGCTTCCAGGGGGTAGCTTGTAAGCCACTGGAAGGCGGAGGCCTTAGCTTGGTCTTATATTCCCCCAGGTGCCTAGCCAACCATGGGTATATAGTTGGTGCTTCATTAGTACCCACTCATTGACTGATCTGCTGAGATGATGTTCAGCCAAGCCTTGAAGGGGTCTCTGATGATTTGAAAGCCAAAGCCCAAGCCACTCCAGGACCATGCAATTGGAGAAGACTGCAATTCACTCACAGTATCCCTAGATCTTGTCCTAAAAACCATTTACTATGATCTACTTGGCTCTTTATTTCCCAAGTATTCCTAATTTTCCCAGACTATGACTTATGGCCCATCTGCGTGCTTCTGGCTGCCTCGCCCCATCAGCACCGACATGGCCACCATGACTGGGATGCATGCCCTGAACCTGCCTCTGGCCATGGCTGCCCTGTCTGCCCTGGGCAGCTGCCTCACTCAGCCCAGCCTAACTTTCCTGGGTTGGGCCCCCAGGGAGTTTGCCTGGCAAACTGGACCTCAGGGCACTTTCCTCTCTATGATCCATTTATTTGTTTAGAAAGTGAAGTTAGCTTAATTTCCAGAAAGTTTTTTCTCAAAACTTTAATTTTTGCCATGATCTTTAGAATTTAGATTTAGATTTAGAAGCAAATCTCCAGGAAGCAAGACAGCTAAATAAAAATCCAAATATTAAGTGAATCATCTTGTTGTTTCAAAGAATTCTAACATGAGATCAAGCTGCAGGACAAATAAGAGACCAACCCTAAAATACTGTGCATTTGAGGGATCAATGCCAGTTTGAACTAGTCTAAAGCTGGCAGCTGGTGGCTGGGCCACTTCCGTCCTCTCCCCGTGGTCTGTCCTCCTCCCCGGGGCTCACACAGGCTTGGTCGTAGAGTGGCAGGGTTCCAGGAGCAGCAAGAGGGCAAGCCCCAATATGTAAGCACTTTCCAGATCTCTGGGTCACACTTGCTACTCTCCAACTGGCCAAAGACAGTCACATGGCCAAGCCCAGAATGACAGCGAGAGGATACTTCCGAGAGTGGAGTCAGGGAAAAAACTATGGTCGTTACTACAGCTACTACAACTCTGGTTGATGTTAATAAATGTCAATTTATTAAGCACCTACTACATATCATGGACGGTGCCAGAAGCTTTACCCTTTATTTTATGTAACCATCACAGTTCTCTGAGGCACAGCAGCCCCACTGAGGGATGAGGAGGAATCACTCGGAGACATGGAGTCACATGCCCACGCAACTAGCAAATGTCGGAGCACAGATTCAAACCTGGGGAGCTGCGGAGCCGAGGGAGGGAAACATAAGCTAATCACAGTGCGAACATGCAGGAAACAACACAGAAGCCCACCTGAATCAAACAGCTCTGTGCAGCTACCCGGTAGATCCTGCTCCTGACCTAAGAGGGCACCGTCTGTCTCTGGGCAGAGACACTAGTCACCAGCAGTGACATCCACTGGTGCCCGTGGTCCTCTATCCCTCATGACTGGAGATGAGGAGAAAAAGGAGGGAGAAGGGAAGCACCGTGCTCCTGAGGGCCTCAGCACGGGGGGCATCTGAAGAATTCCTCTTCTTTCTTGCCCTGTTCAATGTCAGGCTTTGCTTTCTGAGGGTTCACTGGTCACCCAAACCTCCACATTTTCACACATGGAATTTTCAGTTTTGAAAGTGCTAGAGTAAAGACATGACTCAAGATGGGCCGCACACATGGCCAAATTCAGATGCTCATCTGATATAAAATCTCAGAAAGCCTATTGATGTGCCCCAAAAGGTAGTGCTCTCTTAGGCCCATGCATCCAACCAGTGACAGATCAGGGGACAAAGGAGGAGTAGGTCGGGCCATGCCAGGGGAATTCTGCCCTTCCAGCCTAAGAGGCTCTGGCCCTGCATGCTGTTGGAAACTGCGTGGGGCCGAGTCAATAATTTATTATCATCTGAGACCAAAAAAAAATTTTTTTAAAATGCTGTTTTCAAGTTCAGTGGAAAGGAACTCAGAGCATGTGGAAAGAGCGCAGAGCAGGATGGTGCAGCCAGGGCCGAGTCCAATGCAACCTGGGGCTTTGCTGCCGCATTTCAAAAACCTGAGTCAGGCCCTGACCTTTCGCTGCCTGCTGACGTCCTGAAGGCTAATTACTGCCCAGGGGCCAACATGTCCCTCCGGGTAACACACGGAGGCCTGGACACAGCCCCAGTGACCCCTCTTTCCACACATGGTGTGAGGCAGGAGACAAATGCACAACAGGAAAAGGATGTCCGGCCCGCATCACAGCACCGGACTCAGAGCCAGCCTGATGTTCACCTGAACCCACCCCCAGCATGTTCCCACACTCAGTGGCCTCTTTATCCCCCAGTGAAAAGGGATCGTTGTCTTGCTTGGTGCCCAGCGTGCCAGCCTGTTTACTCTTCTTCAGAGAGAATATTTCTGGGCCTGTCCTCCTTTTCTTACAGAGTACCCAGGACAAAGCTCCCCTTACAGATCAAGGCAGGATTGTGGGTCCTGCTCTAGTTCCGTCTTTCTCCCCCAGGATAAACAGCTTTACCCTCAGCTCTTATGAATTCCTTCCTTATTCTTACTTATCTTAGAAGCTATTTTTAATGGACCTGTTGTCTCATGATCTATTGACAAAAGCACCACTGAAAGTATCTCGTGCGCCTGTAACTCAACTGTTAACTGGCTGGTAGGTCAATTTAGTCTTGGCAAAGACTAAATTCAAACTCAATTCTTGACTTTGTTTCTAGAGCTCTCTCCTTTATACTCATCTGCGTCCCCCAAGAGGGAGATAGAGGAGAATGAGGGCATGGGGAGTCAAAGGGAGATGGAGGTCATCTACTCTTCTCTGGTTGCAAGCCACAGAGACTGATTCTAGCTACTTTCGGTGGGAAATGTTTTTATTGGAGGGCCACCGGATGGCTCAGAATCCAGTGGGATGTAGGAGAGCCGGGCTTCGAAAAAGACAAGAACCGGAGTGATCTAGTGTCCGGGCAGGAGAAACTCATTAATAGCCTCCTTGGGGCCCTGCCCCTGGAATAAAGTTGTGTTAATGATTTCCCTTTCACTCGGCAATTGTTGAAGTCCCAGGAGAGAGCCTGATGGTTTGTGCTGGGACCTCGTGTGTACCTGTAAGCCAGCAAGACAAGAGCCCTGAGATGGCACACATTTGGGAGAGACATCCAACTCAAAATGCTGTTAGCAAATGAAGAAGAAAGGGATGCTGCGTGCCCAAACAGCTGACAACTCCTACACCACCAGGTATTAGGGCTGGGGCAGGGCCCTGTAGGCTGAGTCTTACTCATGCCATTGGGATGGCCACCATCCCCTTCTCTCTAGCAGGGATGGGCTGAGCCCTCACATCCTCCAAACCTGGCTGCTGGGAGGGAGCATATCTCATTCTCTCCAAAAAACTTACAAGATTCAATGCTAAGGATGAAGACCACTCAAGAGCTTATAATTGGCTGTGTAGACCACATATTGGAGTGGGCTTTATAGTCAAGTGACTTGAACTGGAAGTCTTAGCACGATTCACCAGCTATGAGATGCTGAGAAAATGCCCACCTATTCTCCGAGCCTCAGTTTGTTCTGCTCTAAAATGGGGATATAATAATGTGTACTCTGTCTCCACCATTGTTCCGTCAAATGAACCAAGAATTGTCAGGAGTTTGTAAGCTGTGAGCCATATACACCTACAGGAGGCATTGTTCTACTTCTCATTATTATCCAGTGAGGCCGGGCTGCTTGGGATAAGTGGCTGGTGCCTGGAACAGCAGCTGCAAACCACAGTACCTGAGTGGAGGTTTGAGGGTGGCAGGTGGGAGTCCGGAGGATGCAATCGTTTGGACTTTCAGATTGCTCTCAACTTCAAGCATTGCAAATAGCTGAGGCTCCACTAGATTCTGTCATATGCCCCAAGGCCAAAGGGCCTGAGCAGGGGCGGGCAGGGGGGAGTGGGGTGATAAATTCCACCAGCATTTTCACAGCTCTGATTTAAACTCCATCTCCTTTACGGAGAGCCCAACTGCTAAACTCTTCCTGGCAATTAGGCTCCCAAGGCTGAGCACTAACAAAGGGGGGGCCTCCAAACGTCCCATCTTTGACTTCCTGGGTTGGCATCTTTGCCTTCCCAGGTTGGCATTGTGCAAGGATGGGACCTGATGAAACGCTCCCTCTTCTATCGCCTGCCTGTGTCTCGTTGGCTGTCCTTCCTGCAGCTGTGTTCCACCACGGGCATTTCAATCGTCGCTGCGGATCTCCCCACCTCCCTGCCCCTGGAGGACATGAATTCCTCTCTCCACTCACATGCCCACTTCAAGCCATCTGCGTGCACTCCAGGGAGCGCGCCACCTGACATCTTGATGTTCACAACCCTCCAAAGCCTCCGGAACCTCACTGTTTATGCTATTTATGCCCCCGGAGCATGAAACAGAAAGAAATCTCTCTCATCTCTTTATTCTAAATGTTACATACAGGTTCCAGGGACAGGGTTGGTCCCAAATGGGCCTGGTCCTACATCAGCCCTTTTCCTAATTTCTCACAGTCTTCCTCCTCCTTGGCCCTTAGTGATTTTTCCTGACCTTCTCTTCTTAAAACCCTATTCCCACTCATCTCTTTATTGCTTATTTACTTCCAGGAGGCTTTTTGAGGTTACGGACTCTTTTATTGTGTGCTGTGTTGCCAGCCCCTAGCGCAGCGCGCGCCCCACACAAGTGCTCAGTACGTGCTGGTGAGGTGAGTGAGTGCCCCCCAAGGCTACTGTCCCGCGTAGTACCCTCAGTCAGAACTAAGCTTTAGTAAAGCCGCATTTTGGAAAGGGTTCTGTTAACCTCACTTTGGGAACAGGAATCTTGTTTGCCAGAGTCACTTGGGGGACCCTCCAGGACAGATTTATAATTATAAAGGTATCCAGTAAGGTTTTTACCGTAGAATTTCTAAAGACAACAAAAGAATTGTTTGAGACTGTCTGAACCTACACTATGGAATGAGAATTATAGACCGTTTACTGTAAAGTAAACTTAAGTCTAATTATATACTGTGAACTACAGATACACAGAGGGCTTTTGCTATTAATTTCCAATCACTCCTCACCTGGGATTGGTGAAAATCCTCAGCCAAGCGTGGTTAAGGAAGTGTTTCCGTTTTCACCTGGTTTGGATTTATCGTCTCTGTGCCGCTGATCCTCTTACTCAAGCTTCTAGGCTGTTCCTGCCCCACGCTGGTCGGTCCTGGGAGACACCCTTCCTTCCACCAGGTTCCCTCACGTCAAGATCTGTGCGACTGCAGACTCCTTACGTTCTGTTTACGATCCTACACGGTTCAGATTTTAAATTAAAACGGTAAAAGTGGAGCAATTTAGGTAGGGTTCACCGAATGCCAGCACTAGAAGGGGCACTAAACATTATTGGGTCCTGGCATGGCACGGTTTCCTGTCTCTGGAGCCACCACCAGTCAGCGCTGTGGCCAGGCGTTGCTGGAAAGAATGTGGTGACCATTTGGTGATTTGGCCACAAGAAAGGAACGAGGGCTGATGTGACATAGGCCGCATATTTGCCTCCTTGTGGAAGACAGGGATGTCACATGAGTGAAGGGAGGACAGGGTTCGAGCTGAAAATATCCCTGGCGTTTTAGGAAAATGGAGACCTGGGGGCAAAAATAATGTTCATTTACTCAATATCAATTGATATTCAAACTCACTTTCAGTCCCACAAGGCCAGTAGCAAAGTGAAAAATAGTTGCATGAGTGCCTGGTCATGAGCTGGCTGGCAGGGGGAAGAAGAAGCCTAAATTCAAAGGTTGGCCAAAGAGGGGCAACTCGGCCGAGCGTCGGTGGGAGCAGGGGAGACCACCAGCCCCTCCTCCCTTGGACCAGGTGCAGCCAACATGGGCCACACATTTAGAAAAATCTTGACTTTAAACCGATTTCTGCAAACTCTCTTGCAACTTTAGCAGAAGGGAAGTTGCCGTTCCATGAGGGCAAGTCAAACTGGATGAAGGTTCATTAAAAATGGAGGTAGATGAAAGTTTATATACCTGATGCAACTGTTATGCATCTATTAGATATTATGATTATTATGAATGGAAGGGTTTAGAACCACAGGGGAAAATGTTTGTTATGACTTTAAGTGAAACCACAGTTTTGTAAACACAGGATGATCCCAACTAGGAAAATAAACGTGCTTCACTGGAAAAAGCCGTCTTTTGTCCTTGCTGGAGTAAGAAAGGGTTAACGTGTCGTTATGTCTTTATAGCTCTTGGGGTTTTCACCTATCAGGTATCAGAATATTAACAGTATTTGTGCTCAAGAGCTATGATCATGGCTGAAATTTTCTTCAGTTAGTTTTCTTACCTCATTCCTTCTTGTTTAATGTAGCAACATTAGAAAAGAAATAAAAGTTAAATAAAATAAAAACATTCATAATTCTACCCCAGATAGGTAACATTTTGGTGTTTTCTTTCCAGATATTTTGATATACAGATAGACGTGTAAGTACCTTTAGAAATTTATAAAGTTTATAAATTTAGGATCATTCTCTGCATCTGGTAACTATTTATAAAGCTATCGACCTCCCACAGGATGGTGCCATCCTAGCCCTGGGGAAGCTGACGGGCTTCACTCTGGGTGGAATATTACAGGCAGAGGAGTTTGTAACCCAACCAAGTCTCTATGTTCCATCTAGAAGATGTTAGACGTAAAACCAAGATAATGTGCAAACTTCTCAGTTTCCGAAGTGGCAGCCTCCTCCCCCCACCTCGGTAATCTGATGAGCTCTTTGCTTTTGTCCTAGAAAAAACGGCGAAGGGCAGGACGGCTCATCAAATCTCTCGCCCTTGCCAAATGGTGTGTGGACAAGAAAATGTCAAGTGCTCATGCTGGAAGCATGTGGCCAAGAACAGCGGCCTCATGGAGGAGGTGGGGTGCCCGCCAGGGTTCCCCCACCTTCCTGGGACCCGGATACGGGCACTGCCATCATCCACGCTCTCCGTGATGGAGATGTGCGCCCACCCAGCGGGGGAAGGCCCCAGAGCTCTCTAATGCTGCCATAGCAGACAGGAAAGCCCCAATAAACAGGCTGAGAAGGAGCTGCCTCTTCTCTTTTGTTCCCAACCAGCTGCCAGGAGAGGTGTGAGAGGGAAGATACCTGTCCCTGGGGGCGGTGAGCCACTTTGGGGTCCTGTAGTAGTTTCCCAGGCTCTGTCACAAAGTACCACAAACTAGGTGGCTTACAACAACAGAGATTGATTCTTTCACGGTCTGGAGGCTCAAAGTCCAAAATCAAAGTGTTAGCAGGGCCCTGCGCTCTCAGAAGCCTCCAGGGGAGGATCCTGCCGGGCTTCTTCCTGAGTCTGGTAGCCCCAGGCGTTCCTTGGGTGTGTGTGTGTGTGTGTGTGTGTGTGTGTGTGTGTGTGTGTGTGTTTCCCTCTTCTTATAAGGACGCCTGTGCTATTGGATTAGGGCCCACCTAATGACCTCATCTGAGCTTGATGTGTCTGCAAAGACCCTCTATCCCAGTGAGTTGCAGTCACTGATACGGGGGGTTAGAACTTCAACACATCTTTGTGGAAGCCAACAGAATCAATCCTTTCCCTATTTCAGATACATCTGGACGGAAGATGAAATAGGACAGATAAGATATCCTGCAATTCTGCCTTCCTAACGCAGCTCTGTAACACACAGATCTTTTTGGTATTTCCATGACAATTAGAGCTTTGGAAAAGTCATTTAACTTGTCTGGGCCTTGGTTTTCTCATTTATTAAGTGAGCTCAAGCAGCGACTTTCAACGTGTTGGCTGTGAGATCCTGGTAGGAATGAAGCATCATTGTGACGTCTATGAACTGCCCCCCAAAGTGCAAATCTGTTCTGTGGTTCCTACAGGTGACTCACAGCCACATTTCAGGGACTTTCCTCCTCACGTACAATTCAAGGCTATTTGCCAGTAACCCACAAAAATTTGGTATTCATAAACTAAAATTAGTGTTCACACAGTTTACTAAGGACTCAAATTTGTTTTTCCTCCTCTACTTTACATAGGTGGAATTTCTCCGATTTTTGGAAGGATTCTTTTTACTTGGTTTTTCAGCAGTTGTTATGTTGTGGGTTTTAGTTGCTGTTATTCATACTTTTTATTTATAAATAACTATTGGGTTTGTGCCCTCATTATCCATTTTAGGCCGATGACAGGTTTTTGTTTGTCCTGAGTGGGTATTTTCAGCCTGTATAATTGTCCACTATCTGGACATTATATAGAAATGAATTGCAGCTCAGTAAGCAATGGCTCATCTGTCCCTATTGCTAAGGGAGATATAGACATAATCCTTTACAGTTTGCTTGTATGGTAGAGTGACCAGCCATGCCAGTTTGCCCAGGACAGAGGGTCTTCCTGGGATGCAGAACTGTCAGTGCTAAAACCGGGAAAATCTGGGCAAGCTGGCATGATTGGTCACCCTATTTTTTTTTTTTTTAAGATTTTATTGATTGGTTTGACAGAGAGAGACACAGCGAGAGAGGGAACACAAGCAGGGGGAGTGGGAGAGGGAGAAGCAGGGTTCCTGCCGAGCAGGGAGCCTGATGCAGGGCTCAATCCCAGGACCCTGGGATCTTGACCTGAGCTGAAGGCAGACGCTTAACGACTGAGCCACCCAGGTGCCCAAGTCACCCTATTATTTACAGACCCTTTATTGGTGGCTTGCCTGCCTGTGGATTTGTGCTATTCTAATAACTTTCATCTTACACTCAAGGTTAGCAGAATAAAATTAGTAGGGTTATTTTTGAGACCAGAAGGGATTCATTTATAACCAAGTGGATCATGTCAGGTTTTTCTCTTTTAAGACAGGCAGGAAGTGAGTCACGAATGTTGCATGTTCAACTTCAGCACCACGGATTCATCTGGTTCCTCTGTATTCTCCTCTCTTTCCCCTAAACCCCACCCCTCTAATTTACCCAACGCAGAAGAGACATGGAATAGGTGGGGTGTTGGGGAACTTTGGCCCCATCCAAGTAGGTATAGTCAAAAAAGTTTAGGAAACCCTGTGCAGGGTTCATGATAATGCCCCTCCCCGGGCAACCAAGGCTACAAGTCCACTTTGACTTGGCCCAAGGTTCTAAACTAATGCAGAGAAAGAATCACAGCTTCGTGAAGCATCCCTGGAGGTCCTTACCGAGAATTACCTAAAGGGTAGTTAATATTCCCCACCTTAGGAAGATTTTGACATTGATATAATCTCCTTAGGATGGTGTCCAGTATGGATACTCTTATTTGGGCCCACTGTTTCATGCAAAGGGGGACGGGGAGGAGAGAGGGCTGCCATTTATTTGCATGTTCACCTTCAGCATGTCAGAACTAGGATTCGGGGCTTTTTGCTTTCGACTTACTGTAATTTAGACCCTCACAACAACTGCATGAAGTATGACTGACCCTACTCTGTGCATCAGGAGCCTACATTGAAATTCCAGCCCACCTTGCCCTCTCCTGGCTTAGCTCAAACCCTGGTCTCCCCTCCACTTCTCACAGCCTCTGAGGTCCCCCCTAGAACTCCACTCACCTGAACAGAGGTTACGGACAAGTTGTGAAAAGGCAGAAGCCTTAAAAAGCCCAAACAAGCCATCGAGAGGTTGACAATTTAAAAATAAGACCAACACGTTCTCAGCCTGGAATGGGATCTCCTGATGGGTCCATCTGTAGAACTCATGGTCCCCAATTTACCCCAAGTCCTGGGTGACCCCTCCCTCCACTGCTCAGGTTGCAGTTGGAGCTCTGTTGACGCATGGGGCACCGAGGCCACAGGAACGGTGGCTGGACCATCAATGGCAGGCAGCTCGCAGCTCATCTTTTTTTTTTTTTTTTTAAAACTTGGAAAGTCTTTCCTAACACATTTTTCTGCCTTACATTTCTAGAGGAGTTGCCCTTAAAAGTGGGTAGGTGACCGAGTTGTGACCTAATTCCTGCTCAGCCATAAGGCTTTTCCGGCAGGGGACAGACACTCAGCATTCCAGATGGGGTTAGTGGTGGGGCTGCTATTTATTTAACTGCTAATCCCACTTATGTGAAATTAATTTACTCTACTATTATAACTCACCCTGCTTCCTGCCCTGGTGGGCTCCTATAATTTACACCTGACTGCTCCATTATGCTCCTGCTTCCTGGACCAAGGGTTGGGAGCTGGGTCTTGGGGTGACTCACATTAGGAGGTCGTTTATACAGAAGAGAGGTTTTCTCATTATAGACTGCGGAGAGTTACTGTAAAAGCAGTGGTGTTGGTTTTATTTTTTTTTCCTCCTAATAACCAGTTCCCCTTCAGGCCATCCCTTCAAGGAAGTTTGTCTACTATTATTAACCTCCTTCCCAAACCAAATGGCTGCTGCAGTATACACAGCGTGCAGATGAGTGTCTGCCTTCTCCAGGGGAAGCCCAGCCCCTGGGTTTTCACCTGCCCCGATCCTTGATGAAATGTAGGTCAGCTGCACAAACCCAGAGCAGGTGCTCACGGCAGAGGTGTCCGGACTGCTCTCGGAATGAAAGGCTCTAGGGGTCGTTACTTTTACAAGGTTTTACAAACATCTCTAAGCAAAAAAGCAGGGGATGCTAACTAAGCTCCCCAAATCCGGGTCCCATGGCCACGGTCTCTCTTGTGGCAGGGTGAGCAGGAGCCTTTGGCCCTGAGGCTGCTGGTGACAGAACTTTCTACGGAGACCAGAAGAAGCCCCACAGGCTTCCTGCTGACACCCCCACACTGAGCTCATGGCCAGGGCACACAGCTGGGTGTGATGGTCTGAAAAACTGGTTCTAGCCTCCTAGAGACAACATCCCATTCCTAGCTCACTTTCATCTCTGAACAGCTCATTTGAGTGCTTCGGGAAAGAGCCAAGAGAGGGGATGAGGGCAGCCCAAAAGCTTGCCTTGCATGGTCTCTGCCAACACAGTGAATGTGGCCACTTAGACAAGTGAAGGGACTGGCCATCCTCCAAACTTGTGTAAAATCCCCAATATCTTCTCAAACGAACTCCACGTTGTTTGTAGAACGAAGCCCACCTTCAGCCAGACATGAAGTTTCCCAGTAGCTTAAGCCTTTGGTCCCTCCTATTTCCCATCACTTGCTTTTCACAAACCCTCTTCCCAGCCAGCTGTGTGTTCCTGAGCTCGTTTACACAGTTTCTCCAATGGAAACTCAGGGCATTCGATCTGCCCCTTCTCACCTCCCCACCTCTGCCACACGGCACCCTGGAGGAAGCAGGATGCCCTCTTCATCCTTTTCAATCAATGAGTCTTTTCACACATGAAGTCTAGGGCAATCTCACTCAAGCTCAAGTCCCTCTCCTGGAGGAAGCACTCCCTGAGCCCACCCTGAGCCCACCTGCTCACAGGCAGCTGTCTCTCCATCACATTTCACTGACCTGCTCTGTGCAGAATCACATGGGCCTGGAGACATTAGTGTTCCTTTCTATGCATGCTCTTTGTCTCCCCCCACTAGAGTTCAGATGCTTGGAGACTAGGGATCATGGCTTCACA
Organism: Phoca vitulina; assembly: GCF_004348235.1. Classification (NCBI taxonomy): domain Eukaryota; kingdom Metazoa; phylum Chordata; class Mammalia; order Carnivora; family Phocidae; genus Phoca; species Phoca vitulina. Next base: position 10,786,364 of record NW_022589751.1, read on the forward strand.
TTCACATACAGCCCTATACCTAAATCAGTCAACAATTAGTGGGACTTGATTATGATATAACCAGTTGTCTACTAGTTGGATCCAGAGAATAGCTTCTTGCTTAGAACATGACCTTTGGTGTGAGAAAGACCTCAGTTCAAATCCTGTGTCAATTCCCAGCTTTGTGACCTTAGGTAAGCTATTTAACGTCATTGGCTCATTTCCTCGGTTATGAACACAGACAGCCAGTGTAATTGACTGCTGGGTTTGCTGCGGCTTTAAGTGAAGGAATGCATGTGAAATGCATGGTTGGTGTATTGCCTGACACAGGATCGGGACTCAATAAATAGCAGTAGTTAGTATTTTCTGGTTTTTCGAGGGGGTGGGGGTTGGTGACCAGATACTTCTGCTACAGCAAGACTCAACAAATTGCAAATTAATGGAGACGTTGGTTTTACAGGAGGCATCCTAGAGAGAATGTTGAAGTGAGTTTGGAAATCTAACAAGGAGAGAAATGAGAGGTTAATTCTATTCCTACCAAGTTTTCAACAGTTCGCAGATGGACTAGTTTTTAGCTGATACTCCAGATATTGCAGAGCTCTTCCCAGAGGCAGGTGAAGATTGACTGTGCCTGACTCTGAAAACCTGTACTTGTCACCTGACCTTGAACGTAACAAACAACCCCTGAGGAAGGTAGCTCCAATTACAGTCATGGAGTCGGAGGAACTCATTCAAGGCAGATTGATTTATTGGACCAGAAATACAGCTCAACAGCCCACACACCGATTCTGTCTTTGGCAAACTGCCCTGCCTGCTTCTTTCTCTCTTGCCCTGACATATTGATCTGTGTGTGTGAGTTGATGTAGTTTACTGTAGAGGTGTGTGTGTGTGTGTGTGTGCACGTGTGTGCATGTGTGTGTGTGTG
>NW_022589751.1:10787277-11191283 GCF_004348235.1 Phoca vitulina
GTGTGTGTGTGTGTGTGCACGTGTGTGCATGTGTGTGTGTGTGTGTGGGGGTGTGCTGCTGTCCCAGAATGGAAGCTCTTAACTTGGGGGCCCTCTTTCTGAGGGATCTCCAAACCTGAAACCAAAGGAGATCTTGCTCCAGCTCTTCATATAGTAGCTTTCATTTCATTCCTTTGCTTCAGGTGGGCCCAGAATGTTCCAGGCTGTCTGAACACTCTGCTTCGGAGTGTGGCAACCTGTCATTTTGTAAGGAAAGAAGAAAACTAGTCTTTGCTGTGTGCCTCATGTCACACAAAATATCATGATCCCCATTAATCAGAGGAAACCGAGACTCAGAAGAGTAAAGAAACTTATCCAAGGTCAAATGTCAGTAGAGTCAGGATCCAAACCCCAGTGTGCCCGACTGTTGACCTCAGTGATGGCTGACTCCAGGCTTAGCCCCACCAAGAGATTTCCATTTCACAAGGTCATTTTACATGGAAATATTTTGAAATCTAGGGCCACAAATTAAATTTGTATCATCAGATACATTTTGTACCCAGATCTTGGCCTCTCTTGTATCATCTGTTGCTGTGTAACAAATTACCACAAACTTAAAACAATACCGATTCATTAACTCACGGTTTTTATAGGTCAGGACTCTGGGCAGATTTAGCTGGATCCTCTGCTTATGGTCTCATGGGGCTGCAATCCAGGCATTGGCCAGGGCTGCACTGTCCTCTGGGGACTCGACTGGGGAAGGAGCCATTTCCCTGCTCACATGGCCATTGGCAGCATTCAGATCCTTTGGACTCTAGGACTGAGGGCTTCAGGCTTTTTTGCTGGCTGTTGGCCGGAGGCTACTCTCAGAACCTAGAGGCCACCTCAGTGACTTGTCATGTAGGGCTTCCCAGTGTGGTTCCTCACAGCCAGCCAGGGAGAGAGAGCTTCCTGCAAGATGAGCACTATTATCTTTCGTGACACAGTCACATACATTCCATCACCTTTGGTTAGAAGCAAGTCACAGGTCCTGCCCACACTCAAAGGGAGGAGTCACACAAGGGCATGAACAGCAGGAAGCAAGGATCGTGGGTGGGGGCACCTTGAGGGTCTGTCCGCCACATCCCTCCTGTCCTTTCCCCTCTTTTTTCCCCTTTTACCCTCCTCCTCATTTCCCACCCTAGTCTAGACTCAGAGTTAGGGCTTTGCCAGTAAGAGCTTTACGGTAATGATGCTAATAAGTAATATCATTTTGTGCCAGTCACCAAGCTAGTTTTCTTTTTAACTTTCTATTCAAGTATAACATACATACAGAAAACTGCAACAACCTAAGTGTAGAGCTCCATGAATTTTTCTGGAGACTGAACACATGCATATAACCATCACACGAATCAAATACCAGAATATTACCAGCACCCCAGAGCCTTCCTCAGTCTCCCTTCCAGTCCCTAACACTCTCGAAGGTGGATCTCTAACAGCAGAGATTACTTTTTACTTGTTTTTTTTTACATTTTATAAATGGAATTCCATAGCCTATATTCTTTTGTGTCTGGTTTTCTTGACTCAACATGGTGTTGGGGCATGTGGGTCTAGGTTGTTCATTTCTCATCACTGAATAGGATTCCATTATGTGGATATACCACAACTGACTTACTCATTCTACTGTTGATGGGCAAGTAGGTAGTTTCCAGTTTGGAGGTATTAGAAACAGTGCTGCCATGGGGGGCTTAGTATGTGTCTTTTGTGAACACACATAAGCACGTCAGCTGGATATATACCTGGGACTGGATTGGTGGGTTGCAGGGCATACATATTTTGGTGAGCTATGTTTATATATATAATTCTCCCATCCCCGCTGTGAGGAAGGTGTCTTCAGCCCCTTTATGCATGGCAGTATTTGAGCCAGACCTACATTTCCTGCAGAGGTCCTGGAAGATCCAACAGGAGGAAAGGCCAGCTGGCGCAGTGGGGAAAGTGTAAGTCTTACTCCAGTGCTTCTTCACAATTGACAACTCCTTATGTTTTTTTCTTTCTTTTTTTTTTTTTTAAGATTTTATTTATTTATTTGACAGGGAGAGACATAGCGAGAGAGGGAACACAACCAGGGGGAGTGGGAGAGGGAGAAGCAGGCTTCCCGCGGAGCAGGGAGCCCGATGAGGGGCTGGATCCGAGGACCCTGGGATCATGACCTGAGTCGAAGGCAGACGCTTAAGGACTGAGCCACCCAGGCGCTCCTCCTTATGACATTTTCTTAAGAGACCCATTGTTTTTGGAAGATTTTTGCATACCAAGCTGCTAAGCAAATGCTGTTGGCTCAGTAGCATTTAATTCATCTTCCAATTCTCTTATTAGTTAAGGAGCAGCTACAGAGCTGCTGATCTGACATCCTGCCTAACAGAACTGTTGTAATTTCAGATAAAACCAAAGAAAGTCCAGGTTTGGGTTCACCTCTGTCGTCTCCTTCCAAGAACGCAAGGTTTCTATTGGGCTGTTGAAACACTGACAATATGCTGCCCTCCCCCTTTGTGATGTTAAGGGAACTTTAAGTGAGAGAGATCCTCAACTCTCCCACTAAAAAAATCTAAGACCCACACCATGTCTGAAATCCTTGGATTTGTGATCCATAAATAGACATCAATGCACAAGTAATTCACATCATTTAGACCCGGCCTGGATCATCATTTTAAACAAAGTTTCAAAGCCCCATCCATTTACTTTGGGCTTGTTCTTCGGCTAAGATAGGTTGTATGAAGGTAGTAAGGAACATTTTCCAAACCGCCACCAAGTGGCCAGAAAGACTTCAGGCTATTGCTAATATTTGGGTGTGCTTGGTTCTTTCTCATTTGTCTCTCTGTTTCTGTTCTTCTTCATCTTTGTCTATCTGCCAGTCTCTCTGTGTCTCTGTCTTTTTGACATATATGTCATTATGTCATACATATAGCTCTAATATGTATACAAAATACATATTATGTATATGTATGTATGTACATGTATTCATACATATATATACATATTAGGCATACCCATCACATGCAATTATTATGATTCTTTTAACTAATTCTCTATTTTGGGACATTTAAGCTGTTTTCAATATTTTGCCATTGCCAAGTAACACTGCATGAATATGCTGGTGCCTAAATCTTTGGGGACATCTCTGATATTTTCCTTAGGCTACATGACAAGATGTTGAGTCATCCACCAAATGGGTTGACTTTTGGTTGTTGGTTTTTGTGCCTCATCAAATACAAATTTATGCTGCTGCCAACAATAAATGAGAGCGTCTTCTCTGCCCCCACTGGCAATTTTCTATTACAATAATTTTTCTCAGTTTCATAGGCAAAACATGATATTTTAGTTGTCATTGCATTTCATGGATTCCTGGTGAGGTTAAATATTTTTTCGAATTTGCTGTCATTTGAGTTTCTCCTCATTTGCATTTTGTGTTCCTTCTTATTTCACGTTTTTCCACTCCCCCCACAGAATGCTGCCCTGTGCTTGGGCAAGTCTCATCTCTGCTTTGGCCACGGAGGTGATATCAGTGTCCCACAGAAAACTCAGCATTGTCAAATGCTTTGCAAACAGAACATGTGTCAGCAAAATGCACATTCCCAAGGCCCACAGGTGGCTCGGCCAGCCACATCTGTCATTCCTCCAACGAGGACGCCCAAAGTCCCCCCAGGGCTATAAACCTCACTTCTCACCCGGACTCTGGACGCCGTCACCCAGGGGCCACCAGAGCAGGAGGGGCTGGCCACGTGACCTAATGACTTAACCAGGTGAGGCTCACACGCACTTTGGGTTTTTACAGTTGTGCCTCAAAGGAAGTGTTCCCTACTGCTCTGGGGGAAATAGGCAACTGTAAATCAGGTAACAATATGGCACTGACTTATTTATCCTTGTAAGAGTTTTACATTCTGAAGTCGACAAGGGACCCATTGCCCAATCCACGGTCAATTTGCAGTCAGCACTTAGGGAAAGCTCAATCCTCCTTGCTCAGCCACGGCCTGCTGGGGGCTTGTAGGATCCATCGATCGTGTTTCTTGGTCTGGGCCAAATGTTATCTGCCCAGAGACAGGAAGTCACCAAACAGTGGGAAGCATTTCCTCTCTGTGCTAAGAATGCTCTTTCCCTTCTTTCCACTTGTCCTCTGAGTTCCTCCTCTGTGAGGGAATGTTTGCCCGGACAGCAGCCGCACCCAGGCAGACACAATGACGAATCACTCAAGTAGAAGTAGCGCAGTTCAAGAGTAGCTTTCTGGCCTTTGGTTGGTGCTAATTAGCAATCAAGGCCAAGCCTGAACTCAATGTCCCTTCATTAATTATGGTATGTCCTTACAAGAGAATATCAGGCAGCTATTAATAATAATGCTTTCAATAAATTTTTATGACTGAAAAATGCTCATGACATGAATTAAAACAAAATGAAGTTGTAAAACCCACATTCAGAAGTTAGAACATGATCTGGGGCATCTGGGTGGCTCAGATGGTTAAGCGTCTGCCTTCGGCTCAGGTCATGATCCCAGGGTCCTGGGATCAAGCCCCACATTGGGCTTCTGGCTCATTGGGGAGACTGCTTCTCCCTTTGCCTCTCCCTCTCCCCCCGCTCGTGCTCTCTCTCTCTCTCTCTGTATCTCAGTGTCTCAAATGAATAAATAAAATCTTTAAAAAAAAAAGAACATGATCCAAATTATCTAAAAGACTATCTGGAAGTAGTGTAAATAGTAACGGTGATTTTCTCTGCAAGCAAGATTATGTTTGCATTTTATGTTCTGTCTTATTATATTTTAAATTTTTCCTACATTCCTACAAGCTTTTTTTTTTTTTTTTTTAAAGATTTTATTTATTTATTTGAGAGAGAGAGAGCATGAGGGGGGAGGGTCAGAGGGAGAAGCAGACTTCCCGCCGAGCAGGGAGCCTGATGTGGGACTCGATCCCGGGACTCCAGGATCATGACCTGAGCTGAAGGCAGTCGCTTAACCAACTGAGCCACCAGGCGCCCTTCCTACAAGCTTTTGTGACTTTTTTTCTTTTTTATTAAAGATTTTATTTATTTATTTTGACAGAGAGACAGCGAGAGAGGGAACACAAGCAGGGAGAGTGGGAGAGGGAGAAGCAGGCTTCCCACAGAGCAGGGAGCCCGATGCGGGGCTCGATCCCAGGACCCTGGGATCATGACCTGAGTCGAAGGCAGATGCTTAACGACTGAGCCACCCAGGCGCCCCTTTTGTGACTTTTATTCACCAACCCCCCCCACCCCAAATCATGGACATTCTGAAACACCAGATCAGATGTGATGTGCCCCAGGCCTCCGGGGATTGGGCAGGTTCCTGTTTGTTATTCAGTTCTGCTCTTTGTATGCCAGTGCTGGGAACGGGGTGTGCTGGACCAGGGAGCCTGACTTCCCAGAGAATGAAGACCCGTCTGACTAGAGATTTCAGCCAGCATTTGCCCTACCCCACATGCTTCTTCCTCCCTTGGTTCCTTCCTGTCTTCTAAACATTTCCCCCCCTTGGGTCCCGGGAGGAAGCCTGTGGGGGGTTGAGGGCAAGTGAGGAAAGTATATCTCAGAACCCAGACCAGAACCAGATTTTCAACAAGCTCAGAAGGTCACTTGTGCCAGAGCCGAACACAGACCCTAGGTTGGCAGCTGTTCTTACGGAAAAAGCTCCATGGACTCAAATTTCACTCTGCTCCACCCTAGACACACGGCTGCTAGCAGGCGGGTTTCAGTTCTGGGTCCCAGGTTAAAAAAAGAATATTGAAGAGACCGCCTTCTGCAGAACACAAACGACAGTAGCACCTTCCCCAGCAGGCTTAGCAGCCGGACCGCCGCCACGTGCTGAATGTTGGCCGTGCGCCTGGTCCTGGACCAAAGCAGGACCTATGGTCTTATTTGATCTTTAAAGCAACTCCTTTGCAGATGAAAAATCTGAGTTGAGCAAGATTAAGTAATGAGATGGCTATATCTTAATCTGTATAAATTTTCCTGGGTAGGGGAGGGAAGAGATTCCCCGGGGAACCTTCTGCTTTCCCTGCTGACGGGGCCCCCTGGACCACAGCAGCCCTGGCTGCTGGAACTGGAGAAGCAGGCTGGGAGAGCTGCACTATATGTGGGGCATCTGTATGAATCTTTCTCATCAAGAGCGACGACTCAATTCACTTGAGAATAACACCGGTTTCCATCTAAAGGTTTCAGTGATGCGCCAGGTACAGCTCGTGAGAGGTAGGAAGTTGAATGCTCTCGAATCAGGAATGTGAGCTCCCAGGTGGCCCTCAGCTGCATCCACTTCGCCCTTACCCTTGACTGCAAACTGGTGGTTTTGATGGCTTGAGATGCCAAACTTCGTTCGGACCCCTGGCCCCTATGGATGGCTTTGTGGCTCGTTAGGGAATTGGGTCCTTTCTTACAGTTTGCCAGGAGCATGATAGCAATAGATGAGCTCCCCCCAGGGCAGTCCCCTGGTCTAGCTGGTAGTGGGACCCTGCAGTGAGTATGGGGTGCTTGAATTAAAGCCTTCTGCTGGTCATATGGACTGTTTGCAGCTGAGGTGAGAAGGCTGAGTATCCTAGACAAGCTTATCCCACCTATTATTACATAGTCCTATGCACTTACGAATACGCAGAAAAAGCTAACATATAGGAAAAATGCAAATATCTACTCATACATAGAAAATATATTTAAAAACCCCCCACAAACTATCTATATAAAACACTGCTTTTAATAGAACAACACCAGTTCATCCAGGAGTCAGGGGTGCAAGGTTAACAAGCATCAAATGTAACCGGTATGTGGCTTGAGCACGAGGGCTTGTCAGCCCCCAGCCATATCCTGGGGCCCGGACCCAACGGGGACTTAAAAATCTCAAGGTCAGAGTTGGTTCGGGGTCACATGCTCGTGAGGTCTCTGAAGACGACATGGGCTGCATTACGTCCAGCGGCTCCCATGACGCCCCCTCCTGGAAGCCAGTCACCAGGGAACCTAAGCTGTGCTCACAACCCTGCCCAGGGAGCCCGCAGGGCCAGAGCTAACAGAGAAGCTGAGCGTCGGTGCCCACGGGCCGCTGCTCAGACTGTGGGCATCAGAAGCCCTAGGACGACTATTAAGACAGATTCCGGGCTCGCCTCCAGGCTTCTTCCCCCAGAGCTCTGGGCAGGGGGCCCAGCGAGCAGTCCAAGCAAGGGCCCCCCTCAGTCTGGAAGTCAATGTGCTGGGTGGTGAAACTGACTCAGGGTGCGAGGGGGACGCTGTGGGGGTACAGACCTCTCTGGGACGTGTCCATAAGGAATGGCAGCCTTGGCGAGGTCTGTTAAGCTTGGCATAGAGGCCGGGAAGAATTTTTAAATTGGGAAACGCAACGTTACCAACGTTACCAGCCCGTATTGGTCTAAACTCTGGAGGGGGGATTCAGGGACATGGGTCTCTCTCAGCCCAAAGTCGGCATTTGGAGAGCCGCCTCTGCGACCTATTCTCAGGCCTCGTGAGGAGGAGGTGTGAGCTACCCCGAGGGTGGAGGGTGCAGCCAGCTGGCAGAGGCCCCGGCTGCTCCTCGTTTCCTGAGCGCTAAGAAGCCTGGGTATGGGGGATGACTTGTTCTCGTTCTCGTGGGACTTCCCTGCTCTCCCTCCTCTCCGCCTGCCTGCCGCACTGCCGATCCCAGCCACACAGGGAAGGGGGTCCCGGGGCACTCACCCGGGTGGGCACCACTTCCGCAGAGATACAGGCCTCGGAGGGGACCGCGGTAGCTGGAGTGCGGGGGCTCAGGGCGGGCGAAGTAGAGCTGGTCCAGGGTCATGGCACAGTGGAAGATGTTCTGCGGGAGGCGGGGCCGCAGTGGTTAACATAGGAGTGTTAGGAGTTTTACAGCCTTTGCGAGTTTCTCCCCCTCCTCCCCTCCCAGGAAGGTTCTTCTCCTTCCAGCATATTTTCTTGGATTCTTATGAAGCAGAAAGTGGAGGGGAAGAGAGAGAACAGGTGCATGTCCTTGGGCTGCGGATGGAGTTTTCCAGAGGCACTTTTCAGGAGGAAAGAAAGGTGAGGAGCATCTTCAGAGTGGGAAGGAACTGAAAGGGGAAAGAAGAGGGAGATTTTAAGGGTTTTGCTGAGGTCAATAAATCCTCCTCATTGTGTTTGAAAAATGGAGGATTTGACTTATTTTGGTAGCCTTGGCCAAGAGCCTGGGCCCCCGGGGGTTCATGTCCCAGCAGAGTCACTGTAGATGGCAGACAAGGGGCAGGGGACTCGAGCTCAGTTCTGCTCCCCTGGCCTGGGTCCAAGCAGCCAGGACGTGGGGAGCAAGGGCCAGGGGGAAGGTCAGACTCAAGGGACAGGTCTGGACAAGAAGACTGACACCTGCTGGATGTCACCACAGGGATGTCCTTCCGGCTAACCCTCCCAGCATGTCTCAAGCTGACCTCATCCTCCCCTGCTGAGTCTGCTCTCTCCCACCTTCCCCACCTTGGAGGGCGGCATCACCTTCCCTGCCTGGGCCTCCAGGTGGACCCTTCCCGTCACCTCTGCCCTGACCTCTGCATGCACAAGGTACCGAGACTCCTCAGTTCTGCCTGCCCCATGCCTCCCATATCCCTCTGCTCCATTCAGTCCCCACTGCCTGGTCTCCTGAGCTCTATTCCTGGACCAGCGCTGTCCAATAAAAACATACCATGAGGGGCGCCTGGGTGGCTCAGCCGTTAAGCGTCTGCCTTCGGCTCAGGTCGTGATCTCAGGGTCCTGGGATCGAGCCCCACATCGGGCTCCCTGCTCGGTGGGAAGCCTGCTTCTCCCTCTCCCACTCCCCCTGCTTGTGTTCCCTCTCTCGCTGTGTCTCTCTCTGTCAAATAAATAAATAAAAATCTTTAAAAAAAAAAAAACATACCATGAACCACATATGCAATTTTTATTTTCTAGGAGCCACATTAAAATTTAAAAAGAAACAGGTGAAATGAACGTCAATAATATATTTTATTTAACCTAATAGATCCAAAACATTATCATTTCAACATGTGATCAGTATAAAAATTATTAATGAGATGTGTTCCATTTTTTTTTTATCCTAAGCCTCTGAAGGTTGGTGGGCAGGTGGCATGTGCAGCCCACCTCCGTTTGGCCTCACCCCACAGGAGCCACCAAGAGCCACATGAAGCTGGTGGCTGCCATATGGACCTGGCCTCCTAGCTGGTCCCTCTGTCCCCAGTGTCAGCGAGGTTTTGACAAATCAGAGAGGCAAGTCCAAGGACGTGCTGCCTTAAGAGGGGAGCTCCCTCTGAAGAAAGCCAGATGGGAGAGGTGGCCATGGATGTCCAGACAGCGGGGGCCATGGACCTGGTGACTTGCTTATCAGGCACTGTCTCTCCTGTCTGATCTCCTCACTCTTCCCCACTCCCTAGGTCAGACTACTTCTCTGTCCCCTTCCACTGTGGTCTCTGCGCCATCCTCCCTTCCCGATACAGGCTGGGTGTGGAGGGACGAGAGAAAGCTGAGTGGGCATGCCAGGGGGTGGGGGTGCAGGGAGAAGAATGTGACGAGGGACCCCCCGGTCTTGTACTCACCCCTCCAGGAAGCCTGAAGATTCTCTCCAAATCAGGTAGTGTGAGGACGTCCCTGCCCATCACGGAGCCCTTGGAGCCAGGAGCGTAGGCCTTGATGCAATCGAACACTGGGTACCAAACAGCAGAGAAACGAGATGGTGTGAGGAGGAAGAAGATGAGGCGCTAGGATTGTACAACTTGGCCAATTTATGAAAATTCATTAAACTACACACTTAAAATGGGCTTATTTTATCATATGCAAATCATATCTCAATAAGCAAAAAATAAGAACAGTCCATGGGCAAGTAAATAATTCATTACAAAGGCCTGTGGGTCTACCCCACTTTCCCACCTGCTCACCCCAACCCTAACCACGAAGTTACTTGTCTCCCATGAATATGCAAAGCTTTCTTCATTTCCTCGCTTTGCTCAAGTTGTCTCTTTGCTTGGAATGCCCACTGCTGCCTGGCCAACTCCTATTCATCCTTTTAAACCCAGCTCAAATGTCCCTTCCTTTGGAAAGCTCTCCTTGTCTCTCTGGCAAATAGCTTCCACCTTTGATTCACATAGTACGTTGTATTGTAAGATTGGTTTCCCCCAAACCATGACTGGACTGTGAGCAACTTAAGGAGAGGAACTGTGTCTTTTAGGCTTTCTTTGCCCAGCGCCTGGCCCCAGCAGGCATTCACTGTGTTGACTCAGGTTCCGTTCGGTACCGGTCGGTACTTCTCTTCCTCTGGGACAGGACTTACCAGGTGTTAATCCTGAATGGGGCAATCAGGAGGGGAGGGGTCCCAGCTGTCACTGCGGAGACAGGACGGGCTGCCCTCTTTACCTTTGTCTGCATATGCGTTTCTCTCCTGCTCATCCCTCACCCTGCCTCCAGCCAGTGTGTAGGGCGGGTACTGAGTGAAGAGGGAGACGCCATGGCAGCCGGGGGGGAGCCAGGGTGGGGTCCAGCGAGGAAGGGATGCAGAGTTCAATCAGAGGCCTGCCGCAGTGGGGAGGAGAGAGGGTCAGGTGTGAAGAGAAGCAGCCGCCCCAAGGGAAGGGGCTGGGAGTGGCTCCGAGGTGACAGGGACTGGAGGAAGGCAGGCCTGGGGCAAGATGAGGGGGTGTCTGCAAGGCTGTGGCGGTTGCTGGCCCGCACGGGCTCCGTGGCCCCTGGGACGGCCCAGACCACCCCGAGGAGCTCCCAGCCTCGGATGCACAGCCCCCACTCTCAGGTCCCACGTAGCCTCCCTCGACCTGCGTGCCTGTCCCCACCTGCCTCCACCACCCCCTGCGCTGTGACGGGCCCAGCAGACAGCACACACGGGGGAAGGGGCCAGGCCCAGGGCAGCAGCCGTCAGGCGGCCAATTTCAGCCCAGGTTACCCCGTCTGCACACCTTGCCCTGAGCAGCCTGTGCAAACCAGAGCTGCTGGGGCTGCAGCCACCCGCCAGAGCCCCGACGGTCTCCCGCCCCTCCCCTGCTTACAATGCCGTGTCTACTCGGAGCACACTGCCCTCCAATCTCCAAATATGACCACCTTCGAGGCCGCGTGAAACGCCCTCTCTCCCCGCATCCCTCACTTGCGATGTGTCCTCGGAACCTGGATGTCCACTAGGCATCTCCAGAGTCACTTGTCCAAACCCGAATGCCTAAAGCCTGCTCCTCCCCCCACACACCAGGTTCCCCTTTTTTATAAAGACAAACACCTTCTTCCAGTGGCACTTCTTTTGCTCACACCCTACTTCCTGTCAGCAGCAAATGCGGGCAGCTTCACCTTCAAATACCCAGTTATCTGGCCACTTCTCGTCACTTCCGCCATCCCCACCTTGGTCCAGGCCACCGTCTTCTGTCCCTTGGATTCTGCAGTAGTCACCAATTGCAACAGATGCCTTTTTTCCTCCCAACAGTAGCCAGAGTGGTCTTTCCAAAATGGAAGTCAGGCTTGGCACAAACTTTCCAGAAGTAAAAGCCAGGAGTGGCTGACAGGGCCCAGCTGCAGCTCTGGGACCCTCCCCACCTCCCCTTGCTCCCAGGTTCTCTTTCTCCAGCCTCTCTGGCTACATCCCTGTGCCTCCAACACAGTAGTCCACTCCTGCCCCAGGGCCTTTGCACGTGACTTGCCCTCTGCCTGGATGTTCTTCCTCAGATATTTATAAGACCTTTATTCTCATTTCCTATGGGTCTCAGCTCAAACACCATGCTGTCAGAGATGCCTTTCTTTCCTGACCTCCTTATGAAGACTAGTGAACCATCTGCTCCTCTGACCTATTTTTCTCCATACTATCAGTGCATGTTTGTTGATTGTCTTGCCTTCCACCATAGAAGGTCAGTGAACTGAGGGCAGAAGCCATGTTGACTTTGCTTGCTGCTCTGTGCCCAGGTCCCTGGACTAAGCCTGGCACAGAGTAGAAGCTCCTCCAAAATATTTATGAATGAATAAATGGACATTGCCTTCTAGCCTTCTCCCAGGGCGCACATCCTCTTTACACCATGCTATAAGAATTTGTGTGCCTGCCCTGTGATAAGCTTTGTGTCTGTTTCAGGCCCCTGCCTGACCCCAACTCCCCTAACCCACACTCAATAGAGAGTCCCCCACAGAACAGGTTTTCAACAAGCTTTGGGGGACAATTGACAGTATGGAAAGATACTTGCTCCTGAAACATCCCTGCCTGTCTCCGAAGGATGGAGATTCAGCTGGGCTGGGAGGTCGGAAATGCTTTTAGAAGTTTTGCATGAAGGTGGCTTATCAGAGACAAGAGAATATGGAGCAGGGAGATCGGGTGAGTGTGTGCCCTCTGATGGGCTGCTGAGTCAGAGAGACCTCTTCTCTCCCAGAAAGCATTTTCTCCAGCTCTTCCGAAATGCCAGTGCTGTTCTCTCTGCAATCCTTTGCCCCTTCTGCTAATCTGTGACACTTGGCTGCACCGCATCCTACTCTTTACTCTTCACCTGCCCTGGCCCACAGACTTATCGCCTGGGATGAACTTCCTCTCCTTAGAACGTAAGTATGGATGGATTTAGGTAGATCCTAAGACACTGTGACTGTTAAGTACCAGGAGGAAGAGGCAATCCCCTCTGTGTCTAGATAGTCACCCACCCTTTCCCCAGCCCGTGTGTGTAGGAGTGTCCCAGGGGACACAAAGCCCAGGGCCGTCCACGGCATCTTCGAAGGCCTGGTGGAGGAGGAGTGTGTCTTCACAGTTCAGGTGGATGGAGCACTGGTGATGGGGCAGTGGCTGGCCGCCGGGAGCACTGGGGGCCACCAGGAAGTCAGGCAGCCTGTCGACAGCCACTGAGGGACCAAAGAGGAGGGCGAGGGCCCAAAGGCCTTGGTCCTCGGCTTCCAGGATCCTCCTTCTCTGCCCATCACCCTGCTCACCCAAGTGGTGGATTGGAAAGAAAAAGTATGGGGGGGGGCAGGGTGGAGGCGAGGGAGTAGAGATGATGATATAAGTCAGTTTTTCCAAAACTGGGAGATTTCTCACTCAGATAATGGCAAAGAGACAGCTTTGCAATCTGTGTGCCTCTTACCGTTGATCTTGGTAACAGGTGACTTGGTGTCCAGCTGGGAGATCCTCTCCATGAACTCCTTAGGAAGCCATTCCTGGAAGAAGGTTCCATGAAAAGGCCTGGGGATGGCCGAGGCCCCAAGGGGGCTGCCTTCTTCCTTTGCTCAGGATGGTCCCTCAACCTCCACTGCCAGGAATCCTTTCTATCCTTCAGAGCTCAGCCAAAGCACATCTTCTGTGAAGGCCTCCTGGATCCCCCCTGCCCCCAGCTCATCACTAACCACTTCTTCCTTCGAACTCTGCTGGAGCAAATGTAAGTGGTCCACACCAACTCCAACTTTGGATGTGGCCAGTGGGCTGAAGGCCCCTTTCCTCCTCCAGTCTGTAAGCTCTTGAAAGTCTTGATTATCTCAGAATTATCTCGACAAGATGCTTTTGAACTGATGTTTGTTGAATTTTCTTAGTGGAATCACCCAGAAAAAGTGGTGCCTTGTCCCCCCAAATAGTCCCAAGAATTGTTGGAAGATCCATACTCATATACATATTATCATATGTTTTGGTGACAGGGAAGGTGCGATCAGTTGCCACAATTGCCCCCAATCCTCACCCCTCCCTGTATCCACACACCTTTGTAACCTCTTCCCACTGTGACTCTGGGCTTGGGACAAGGTGAACGCTAGCAAGTAGGATGCAAACAGAATCCTGAAAAACACCTGCATGAGTGAGTTTGCTCACTTTTGCCCTCTGCCAGATTGGAGAACATGCCTCACTTATCATCTGGAGGATGAAAGACACATAGAGCAGAGCTGGTCAACCTGGTCATTCCAGCAGAAACGGTCTTGGACCAGCCACAGCCAGCCCGCCTGGGCACATGAGCGAGGCCAGCCAAGATAGCAGGGCCCACTAGTTGACCCACAGCTGATGGAAGGTGCCTGAGCAAGCCCAGACCAGCTGAACTCAGCCAAGTTCAACTGAATTCTCCAGTTCTGAGTACTAAGTCAGTACTTCTTATTAAATGCCCAGAGGCTGTGTGGTTGTTTCACGCGGCCCTGATACGGCCATAGATAACGGACACAGACGGTGGAACCAGAGTTGGTTAGAGCAGCGAATCAGGTGGTAGGAAAACTCTGGATTAAAAGTCAGACCTGGGCTCTAACTCTGGTTCTGCCAATTGCCAGCTGCATGGCCTAAGTCACCTCATTCCCCTGGACTTTTCTCCCCACGTGTGAGGCTTCTTCCCTGTTTGCTACGTGCCTGTTAGGTAAGGGAGAGAAGGACTGGCTTCCCCTAGTGCAGAGAGAGCGGGCACTTGCATCTCTCGTCCTCATGCAGTCCTGGCGCCCTTGACCAACACCCCCGCCCCCCCACCTTGGCAGACACCTTGCCTCCAGCCCCCAGGCCTCACCTGTGGCGTCAGCTTCAGGAAGCTGGCTGTGGGGATGTGTGGGACAGCACCACTCTGCTCCTCAGCTCCGAGCCATCTTGCGGCACGACTCCTTGGATGCGCCCTTCACTGCTCACCAGCACTTTAGCCACTGTCTAGAGCCCACCAGAGCAAGACCCCGGAAACGCCCAAGGAAGGAAAATACAGGTTGGATCTTGGGGGATCTCCACTGTCTGTGCTGCTCCTGGGTGCTCACAGCTTCCACATCTGAATCCACCCTGCTGGGCTCTGCGGCAATGTGGTGAAGCCTCAGCCCACCCACTCCAACGCAAAGGCTCGGCTTGAATGGGGGCTAGGGGCCAGAGCATTCAAAGGGGGGTGGTCAGAAGAACTGGGACCTGGATGACAGCTGCTCAGCCATTAACAGGCTGCACAAACTTAGCCCCTTGATTCCAAAGCCCCACTTTGTGCATTGGTAAAATGAGGAACCCTCTGAATTTGACATTTGGTTCCATACTGGGATCCCCGCAAATAATCGGGGTGGGGGGAAATTCACCTTTTCAGTGAAGATGCTTGCTCCGTGTGCGGTGGCTGAGCTTGAGATGGCATCAGAGAGGGCACCCATGCCACCCTGGACATAGCCCCAGGCCACCTGCATCCCCTCCAGGCCCCCCATCACGTGATGGAGAAGCACATACCTGAGGACAGACCATTGGGGTCAGTGGTTGGAGGTGCGGTTTAACTCCCCAGAGCTCTAGGTGCAAACAGTCTTTTCTTTCTGGTACCTTTAGCCTCTCCCTGTCCCCGTGCTGCCTTTC
Source organism: Phoca vitulina (assembly GCF_004348235.1). Taxonomy (NCBI): domain Eukaryota; kingdom Metazoa; phylum Chordata; class Mammalia; order Carnivora; family Phocidae; genus Phoca; species Phoca vitulina. The sequence goes on from NW_022589751.1 coordinate 10,802,486, forward strand.
CCATCAGCCTTTAAATGGCCTCTAGGCTCCTGTAAGGGCTTTTGCCTCACACCCTACAGTCTCTCCCCATGCAAACATGTCTGCGGGCAGAGCTTTAGCACCAACCACGCGGCGGCGATGCCCAAACCCGCAGCCCTAACTCTCTCCTGAGTGTCAGCTACCCCAGAGATCCCCACTTGTGTGGGGTTTTTTGGCTGGCAGCTGAAACCCATCTCTTTCCCCATTCCCCAACCTGTTTTTCCTTCATTCTCCCCATCCTAGTGATGGCAGCTTCCGTTTCCCACAGAAAGCTGAGGGCCAGTCGTGCAAGTCGCACCCATGCCTCACCACCTCCATGCCATCAGGCGCCATCAACCCTGCCTCCCAAAGAACTTTCCAGTTCCCCCTCCCTGAGGCCTCTTTCCTGGGCCAGGCCTCTCCTCCCTTCCTTCAACTCCTGCAGTGGTGTCCTCCTAGTTGGACCACCTTCTCCCACTCTTTCTTCCCTGAAGACCTGGAGCCCCATCACAAACTTAGCCAAGTCCTGCCACTTCTCTCCTTGGATGCCTTTGCTGGCTCAGCATCGCTCTCAGGGGCATGGCCAGTTTCCGGACACGCCTCCAGGGCTCCAGCCTCATCCCTCACCAAGCTCCCCCTCTCAGCCTGCACTCCTGCCAAAGCAAACCTCCACATGGTCCTGGCTCAGCCCCCAGCGTTTGCACGGGCTGATCCGGCAGCCTAGAAGCCCCTTCCTCCCTTGTGTCTGTTTAGCTAATTCCTCCTGTCCTGAGAGTCTCAGATTAAACATCTCTTCTTCATGGAGGCCTCCTCTGACCCTGGACAGCGTTGCTTCCCTGCCCCACCCCCACCCCAATCCTCACAGAACTCCACTATTGTCATTTGCTCTGTGTCTACCCCTCCTAGGAGGGTCTCAGTGCCCTTCATGCCCTGGCCCTGCACCTGGCACAGTAAGGGCTCCATCAATATTCACTGGAGGAATTAATGAAGAAACAAATTACTTAAAGGCGCACTTCACACACTGGGCAGTAGCTACGCCTCCCAGAGAGCCACAGAAAAAAGGACAGGAGGCCCCAGTGGAAGATCCAAACTAGCTGGTGGATCATAGAGTTGGCCAAGGTAGGGCAACCATTGCCAACCCCCCTTTTCCATGGCCCTGGGGAATTCGGAGCTGGCTTAGTGTGTGCTGAAAAACCCCTTCCAAGGGTGGTTCTCATCCTTTGAGAGGAAAGCCACATTGACACCTTCTAGCTGCATCTTCTGATGCACTGGAAATGGCCCAACACTTGGCAGCATCCTCTATCCCAAGACACAAGCGCACGCACACGCACACCCTCCATTCCTGCTCCTACGAGGGGCTCATTAAGTCACACCACAGGTACAGACTTCACTGGGTCTTGCTGCCCCCTCTTGGCTCGGCTGCCAACATGCCCCCCTCACAAAGGGAAAGGCAGTGCCCCCCCCCCACCGCCATGAAGGCATCTGTGCGTGTGTGTCCTGGGACCCCAGGGAAAGGATCTGTGGGGGACAGAGGGGCAATGGAACTTTGTGGGAGGAGAAGAGATAGAAAGAGGGGAGAGAGAGAAGAGGGGTAGAAGGGAGAGAGAAAAAAAGGAGGAAGAGGCGGAGGAGGAGAAAGAGAGCTGTTCATGTTGAGCTATCACAGTGGGAGAGAGGCTTTTCTCGCTGGAGCATTAGGGAGAAGTGGCTAAGAAGGAAGATTTTGGAGGGTCAGCTGGGAATCAGCTCTGCCACCACTAGCTGTGTGACTTGGGGCAAGACCTGTCCCTACTCTGAACCATGGCTCTCAGGTGTGGCTTTGAGGGTTCGATGAGTGCCTGGCTTCGTGCCTAGCTCACTGGGAGAGCTTGGTGGGAGACAGCTATTAGCACTTTTGTTGGGAGATTCACTCCGCTCCTGCTGCACCCTACCCCCCTACCCCGCACTCACCCACTCCCCGGAGTGTGGGGACTTGTCATGGCTCCAATCACAGCATCCGTGGCCAGAGTGGCTTTTAGAGGCTCGGACTCAAACCACTGATCCAGCACCTGGGACAGCAAAATGGCAGGGAGAAGGGCATAGGGGCCCCGGGGAGAGAGTCCCCTTCACTGTGGGGTCCAGCCTGAGGCTGGGGAGCCCCTCACCTTTGTAATTGGAGCTGTGAGGACTCATACTGGGGCAGCTGGGCTTCCAGCACATGACCTGAAAGAGAAGACCCATAAAACATAAATTGAGACAGGAAAGAAGGAGTCATTCCAATCTGCGGTATCTCTGTTCTTATTTCTTTATCTGTAAAATGGGAGTCATATTTCATATCCCCAAGAGCTCCTATAAGTTCTCTGGGAAGCTACAATAGTAGTTGCTATAAGTAGCCACAATAAGCTACTATTTCATATCCCCCAGAGCTATATAAGGAATAAATGACACATGTAAAGTGTTTGCAAGTTCATAGGCACTGAATACGTTTTAGGGGTTGGAATTATTTTTGGAAAAATGTTAACTTGTACCTTAGTCCCTTACTTTGAACTCTGTAAGGCCCATCCCCTGGGAGGTAGCCAGCTAGGCGGGTCCACAGCTCTGAAGCTGATTCACACTATCTCAGAGAGTAACTGGGCAGTAAGGCCCCGAGGGCATGGATCGTGATCTCTAGCAACTTTAGCCCCAGTGCCTGGCTTAGTGTCTGGCACATAGCACTTGCTTAATAAATTTTAACGCATGAAGCTTCTTGGACTGGTCCCCTGAGAGGCCATGTCTACTTCTGGCATTTGTGATAGATTCTACTGGTTCTGATCCTTCACTCCTCCCCATAGCCACACACTTCTTCCAAGCAACTCTGCAGTGCCTCCCACTATAGCTGGGATGACCTGCCCTGCTCCTTGAGTCTGGGCTCACCCACGTGATTTGCTTTGGCCAATGGGATGTTTACAGATGGGAGGCAAACAGATGCTTGAAACTGGCCCACACATCGCGCTATGCTTCTGCCATTGACGTAAGATGGCCATGCCTGGGCCAGCCTGCTGCTTCCAGGAAGAGGGTGGGAAGCACCTGGAGCACAGCTAGCCTGGCTGATGTGCCCCAGCCATAAACGCACCTGTGGACCAGACCAGACTGGACTGTGCAGACACGTGAGAAATAGAGGTTTATTTTTACATGCTACTTGAGTTTTGTAGCTGTTACACAGCAATTTTGTAGCCATAGCTAACTCATTCAGCACTTTTCTAGAATGCAGAAGCTAACCTGGTCTTCATATCCTGGAGGAATGGCAGAAAATAGCAGCATGCTTGGTGAAATGTCCCTTCTCATACCCATGGCAGACATCACTAATTCATCACAGAATTTTTTCTTGCTGAGCCCAAATCTAGCATCCTTCCGGTATGGGGGCATCTCTTCAAACTCTCTTGGCCCCTCTCTCTTATTCTAGCCAAGACTATGGTGACAAGCTCCATGCAGGCTTCAATCAGCTTCACACGGTAAAACCCGGCAGCATCTCACCTCAGATCTGTAGGATGTGCCTCATCATTTCTTCCCCGGGGTGTCCCTGGCACCATGACAGGACACCCACAGGAACCCACTGGGCACCCATGAATGCACTGCCCAGAAGTTAATGCTCCAGGTGGGAGTTAAACCCCACGGGGCACTCTTTGACCAGTGGGGGACAGAACCTGATGGATAAATGTTTCCCCTTTTTTCTCTTGGGAACGGTCCTGACGTGCACTTCCTAAGGCCCCCAGGGTGGTCCTCCTAGGACCCAGCACCTGTCACCTGTGGTAGTAGCCAGCACAGTAGCACACCTGGGACTGACCCTTCCTCTTTCCAGTTTCACTCCCCCTTTCCTTGGGGTCACCCATCAAAATGAACTACGTGCATACAAGGCTTCACCTCAGGCTCTATTTCTAGGGCCGCCAGGCTAATATCTGCTCAGCAGAGTGCTCTGGGCAGCCCCTATTCATGGACGGCAGTTGGCGGGCTTATGAAGGCTCAAGCTCATGGCCAATCATCAAGAAAATGGGCTCAACATCCTGAACGTCACTCATCATGCCTGATGCCTGCACTTTGGACTTACCTGCCTGCAGCAGGGGCTTGAGCGTGGAGAGCGACTGGAGCCTTTGCAGCAGGGAACCCCTCTGGAAGGCCTCATGTCCACGGGGACTGCGTCCAGCAGAGGGTCTATGGCTAATGCCAACCGATTCATGAACGCTTCATATTTGGGAAAGGCCTGGAACAGAGAGCTCTGAGTCAAGGCCCCATTTCTTAGCATCCCACGAGGACATTGCCCCCACGCTCTGACCTCCATCCCATCCCTACATGGCCTGCGGCTCCTAGCCAAGCCTCCGTGGCTCCTCAGGCCTCACGCCCAGCCTTGGCTCAGCTCGGCCATGGAAAATTACTCCCAGTTCCAGGCCTGTGAGCTGACGTCAGCACTAGGGGAGGCCAGAGAGATCTTAAGCAGATGAGCCACCAGGGTGGTGGCAGGGACAAGGGGTTATGCTGGCTGAGACCAGCTGTCAGCCACAGAAAACTGGCAAATATCCTAGCATGTGGTCTCTGTGATAAACCAGAAAGCCACTTAAAGTTTCTTCTCTTGGTCCTGTCTTTCCACATATTACTGGTGGAAGTAAGATCTCTTCCCCTGTATTGCAGCATGATGACTGTTCTTTCCTGGTCGTCTGCAAATCTATGTCCTCTTGACATACACAGAAACAGAAGCCTACATCCCTTCACTCAACAAGCCCCAATAACAGAATCCATTTCTTTTCTCTTTTCTCCTTTATTTTTTTCTCTTTCTTTCTTTCTTTCTTTCTCTTTTTCTTTTTCTCTCTCTCTTTCTTTCTTCTTTCTTTCTTTTTCTTTTCTTTCTTTCTTTCTCTTTCCCTTCCTTCCTTCCTTCCTTCCTTCCTTCCTTCCTTCCTTCCTTCCTTCCTTCTCTTTCAGAATCCATTTCAATAGTGTGGTTAGAACACACCCTTCCTTCGCTGGGTGGGCGACAGGAGCATGGATGGATGCCTGTGCCACGGGCAGCCCTATCTTGATCCCCAGCTCCCAGCTTTCAATTTTTGGTTCATCTATACTAATGAATATATCCATAGAATTTTAATAAGGTTGCATAAAAAAAAGTTCTGCACTGAAGTATGTTTGAGAAGTCTTGATAAAAATGACCTTAAACAGCCTACAGTAGGCCCTCCATGTGGCAACGTGAGAAGACAAGACCAGAAAAGGGTTTCCTTACTTTCCACAATGGGATGTGGCCCCTGCCTCCTCCTATGGTCACTAGCATGCCAGCCACTGTCCACCAGGCCCAGCAACGTGGCCTTGTCCTGAATCCTCTCCAGTGCACCTGGGCAGTTCAGGGTTTTGAGGAGAGGGTGGAGGCCCTGGCCCCCAACCCACTGCACAGAAAAGAGGCCGTTTCAAGAAGCAAGCTCCCCAGGTGATTCTGATCATCAGCCGGCTTTAGAAGCCACTGATTGAGGAGAGATACTGTGGGGCCGTGGTTCTCTGGGTTTTACCCAACACTAGATTACAAAAAGCAATGGGATAGGAGTTCATGCTGTGCCTTCAGCTTGTATTTAGGCTTGGTACAAAAATATGTCCCTTCAAAGAATCTATATCTGCAAAACCAGTCACATCAGGTCCGTAACATTATTCAATGGCTCATATACATGAAGCTACCCAACAAATTCCTTATAATGCAATCCCAAGAAAAAAAATGTGCATTCTCCATCAGATGTATGTCTTCCTTCCACCAGACCTGCATGCTCTCATGGACAATTTCTTGCCTTGGGCTGCCAGGGGATTGATGCCAAGTCAAATGAATATTTATTACAATTCTCTTATCCTAAATACTTGATCCAGTTCATTCTATCCTTAATTGTCTTTGATCCTCCCTTCATCGTTCTTTTTGGCTTCACGGGCTTTAACATTGATAACCACCTGGAGTTCTTTCCAAAAGCAAGAAAGATGGAAAACACATATAGTATAAGTACATACCAGTGGATTCCCTTTTGAAATTCAGCTGGCTGAGACCACCTGAACAGTGGCCTCATACTGAACACACACAGGTTTGAGGGTGTCCAGTGTCCACTGGTCTTTTTTTTAAAGATTTTATTTATTTCAGAAAGAGAGAGAGAGAGCGAGTGAGAGAGAAAGCACAAACTGGGGTAGGGGCAGAGGGAGAGGGAGAAGCAGACTCCCCGCTAAGCTGGGAGCCTGATGTGGAGCTCGATCCCAGGACCCTGGGATCATGACCTGGGCTGAAGGCAGCCGCTTAACCCACTGAGCCACCCAGGTGCCTCCAGTGTCCACTGGTCTTAATCAGTGTTCTCCATCCCCTTCTCTTCGAAGTGCCTGAGATCAGAGGCTACCTCAGACTGGAGCCCTCCTAGGGCAGGTGGAATGGCCTGTCCAAGGCCTCATGGTCTTTGGACAACATGTTCTAGGATGACTCTAACCAGGCCCAATTCCTTTCAAGAGCCACCTACATGCTGGCGAGGGAGAAGGAGATCTGTTGCCGGTCCCTTTCCCTACCTGGGCATCTTTCCGTGAGAACTGGGCAATCTGCTTCTGGTTTTCCTCAATGTCTGTGGCCAGAAGAAGGGAACTGGGCACCTTGCTCCCCATACCCTCTTCCAGCATTGGGGTAAAGGAGTAGGGGTTTCAAAGACGAAGCTTCAGCCCGTATTTCTGCAGAACATAGATAGCATAGCAACATTTTAAGGGGTCTGTGTCCTCTGCCCTTGACCCTTCTCTGATTGTGTTTGCAACCATTTAGGTACCTGCATACAGTTCCTCAAGGCAGGCGGTGCTGCTTCTTATTTTTTAATGTAAGTGTATAAAAAGCGCTCTTGCCCAGGCATCCTTTGGCAGGCCACATCACACCACACCACACCACACCACACCATGCCACGCCATGCCACGTCATACCACACCATCTACACCCCACCCTGCCACACCATACCATACCACACTACACCATGCCACACCATGCTACCCTGATCACCTCACAACAACTGTAAGTATATCATCCTCATTGTACGAATACAACAGAGGCTCAGTGCAGGGAAGTAAGTTGTCAAAGGTCACCTTAGGAGGTGGATCTAGGTTTCAAAACCACATCTCTGTGACTCCAAAGCTCTGACCCTCAGCACTAGTCTATAACTACCCCCACTTCAGAAATAAATAATTAAAATGTAGAAGGACACAATAACGTAATGGTTATGTGAAAATCCATACTTAGAAGATAGATAAATTATTCACATCAAAAAATTTTATTTACTTTGCAGACTCATTTACTCCAGGGTCACTTTAAATGGAAGTTCCCTCGATGTATTTAAAATATGATTTGATTTACAAATATTTGACTGGCAAACAGAACTTTCCAAGAGCACAGCTACTTCTTCGATGGAGGTACAGATAAAACAAAAGGGGCCTGTGCTAGCCCCACAGATAAGACCTACTCTTCCCACTAGAGACATCTTTCCCGAAACCACTCCACTGAGGTATGACTGACATACTGAAAGCTGTACACATTGAACGTGTTTAGCCTGATGAATCTGGCATCTAGAGCTTCTTTCCCAGCTCCCTCCCCTCTGTGACAGCTCTGCTCCCGTTATCACCTGAGCAGCAAGGCCTCCCTTACACACCCAGCACTTGTGCCCCCTCAGCCTGCTTTCTTTGTCTCTGAAACACTCACTGCCACCTGGCTAATTGCATACTTAGTTTCCCCGTCTCCCCTGGGGTAGACCGTGAGCTCTGTGGGCTCAGGGGCATAGTCCCTTTGCTCAGCACCTGGATGTACTGCAATCAATACGCATTCTGTTGACTGAACAAATGAACGCCATGTTGCAGACAGGGGACGTGTCCAGAGACAGAAACGAGATCTGTGAGGAGAAGTTCTGGAAAACACAAGGAAACCAAAAAAGCCTCTCCAACAATTACAGCTGAAGTTTCCCCAAGCCAGAGATATTCCAGATGGCGGGATTGCCATGGGTGGAGCATACTGTGGAGGTGAATCCGAACAGTGGTAGGGGTTTGGGCTGGGAGGCTTCCAGGGTTCTTTCTCACACCAAGATGGGGAAAGCTGGAGGAAGTTCCAGCCTGGTTTCCTTCAGGTTAGTAAACTCTTCCTCACCCAGGAAGTATCCTAAGTTTCTCCTCTTCCTTCCCCCTCATCCTGTCCATTACCAAGTCTCACTGGCCCAGTCTCTCCAGAAGTTGTATGCTTCTCTCCATCTCCACTGCCCCTCATCCCAAGCTGCCATCTTGTGAACCACTGCAGCCACTGCCTTGCCCGTCTCCCTGAGACCACAGCTGCTTCCGCCACATTCCACGCCACCCAACATGTGGACTGACCTTTCCTGAAGTTACAAACCCCACCCCTCCACTTCCTCTGCCCATGGCACTCCAGGATAAAATGCAGTCCTTCCTTCACAGCCTACAAGGCCCTATCTCAGTTGGCCCCCCAGCCCCTCTCATATACCATCTGCTGCCCCTCTGCCCATCCCTCATCTGCTTTCTTCCACCTTGGGCCCGACCATCTTTACTTCCCTCTGCTCAGGTGACCACAAGGCTGCTAACTTCTTAACATCTGCATGTCAGCTCAAATGTCACCTCCTCAGGAAAGCTGTCCTGGTTGGGCAGTCCAGGCTGGACCTCTGGTCCCTCACTATCATATTGCCTTGTTTTCTTTCTTTGGGGGTAACACTTCCTCTACCTGAAGTCCTCTTACTAAGAGCAGAAGCCTTGCCTCCCTCCCTCACCATGGTATCCCCAAGGGCTTCTCCCAGTGCGGGACACAGGGCAGGGCCTCAGAAGCATTTACTGAATGAATGAATCAATAACCCACCCCAAATAAGGGACCTAAGAGTTGCTTCAAGTATAACTAACTGAATATGAGTAATTTTTTGTCTGATTCCAGGACTTTCTCATAAATTGGACCTTTGTCATCCTTGGTGGTTTTAATTATGTGGTGTCAGAATAGAAAGAGGGATGTTAAATCACCATTAGATTTGTTTACACCATGCAGTTCTCCTCTTATAAAAACAGAACCCTTCTTCTGATTCCCCCATGAGAGTTCTCAGCATGCACAGCCACGCTGGGTGGAAATTGCTAGGAAGGGACAAGGTGTATACGAGGGACCAGAGGTAAGAGAGATTCAAAAGGTGTGGCGCCCGGCCCCACCACCGTCCTGCAGAGTCAGCAGTCAGATCAAGGTCCCTCAGGGTCCCATCAGTTTCCAAGGTTGTTCTGATAGACCTGAAAGTTTGAGAGCCCTGCCCTAGGTTTCCGGGAATAAAGCAGGAGCACAGTGATCTGGCTGAGACCCAGAAGATGATTAGTGAGGGAGGGAAGGGGTTGCCACTTGAATGGGGTCAAGGCTGGCTCAGGGAGAGCTGGACGAGGCAGCTGCTTGCTGACGTGGGAGACAAGACCCCATCAGGGCAGAACTCTGCCCTCTCAGCCTGGAGTCCACTACTTAATGTGGGGCCACTTTTAAAGCAAACCTGTGATCTAGTGGACAGAACCAGGAGGTGATCCAGTCTGATGCTCTCGTTGACAGCTGTGGAAACTAAGACCCAGAAGACAGACCCCATGGAGGCCCCATGTGGGTGGGGGAAACCATCCTCTGGCTCAAGGATGGGAAGAGGGGCAGTGGCACCAAAGGAAAGACTCACACTTTGGGTGAGAGCTTGGTCTCACTGGGGACAGGCCCCTAGTGGCCAGACCTGACAGGCAGTAGCCAGCTACAGGGCCCCGGGGAGGCCTTTCTGGAGCTTGAGTTTCTCAACTGCTGCATGGGAGTAATAATGCTGACAGTTGTGCGGCACTGACCATGGCCCAGACAAACCTATTAACCACAATAGCCTTATGAGGTGGGTACTATTACCATCCTCATCTTGCAGATGAGGAAGATGAGGCGCCATGAGGCAGCTAATAAAACCATCAAGCAGGGATTCAAAACCAGCCTGTTAGGTCCCAGAGCTGTAAGCTCAGCCCCGTCCTCTGCGCAGGCCGGGCTGCAAGGGGAGCTCCTGTCTGTGACCTGGTCCACGGCAAACCGCAACGTGCTGGGACGCGCGAGGCTGAGCAGGACTGCTCTGGGATGCCTGTGCTAGCACACGGGAGCCCAAGAACGGGGAGGAGGAGGCAGGGGGACCTGGTTCAAGTTCTCTGTCACTTCCTAGTGTGTGAGCCTAACTTCACAGAACCTTGGTTCCCTCGTCATCGAACGGGCCGCTAACATTCTTGTCTCACAGGTGAAGACCAATATCTAGAGTGTTAGAACTTGTAGCCCAAGTTGTAGCACTGGTAAAATAACTGCTCTTTACCGTTGTTTGGAGATAGAACATTCCCAGAGTTCAGCTGTCTTCCTATAGATGCTGTCCAGCTTGTCAGTGTCTTGTTAGAGAAGGTGCTCCATACCCCACAGGGGGTTAGTTCTGTGTGTCACGAAGCAGGACTGTTTTCTCCCTTGATTTGAGCACCATGCTCCTATTAATGCAACCCAAGGTCAGAGATCAAAGCATATACTCAATTCAGTGGGGGGTTTCCTAGTTAAAGGAGCCCTATGACAGAAACCATTTTCAAAGGAGTAACTTTTTTTTTTAAGATTTTATTTATTTATTTGAGAGAGAGAGAGACAGTGAGTGAGAGAGAGAGCACACATGAGCAGGAGCAGAGGGAGAGGGAGAAGCAGACTCTCCTGCTGAGCAGGGAGCCCGACGTCGGGCTCGAACCCAGGACCCTGGGATCATGACCTGAGCCGAAGGCAGACACTTAACTGACTGAGCCACCCAGGCGCCCCTCAAATGAGTAACTTATTTTTATAAAATGAATAGTCATGTGAAATTTTCTGTTCTGTGATCCTGAGTTTTGTAAGTTAGATTTTTCAAAAGGAGGGTCTACCCACAGCCCCCACCCCTAGCCACGTCTGCCACCATGTATAATTGGTGCATTTGCAAGCTGTCTTCAGCTATAGTCTGGCATGGACTGAAGACTGGAGACCCTTGCCCAGGCCTTGGCTAGACTTCATCAAGTCCTGCCTATGGGTGGCTCACTCGTGCTCTCTCTCAGTCTCTCTCTCTTTCTCTCTCAGGAGGCAACAGTGATTGGATGTCTTATTAACTTCAAACTTTCAATTTAGAGCAAAGTTGGTGCTAAAATGCTCACAGTTTCTCATACGGATGACACACAGGACCCTTTTCTCTGAGTGGAGGTGACAGAGGCACCAAGCGGGGAGAAACTGAGTGGGCTCCAGGAATGTGGTCACCAAGCTTCCGAAAGAGGCAGTGGGGGTGACAGGAATCTGAAAGGACAGGGGCAGAGTTGGGCCAGCCTGTGGACTGAGGTTAAGCTGACTAGAAGTTAACAAGGGGCACTGAGCGTTCTCGGGACTCCCTAAAGCAGCCCAGGAGTCAGAGGAGGTGAAAGTCCCTGGGCGCCAAATTTCTGCTCAAGCTGCCTACAGTGGTAGTAGGATCTAAAGTTTAATGAGGGCAGAAATCAGGCTTTTGTCAGAGGCCCAAGGCTTCAAGGCAGGTCCCTAGCGAGGGCCAGGCGAGACGCCAGGAAGTGATGGGGCCGGGCAGAGCTGGAACCCCAGTCACATGCAAGGCACCAGCCAGGGCTGCATGTAGGAACATGGGCCTCATGTTGACAAGGCTTGTCTTCCAAAGACGCCCAATTTTTATGTGAAATTTTCCATTTTTAAGACACTGGGTAGGCCAGACAAAACCCAACTGTGGGAATGCACTGAGGAGAGCATGTGGGGTAGACAAACCCTTGGATGGAAGAGAGAACCCAGGTGCAGGGAACCATGTGGGCGCAAAATAGGGAGACTTCACCCCAGGTTAGGAAGCTGGAACTGCCCCCTCCCCCACCTTTGGGCCATGGGGGAGCTCTACCTTCAGCTCCAGGTCGGTGTAAATCTGTGGCCTCAGCAGGCTGAGGAGGTAGGACGCTCGGGAGAACTTAAACCCTGAAACGGAATCTGGTGAAGAGGGTCACCGGCGGTCACCGACAGTCATGCCCCGCCACCCCATCACCTCTCAGGGCTTACGTGGGATGATCTCCTCTGGGACAGCTGCACCCCCACCACAGGGCGTCTCTCGAGGACTGCTGTGTTCACCCCCAGTCTCTGCAGGCACGCTGCCTGGGGGGCACACAGGGCCCTCCTTTCATCCCGGGGGCCGACCTGCCAGCTCAGGGGCCTCGCTACAGGGCCGCCCCCTGGCTCATGCTGTTCCTGCCTCTGGAATGCCATTCCCTTGCTTCCTCCGTAAATTCCCACTTGCCCAGATGTCTCGTAAGATGCAACATGACTGCTCCTGCCCCTCCACGTCCCAGGGGCGACCTTCCCTCCTGCATGGCCTGGTGGCTGTGTCAAGTCCTACTGCACCGTGCCCAGCCCTGCCTGGGGTGCCCAGCTCCTCCGGGGGGACGAGCCTCATGCCTCCCCACAAGCACCGAGAGGCAGGGGCGCCTGGGGTGCTCTGTCAGTGAAGCGGCTGCCTTTGGCTCAGGTCACGGTCCTGGGGTCCTGGGATCGAGTCCTGCGTCGGGCTCCCTGCTCAGCGGGAAGCCCACTTCTCCCTCTGTGGGCCGCTCCCCCTGCTTGTGCTCATTCTCTCTTTCTGTCAAATAAATAAAATCTTTGACAAGTAAATAAAGTTCACTTGCCAGACACTGTTTAATCCAGCCCACAACCCTAGAGGTGGCCACTATGACTCTCCCCATTTCACAGATGAGGAAACGGAGGCCCAAGGTTAATGGCTTGCCTCAGGCTCACGGAGCTCCTGAGTAGAGGTGTTGGGAATTGAACCTAGATGGTCTGGACCGAGATCTATACTCCTGACCCATCCCAGCGAGGAAGAAAACAGCAGCCCTGGCACTGGGGCGCGGCCTGGCCCTCAGAGGTACGCTGTGCTGTTCTCGCATTAGGCACGAGCAGCCTCACAGAATGGTCTGAGACCACTGCAAATGGGATAGAGCAAGACCACTTCACAGTTTTGCCTGAGTACAAACATGGGCTCTGAGTCACCCACAAAATACCCTCCACCTCCTCTCGCAGCCAAAATAAGTGGCCACTACTTCCTTACCAGTCACCCTCTCCTGTTCCTGGCCCCCCTCCCCAATAGATAAGATTTATCAAGATGCCCAGTTACAGGGGGTGTTCCTGCTTTCTGACGGTATCCAATCTAGAGCAAACCCTACTTCCTTAGACTGTCCCCCCAGTCATCCAACCAGAGCTCAAATCCTAGAACAGGTTCTTCCAACCCCCTCCTTCCTGAGCCACCTCACGTCCCCCTGCTCCCCGGTCCCCCACAGCCGGTCACCCCCTGACTCCGCAAACTGCAGGTCTGTGCCCGGGGGGGCCTGGGTCTTGGGCCGAAGGTGCGGACACCAGCCTCCCCTGGGCTGAGTCCCCGTCTGCGAGGCTTTGTGTGGCAGGTCCTCGAAGCACATCATCTGTTCGCTCCGCAGCAGCTCTGTGAGTGGGTGTTTTTATTCTCATCTTACCATGGCTCAGAGAGCCTCAATGACTTGCCTTGACCTTCACAGATAGAAAGTGGCAGAGCTGGAGGACAAACCCATGTTTATAATTACATAAAATCAATGTTTTAAATTACTGATCAGTTGAGTTATATAATGCTCCCTATAAAATGTTCAAGTAAAACTACTATGTCAGGGAAAGTGTTTAGATTTAACACTAGTCTCATAGCCCTCCCTCCCTGAAGTGCTGAGTCGTCCTGTATGGATATCCTAAAGCTGCCACTGCTTCAGGGAGATGTTCCAAGTTTGTCTTGTGAACACCCTCTAGCACACATGGTGGCCTCGGAGGGGTACCGGGACCAGAGTTTGAGAAGCACAGCCTCAGGGTACCCCTGGCCTGGCTCAACTTTGGACAGAGGAGCCAGTGGTGGTGGGGGCAGGGCCCTGCCTCCCCTGCTGGACTGGCTTCCTCGCTGTCGCCGGGGTACACTTGGGGCTGTGTAGCTGCTGGGTACTTCAGCCTAGACCCAGCTGGGGAGCACGGGGCCACCCGTAATCTGTAGTCGGAGGGCCCCACCTGGCCCCAGCTTCCCAGGCTCTAACACGTCCCTCTGGCTATGCCACTTATGTATTTTCTCATCTCGTCACCATCTTGCTTCTGAATGTCCCCTGACTCTCCCAAAGTTGTGGGGGAAATGCACGTTAGGGGAAGGAGAGGAAGGGGAGCCCCTGATAGCCTCCTTAACTACTGCGGACACCCATTTGTCAGCCGTGGGTCAGTGCCAGGGAGAGACCAGCCGGCCCCCACTCTCTCCTGGCCAGCACCCTGCGGCTTCTTGAATTCCAGCTGACAGCCACGTGTGCAGGGGCTGGGGCAGCGGGGGAGGCACTCACAGCCACCAGCCCGTTGTGTCCTGCAATGAGACAAGGGGGAGGAGGAAAGCAGCAGTGGTCAGCGGGCAGACAGACACACTCCCTGGGGAATATGGTCACCCATCCCTGTCCCCATGCTTGTGAAGATCCCGGGGAGGTAGCCGAAAGTACCACCTGTACCTGGATGTTGTAATAGCGTCTAGCTTGATGCCATAAATCACCTGGTCTGTGGGGAGTCAGAAAACCCTGGTTCTTGCCCTAGCTTGAGAAAAGTCCTGTCACCCTGGCCTGGCCAGTGGCTCCAGGCTGGAGTGAGGGACGAGGAGAAACCCACAGTCATCAGACCAAAGCTATCTCATGAAGCCTTGCGTTGCTGGGCTTCTGTCCCTTGGGGAGGAGCAGGTGACTGGTGGAGAGCACGTCAGTTTCCTGGGCAGGAACAGAAGGGAAGCGTGGCTGCTACGCTGGCGCTGGACCCCCTCGCTGGCTTGGAATCACCATCCAGGTGCATGCTGGGCATGCGGACGGCTGCCGTGACACGCGGCTTCTTCTGCTCAAGTGTGGTCCACTCTAGTGCCCCAGAGGCTTTAGTCCCATGGCTTTGTCTTTGTCAATCACCAATATTCCCCAAATAAGAACAGTTCAAAATGAATTAAACACGTACAGCTTCAACATGTGCTAAAGGAGTGCCGGCTGATTGGGTGAATTTATCTATCATATATATATATATGTGTGTGTGTGTGTGTATATATATAATGTGTATATATATATATATATATATGTATGTATATATTTCTTTTCAAAAATCTTAAGAGGGCTGCCCCTGGGTTGGGAGCCCTAAACCTGACTTGGGATTCCAGGTTCCCCAGCAGGCCCACTGCTGGCAAGTGCGTCTCCTGCTCCGAGAAGCTTCAGGATCATCTAAGAACCTGTATGAACGATGATTCACAACCCCTCCCCAGAGTCGGCTCGGCAGGGTGGAGGCAGGGACTCGGGATGGATTTCTCACAAGGCCCCGGGGTGGTTCTGCTGCAGGTGGTCAAGCACGGCCAGGGGCCGGGAGTGTCTCCTCTTGCCTCACTCTCAGGATAGTGTAGCTGCTTATGGAGAAGCCCTTGTTGGGCGGAGAGCAGGCCTGGGTTGTTTTCAGGTAGTGGGGACAGGTCTTGTCTGGAACACTTGGCACGCGTTTCTCCTTGGTGACAGAAGGTCACTCTGAGTCTTCAAAGATGTCAGCAGAAGACTATGTTCTCGGAGCACCAACCTGAACCCAGTGTTCGTGCAAATAAAATGTTCAGCCATTAATTTGACAAACATCCATAAATAGGAGGCAGTGATGACCCACATGACGGATTTCTTCATGGCTGAGCTGACTTTGTTTTACATTTTCCATACAGAGACACCCAGAATTTTAGAGGTCACTGAGCCAACTTCTCTTCCATTAAAGGAATCTCTGAAATAGTGTTTTTCAACCTTCTTTGACCACGAGCCACATGAAGTACGTCTTACCCTGTGACCTGGCCTGCACCCCACATACAAATGTATCCACAGAAACAAAAGTTTCATGAACTCATATTAACTCACCATGTGATAAGCATGTGATGATCTATTTGATTATATTTCATTTAAAAAGACGGGTTAATATACTATTTTTATGTACTTTTGAAAAGTTTCTTAAGGTTTAAAAGCTTTGCTGGATGGGATTCACGAGCGAGTTGCAGCCCACAGTTTGGAAAGGCCTCCTCTCAAATATATACATCAAATTAAAGGCCGACTGTCCTGGGCTCAACCTGGCTCCTGCTATTTACAGGACGTGGCCCTCAGAGAGTCATTCTGACCGGCCATGAGCTTCAGGCTTCTTGCAGTGTTGGAGCGAGAATAACCAATAATATATGTAAAGCACCTGACCCTCAGCAGACTCACGATAAATGGTAGCTATTTGTCTCTTAAATAGTGCTGATCATAAATCTTGGAAAACTAATAAAGGCTTCCAGGCAACTGGGTCCAGTTCAATCATCACATGAGCCCACAAATGCACAAACAGACCTCAAATGACAAAGGTCAAGATTCCAACAGCCCAGGACCCTCGGCGCTCCACCACTCCAACCCTAGTCCTGCCTGAGCCCTCCTGGGGCTGCTGGTGACCTCTCCTTTCCCCCTGAGGGGGTCTGAAGCTGCAGACTCTGATCATCTCCAGCCTGACTCCAGGGATCCTCAGCTAGCCAGGCATGTGGGGCTCTCGAGAGAAGCCGCACTCTGAACACGGGTTCTCAAGTGTGGCTTGCAGCCGCCTGCACCAGACCCGCTCCAAATTCTGGTTGGAGGCGCGGACTTCCCCTCAATCCTAATCACCAGGGATAGGGCCCAGGAACTGCATTTTAACAAGCTCCTTGGGTCATTTTTAGGCATATTTAGTCAAGGCACTAATTAGGGTTCGTCTTCAAAGCGGCCCCCAGATACTCGTGTGACCTCAGGGAGCAGAGCTAACCCTTCTCTCAGAAGATGCCACTCTGTCCCTCACTTGATTCCCAAATGCCCTTAATTAAACCGGGCTGCCCTGAATGCTCAGCAATTGAAGAAACAACATCAAGGAAAAACTCACACCTGAGACTCACACACGTGTGGGCAAGTCACCCACGCCTCTGGTGACCTGGAGTCAACCCTCTGTGCCAGGAGACAGCAGGGATGTGCTGTCACCAAGGCCAGAAAAGCGGGGGTGGGCGTGGGGCATGACACCTTCCCAATCAGTGAAGCCTGGAGCTGGCTTCCCCCGGCCAGGATGTTTGTGACGCTCGTCAAACACCGCCATTATTAAAATTTAGATTATTATAAACTTACCGTGAAATAAATTATATTAAAAACAAAGGCAATAAATACTCAAAACTTGTCACTTCCTCATTGTTTTTCCACAGTTTACCATGACCTATGCTCCTGCAGTTCTTCACCTCTGAGCAGCCGTCAGCGGCTGAGCCTCTCTCCCAAGTGCACGCACAGGCCCCTCGTGGTGGCAACTTGAAAAAGGCCGTGGTGGGAGTACTTGAACCACGGAAGCCAGCCAACAGCACCCCTCAGGGCTTGGCCGTATTACTCTGTGGACGGTTCCGTGTGAGAAAGTGATGGAGAATACACGAGCGATGCAGATGAAACCCGACCGTGCACTGTGTCTGCCGCTGTTCCGCGGCAAATGGCACAAAACCTCGAGAGGATCTTCTCCCAGTGCGGGAGAAATGGCACCTGACGGAGCAAAGTCTCTCCCGTCACTGGAGGAGTGAAGTTCAGGTGTGACTGTTGCTTCCGTCGGTTCTACTCTCTAAAGTCAGTGCAAATGGCAAACCACGTTCCCTTCCGAGCCGGCCTGATCGGTCGGGAGTAAGCACAGGTTTGCTGCTAAGTTTAGCAAAAATCACAGAAATTTGGTGAGAGCCAACTGGCTACCTGGAATTTAGAGTATCGTGTATCTTCCTTGTAAACGTGTGTGCTATACTTCCTCTATTTCAGCATTTATCATAAGCTTCCGTATATATGTCCGCACACATTTTCCCTGGAGGGGCGACTACAACATTTCCTGGCCACGACTGCTCTCGGAGCATACAAGAATGAAGAGCTGGCAGGACAGGATGCAGCTTTAAAACGGTGATGAGCATCTTCTTTCGATCCTGCCATTGTCTGTCTGTCTAAACCCAGTGGGAGAGAATACCAGAAGTTGAAATTTGGGGCCCCCTGGGAGTATGAATGGAAGGCTCTGAGCAAAGACAACCTGGTCCGGACCCTGTGGCCTCCCCAGGGAATACGCGGCGGAATCGGACACCCTGCAGCCTGGGCGTCAGCAAAGTGCAGTAGGACCGACCCTCTGTGCCCCAGACAGGCAAGACAACGGGGGCTGTCACCCTCCGCAGACATGCACTAGGATCTCTGCAACTCATTTCTATTTTTTCCTAACTCCCAGTTTCCTTGGGGGAATGGGTAGTCCTAGTGGTGAGGTGGTGGTGACCAGAACTCAGGGCACTCGGGGTGGCTGGATTTCATGGGTCTTTTATGGCAAGCTCTTTCTTTCCAACCCCTGCGTACCATCTGCTTTCCAAGAGTGGTGGCAACTAGCTAATTTTGCAGGAGATACATGGAAACTCCTGAGCTCACCTATTCCTCCCTGGTCATTCTAGAAGGGTAGACCTGAGCCTAGAGAGGGCAAGAATCTGCCCCAGACCACGAGCAAGTTGATGGCAGCCCCACAACCTCGGTGCCTGCTCACAGACCAAGCGGACTTTCCACCACCGCCCCTGCTCTGGCCCAAACCCCGGCCAGCCTGTGCCCAGAGCAGAGGGAGGTGGGGGGCTTGGGGATGCCCCCCCTCAGCCCCGGGGGCTCTGAGCAGGGCTGCCCTCCCCGGCCCTCAGCTCTGGCACAGCCCGTTTACCTGCTCCTATCACCACGGCACCGTACTCAGGCTTTAGGCATCCCCTGGCTTCCCAGTGAGCTCGTCTCCAAGCCGGGCAGGGAGAGGCACCCAAGGCCCTGCCGAAACCTGGGCCACTTGCAGCCATTTCTGCCCAGCAGTAGGCCAGGAATTTGCCTACAATCAGCTTTTGTGCAGCCCAGGTGGGGGGAGGGTCAGGGAGCAAACAGGAAGAGAGGAGAAGCTGCAGTCCAGCTGCCGTACTTGGCTTTGGGCCATGAGGACATGCAGCTCACGAGTCCACACAGGGCAGTCTCAGGAGGCCGCCCGTTCACCGTGCAGAAGTCGGGTCCCCTCCAGGCCACAGAGGAGAGCTACTGTGCTGGTCACTCTAGGGCTCCCACGTGTGAGGTGCTGTGCTCACGGAGGCCCCAAAACTCCCATTTCATGGACGAGGGGCACTGAGGCTTGGAGAAGGGGCGGCGGAGGTCATGCAGCCAGTGAGCAGGTTGGTGGGGCCCCCTCCCCAGCACTGTCCTGCTCCTCATTAAGGAGTTTACTGTCCAGGGTGTGCTGGGGAGCGAATCCTGGAGGAGATACTGGTCAGACTCTGCCCTAGCTCCCCATCTTTCCGCCTGCAGGATGGTGAGTGGCTCTACACCCCACAGGGTCGCCTTGACCAGGACCTCAGCAAAACTATGGGGGCGGGGGGGGACATCTGTCGCTGCAGTCTCTGGAGAGCTGCGTGCTCCCTCCCAGACCCTGAAACACCTTGCACTCAGAAGAGGCTGCCGCGGGAGCCTGCAAGGGCTGGGGAGTTTGGGGTTCGCCTTCTTCTTTTGACAGCCTGGACATCCCTCTTGTCTTTGGCACCTTTCCAATTTCCCCAGAATCCTCAAGGATTAAAGATCACATCCGCAAATATCTTCAGCTAACACACTTTCTTGCTATGCTTTGGACTGCCTGGAATTAGGAACTCCTTTGTTCTCTGCCCATTAGCTAGCAGGCCATTCCTCTTGTTAGAGGAAAAAAGCACCCAAGAGTTGAGTTTCTGTACTGCCATGACATCTGTCCATATTCTAGAAACCCGCTATTAGAAATGCACCTTAAAATTGGGAGAGTATGCAGGGAAGGTGCGTCTGAGCAGGAGAGCCTTCCGCGATCCTTCTACTCATGAAGGAGACACCCCTCCGCACGTCAGGTTTACACTGTGTGTGAAACTATGCTGGAGTCTGATGCACGATGCTCGCCCCAGTGTTACAATATTGAAAAATTCGGGGGATTGGTTCAACTAGACATGTCGACATCATGCAGCACTAAAAATTAAGGGACAACAGTAGGTGACAGAAGCGGGTACCCTAAGCAACAGTGGGCATCTAGACTTACTTTCCCCCGCTTTGTGCTCTCCTGTGTTTTCCACAACTGATGTTAAATTTCCATTCGTAAAGTCAAGATATTAAGGAGGCATGTGGTCCCAGGCACCTCAGGTGACTGTCCCTCACTGCCACGTCTGAGGACATTAGTGTGAGGTGTGGTTCTGCCCCCCCTTCACCCCCACCAGCTGTTTCCTTAACAGAAAAGAGTCTTTGCGTGAATTTTGGCTCAAGCCTGAAGACATGGAAGGGCCGGCTGCTGTCAGCCGGTCAGAAACGCTGCCTGGGTGCCTCCTGCTGCACGGCGCTTCTCTCCTCCCCACGGCAGACGCTCCCCAGTCCCAGGGCTCGGGTGCCCTGACCTGCGGTGGGAGCTTCTAGGTGACAGGAGAGGGGCCGTCCCCCTGAGGCAGCGGTTCTCAACCCAGGGCACACAGGGATCGGCTGGGGAGTTTTTATAAACCTCTGCCTGGGATTCGGAGGACCAAGGGACACGGATCTCTGAGGTGGGGCTGAGGCAGGAGTCGGGACGGAGCAGGGTGCGGATGGACCAGGACTTCTACGCACCAGGAAGAGCCCAGGAGCCCAGGCACGTTTGGCTTGAACAACAGTGACCACAATCAACATTTATTGAGCACCTGCCGCGTGCCGGGCAGCCCTCACAACCACCCCGAGAGGTAGGTGCTATCCCTCCGAACGCGGGGGAAACGGGTGTAGAATGTCGGAAACCCGCCCAGAGCTGCAGAGAGGAAGTGGCCCACCCAGCCAAGGCAGCACCTTGCATTTGGGGAGGGAAACGGCTTCCCGAGGAAGCTCGTTCTCCACTCCAAGGAAAGCATAAAGGAGGTATCTTCAGACACCCGCAGGCCCCGGGGACTTCCTGTCTCCTGGGGATCAAGGCAGACGCAGCTCTGAAAGCAGGTGCCCCAGTTCTAACCTCACAGCCACTGTTGTTTTAAGGAGACCAAGGGACCCCCCCTGGCCTCCCTCCTCCCCCAAAGAGAAGGATTTGGGGGTTTGGAACCTGGAGGAGAGCCTAGTCTAGGTGGTTTCTTTAAGAGAGCCGGGGGGCTGTCCTACCCTTAGCGGCTGCTCTGCAGGGGGCCGGGGTGCATAGCCAGACTGTGGCGCCCTGGCCTAGAGCAAGGGGAGGTGGGAGGTCTCCCACAGGCGCCGGGCCAGCTCGCCGGCCTGCTGCACCAGCACGTCTGTGGGGATGACCGACAGGTGGAGGGCCAGCAGCTCGTGGCACTTGACGGCCTCGGCGGGGTGGCCCTTGCTGTAGTAGCGCAGGAGCTTCCTGGAGGAAGGGGGGTGGGATTCAGGAGCGGGGCCCCAGCAGCCCTCCCAGATGGCAGGTGCCCCTCCCGGCACGGCACGGACACTGTCACCTTGCGAGGCCCCAGCACCTGGCCAACCACACGAGGCTCGGCCCTGGGCCACGCGGTCCACCCCTTTGGGTTCCCAGCCCTGCGTGGGGCCTGCCGACGGCCGTGTCCAGGCCACGGGAAGCCACAGAACCGGCAGGGAAGCCGAGGGCCCGGCACGGACGCTGGCAGGTGCTGCCCACAGTGTGGCAGCCAGAGACGGGCATAAACCCGGGCGTGCTCCCACCCGCCCCCCTCACTGAACACGGGGCTGGGCAGCAAAGAGCTTCCACCGAGGGCTTCTTGGGGGGCGTTCCTGGAGCAGGAGCTGCTCCCCACGGGGAAGTGGCACTTGCGGGGCACCCACTGTTCCCAGCAGCCTTGTGAATCGGGGTCACCTGTAGTAGTCTCCTCCCAGCACGCCGATGGAGGCCGAGTCATCTGAGAGGACGGGCACCTCTATTATCTGGAGTTTGTACCCCTGCGGAAGAGGAAGAAGGTCTTACAGGGGGAGGTGGTGGCGTGGTGGAGAGAACACGAGCCTGAGTCAGACGCCATGTTCAAGGCCTGGCTCAGCCCCGCGCGCTGGGTGCTTGCTGCTTGGACCTCTTTTTACCTCGTTTTCTCAACTGTGAAGTGGAACTAACAGTAACCTCCCAGCGAACACTGGAGGTGATGTATATAAAGCTCTGAGTGTCCTGCCCGGTACACATGTGGTAGTTCTCACTCCCATCAGTGCATGGACCTGGCTCAGGGACCCGCACGAGCTCAAGAGGGCTGCCAGGAGGGCGACCCTGGGAGGTGGCATGCAGGGTCTTGAAGGGCTAGGCATTATCAAAAGGTCCAAGTCTCTGCTGTGAAAGCGACCACAATCTCCAGGGCAGGGTAAGAAGGAGAAGGGAGATGTCCGGGTGGCTCAGTCGGTTAAACGTCTGCCTTCGGCTCAGGTCATGATCCCGGGGTCCTGGGATCGAGTCCCGCATCGGGCTCCCTGCTCAGTGGGGAGTCTGCTTCTCCCTCTGCCCACCCCCCCATTCATGCTCTCTCTAACAAATAAATAAAATCTTAAAAAAAAAAAAAAAGGAAAAGGAGGAGAGGGAAGTAAGATGCTCTGGGCAGCCACTGTGCATCGGGCACGGTCATGGGGCTCGTCTCCATGCTCATGTGGGCACCGTGGGGCCCGTCCTGCGGGCGAGGAGGTACACTCAACATGCTAGGCGGCTGCCCAAGACGGCACAGGGCAGGCAGCCTCCACAGCTGGCTCTGCCCCCCACAGCCCTACTGCAGTCTGTCACTCCGTCGGGCCAGCCACACACACAAAGCCCTGCCTCTCCCTAGAAGCTAAGGTAAAGGTCGTACACACATCCTAGGCTCAGAGCGCAGACGGGAGCCTGTCGGCCAGGAGAGCTGAGCCTGGGTTCTGGCTTCTTCATTTATGACCTTGGTGGCCCTGGGCACGGAGTTTGATCTCCAGGCATCAGTGTCTCTATCTGTAAAATGGGGCCAATGATCCCTGCCCCAACCATGGCACAGGCTGGGAGGACGGGAGGTTGGGACCCAGGAAGCAGCCTGTACTCTGGAAGGTGCTGGCCATTGCTCTCGGGGCAGAGTGAAGGAGGGCTGCTGCCAGGGAGAGGGCAGGGCCCGGTGGGGGTGGAGGGGGCGTGAGGGGCAGAAGGAATGGACAGAGAGCTGGAACACGGACTCAAAGTGACAAGTGAGGAGAAAACAAAGAGAAACAGGAAAGAAAGAGGAGAGAGAGAGAAACAGGCAGCGAGCTCCCATGACCTGTGCTTACACTGGAGTAACAGTGAGGTCTAGAGCGAGAAGTACCGGGCCAGGAGGCCGTACTGTCCTCTTCACCTTGCGCAGGTTGCTACACGGCTCTGAACCTCGGTTTATCGGCCTCTACAATGGGAACGACAGCGTGCCGTGCTCTGTAAGCGCAGCTGGCGACGCGGAAGCAAGTGTGAGCAGCCGTTCTCGAGGGGCATGCGTCCATGTGTTCGCGTGCGACCTGGACACCGCCTTGAGTGACAGCACGAGTCGTTCAGACAGCTGCTGGAGGGGTCACAAAGCGCCCCTGAACACGGGACCCCCGAGGTCTGGGTGCCCACGGCTGTGCCTCCCTGTCAGCTCCACTAGGGACGAGAAGAGATGAGAGACAGACAGATTGAACACAGTGCAGAAGAAAGGGGTCCCGGAGTGAGCAGAGAGGAAAGCATTTTGGGACGGTCCTGCCCTGGGACCTGGCCGCACCCACCATCTCGTTCTCGAACCACAGGAAGTAGGAGAAGCAGAAGTCGCCCTCCCGGAACAGCAGCGTGCTGTAGCCCTTCTGCAAGTATCTGCGCGCCAGCCGGATCAGACACCAGACCTGGGGACAGGCGGAGAGCGTGCTCGTGGCGGCCCCGATGGCCTCCCCAGGGCCCGCGGCGTCGGCCCTCTCCCCACAGGGGGCCCAAGGCTCAGGCTCCCGGCTCTGGAAGAAAAGCACTCGGAGGAGGAGCTCCCGGAAGGCCGGCGGCTGCTCCAGCTCACCTGTTTCCTGAGTGCCGGGCATGGCCTGGGTCAGAGCGGGAGCTCAAAAGTAAATCATTATCGAGTGGGTGGGTGGACTACCCCTCCTCAGTTACTGTGACAATAAAATACACGTAAAAACCCTTCACGTAACTTGACTATGCACAGAGGCCATAAATTAGTAAACTGATCATTCAGCCCAGAAAACAGCCAAGGACGTTGTTAGTTAACACAATACGAAACAAGGGTGTGGCCACCTGGAAACCCGACCTGCTGTCCAGGGCCACTCGCTCACCGGTCCCCGCCAGGGGCGTAGGCTCTATGCCAGGAAGGTGCTGTGGGGCGTGTGAGCACAGAGGACCCTGAGCCAGGCATGCGCTCTCTCCAGGGCTGAAGTCCCAACCAGGGCTCACCAAGAGGTCCAACAGAAACACAGGGACCGAGGGACAATGTGCCTTGGATCCCCTCGGGGACATTCTCTTGCCTAATCCAAGGGCTTCCTTGCTGCCTGTGACCTGCCCGAGGGAGGAGAGCAGGGGCAGCCTGACTCCTCCATTCTCCAGGGCTGGAAAAGGCCTGATGAGCTCTCGCACCAAAAACCTTAGCGGAAGGCTTACATGATTCACGGCAAACCTGACTACAGCGTAATGTCTAATTACATCTGCAAGCAAATACGTGGATTTGCTGTATTTTCAGGAAAGCAATTTGACAACGTGTATCGATAACCTTAAAAACATTCCTCCCATTTGACTTAGTAATTCCATTTCTGGGAATCCATATTGAGAAAATAATCAGAGATGAGGACAAAGATGGATGCACAAAGGTGTGTGCTGCAGAATTATTTATGACCGCGAAAGCCTGGGAACAATCTAACTGTTCAACATTGGGGAAATGGCTAAGGAAATTATGTTACATCCACATGATGGACTATTGTGGACTTGTTAAAAATCATGTTTATAAAGAATTAATGACATGAGGAAATGCATCAGATAGAAAGCGAAAACGTGGGTAAACACAATTGCATCTACAGAATGATCCAAGATTATGACCAATGGCAAAACCTGCACAGAAAAACAATGCAAAGAAATGCAGCCAGAGAACCCCTAACAATCTCCGGAAAGATGGCTGGAGAGGCTGGTACCAGCAACTGCTCCATGAATTCTGTCGATCTTCTGTGCCACGTACCGTGCTGAGTATTTAACCCGCAGCATCTCACGTGTCTGTAATTGTTGCCCCCCGTGTACATCAACAGTATCACCAGCTTCTTTCACAGATGAGCACACAGACACTCTGACTAAGTAATGCCCTGGGGCCACACGGCCAGGGAAAGGCAGAGCCCACCCCGCCTTTTGTCACCCTCTTGATTTTAACTATTAGCGTGTACTTTAGATGAATCTAACAGACGTTTATACTAGACTACCTACCACATGTATAGTATATAAATATACACATACTAGTTTGCCATGAAACAGTCTATTAAAGAGAATATAAGAACCCCCAGTGAATGTTTCTTTAGTACAAACCACCTAGTGTTAAATCCTGTATCCAAACTGAATGACCTTGTGTTTCTTCTTTCCATTTGAGTTCATTCAACAAATACTTATTGGGATTTATTTATGCCAAGCACAATGTTAGGCCCTGGCCGTTTCCCCCTCTGACCTCACTGCCCAGACGTGCTCCTTCAGGCACATTAGAACACACCCAGGAAGGTGCCCCCGACATCGACTGAGGCTCATGTGGCCCCGGGTGCCAGGACCCTAGAGTGACGAGGCCCAGCTGCTATCCTTAGGAGCCTGCAGACCAGCTGTGTGCAGACACTGACAGAAGAGTACAGTAGGGTTAAGGTGGGGTGTGCTCAAGGTCTCAGGGGAGCCCCAAGGGTGGGGGGCATCAGTCTTTCCTGGACAGGGGTCAGGCCAGCACGTCTCATCTGACGGGGGTGAAGAGGACCCAGGCCGAGCAATGGTTACCTTGGTTCTGATGAAGGTGGCCAGTGGCCCCCTGCCCAGCTCCGACGAAATCCTTTTACTGCTGCTGAGGGAAGGGGCCACCATCTGGCCGGTCGTGCGGTCCACATAGATGAAATGCACCAAGCCTGGGAAGTCTTCTAGGTAGGTGAAGGTCGGAGTTAAGGTGCTCACAAAGCCAGGGACCAGGGAGAGTGCTACTCTGTCCTCCACCTAGGCTTCCGGCAAGGCTAAGCAGTGGAGTCTGGAGGCCAGGCCTGCCATGCCCACCTCTCCCCACAGCTGCCATGTCAGCCAACCTCCTAGGGTCCCCGTTTTCCCAGGCCTCTTTACCTCTGAACCCCCAACCGGGTGAAATTCTCCTATGCAAGTACAACGGATCCCTGGACACTGGCACATCTAACCTGGGGAGTTCTAGACCCAACAGGAATAGCGAATGTTCTTTTTTCATCATTTTCATGAGGGAAGAGTTTAAATCACATACGTGGTGAGGCTGGTGTGAGAGCAGAGCTACCTACCTACGGATGAGCCTAGCTGACCGCCCAGCCCACACACCTCGGCGTGGTTTTGTTTCTCTCTCCACACTTCACCTTCTGAAGCTGGAAGGTTCCCACTGGAAAGGGAACAGCCAACATGGCAGGGTGGTGGCTGGTGGCTAAAGGGGGCCTCTGTCATCCCTTTCACCTGCATACTGAGACCTTAATACAGGAAAAGCTGCTTTATATAAAGTTCCAGAGGAAATCAGTATTCGATAAAACTAGTATTCCATAATGAAAGGGTCAAACAGGTCTTGGGTAGGGTTTTTTAAGGAGGAATAAACATTTTTGGTGCAGGCCTTCTCAGAGCCTTCATGTTCCACTGTGTACTGTGACATCTAAGGAGGACACAGCCTCTCTAACCTACCTGACCCCAGGACCCCTGCCCCTCCTGGAATAGCTGTTACCACTTTGCTGGCTGGACACTGTCAACATAATCCCCAAAGCTTTTATGAAGTCACTGAGGGACAGCTGGGATTTGTGAAATTTCAGTCCTGGAGCATTCCTACAGACAAGACACCCATGACCGTATCTCCTATTCTTCAGAGAAAAGATGCTGAGGTGGTGGAATATATCTGCTCCTTCCCAAAAGCCCAGAGTCCTGCAGAGTGGGCAGGTGTGGGGGACATACAGACACGAGGGACTCGGGCATGAGGATATGACACCATGGTGACGTTCCTCCTACTCTTCACCAACAAGAAGTCCTTCCAGTCCATCAGCTTCTCTCTGCCGGGGAAGCAGGGGGAGGCGGGTGGGGTGCGGTGCCTCAGCTCCCGCTCCGGCTAGCGGGGGCCGCACCCATACTTACTGCATGATGGCCTGCACCTGGCCCTGCAGCTGCTGGGGCAGATGGGGGCCCCCCCGGCCTGGAGCTGTGGTCAGGAAGCTGAGACGGTAGATGGCACAAAGCTGCCGCTTCACCTTCCCACACGCCTGGAGCAGCCTGGCATCAGGAGAGGAGAGCATGACAGCGGGAAGGGCCCTGGAGGGGGGCTGTCCGCATGTGCGCTGGGGACACACACACCTAGGACCCACTTCATCCCATGGGTCACCTCCTGACTGGTGACAGACACAGCTGCTGAAGCACACCCCTGCCCTCAGAGACACCGGAGGCAGCTCCCCGGGTTGCCCCCAGTGTGGTGCGCGGTACTTGGGTGGAAGCTCCTGGAATCTCGCCCCACCCCCATGGTTTATTTTATGGAGAAATGAGAGGAAGAGCACCCTTCAGGGCTGAGGCTGGGCGGGAACCTGAGCCCTCTGCCCCACGTTAAGTCCTCAAGGCCCTCTCCTCCACCTGCAGCCCCTCTGCCTCCCAGCCTCCCTCCGGCGTCTGCGGGCCGGACTCTGCTCTCCGGGAAGCCCCTCGCCCTCCTGAGCGCCTTCCTGAGCATCCTCTCCCTCCTGGCCTGGAGGAACCTGCCCCTCTGTCCAAATGACTCCCCCCATCCTCAGAGCCCACCACTCACTCCCAGGACGATCCAGGTTCACTCCTGGAGAAAGCCTTGCTCTTGAATTCCAGCCACGTGCTCTGTAGGACAGGGTACAGGTTGGCTTCACGCTGATGGCCCCACGGTGAGGTCCAGAGGAGACCCTTGCGATATCGGGCTCAGTGAGGGACCCACACCTCTCGCCCGCTTGAGTATTTAGGCTCAGGACGCAGCTGCCCTCACACAGTCAAGCTGGCTCTCTGGCAGGCCCCCCCAGCTCTCCGCACCCCGCCATACACACCGTTCTCTTCAGTCAGCGGTTCTTTAAAGAGCAGTTTCTGTGCAGCAAGCACGGGGCTCACTGCTGAGCTCGCAAAGACGTGTAAACTAATGCTGTCGGAGGGACAGGCGAGGGCCCCAAACAGGAGGACGTGGAGCAGGCACCGGGGTGCTGAGGTGCGGCCCTAGCGAGCTCCTTAAAGGGGGACTTTACATCCGACCCCCACGCTCACCGTGATGGCCCGAGGCACTCCTCGCTCTGCCTCCTCCAACCCTTCTTCTCATTTTCAGACGCACGTGTGGCGGCCACAGTGAATCTCGGGTCCTCAGACGACCCAAGCGCCACCAGCTGCTTCCCCTGGGTGACCTACCCCTCCTGAACTCCTTGGAGGCCCCCGGAAGAGACTGTGCATTTCTACCGTCTAGGCCCCTCCAGCCTCATCTCCGACCTGGGCTGTGAGGGGTGCCGGGCGGAGGCTGCTGGCCTTCATGGTGGCGTAGAGTCAGGCTCTGCTCCTGCCACTCGCCCGCCCAGTAATCTGAGCCCCGGCTTCCTCACATAAAACACGGGAATTCGAATTCATGTTCTGCCAAACTCACGTCAAAATGCTCTGAACATACTGCTAAATTTCTGTTATCACTTCGTGATGCGGGAAACAAGGCTCACGGGCCCGCGGTGGGGCCACTCCCCGAGTGTGGACAGAACAGACCCTGCCACCCCGGCCCTGCTTCTCCCAGAGGCCGCTAGATCTGGCGACTGAGCCTCACCTGAATCTCTTGTCCCCCGCGATTCTTGACAAACTTATCCATCCTCTGCCGCAGGTCGCCCATGAAGGGGTGGGACCGCAGGGTGCTCCCGGCCTCCTGCCCCTCCTTCAGCTTCTTCTCCAGTAGGGAAAACCCGTCCAGCAGCTGGTACAGGACGAGGGCCAGGGGGGTGCTGGGGCCCTAAGGGAAGAAGCGCAGGGCAGGATGAACAGGGGCAGCCTGCGGGAAGGCGTCCAGGCTGGGGCACTGCTAAGGGAGGTGGGGGTCGCTCCTACCTTGGTCAGGAGCACCATGTTGATGCCCGGCCACAGGGGCAGGCAGTAGGCGGTGTGGGGCACCATGGGGCAGTGGCTCTCCTTCACGTTGGCATCTAGGAAAACCCTTCTGGGGCCGGAAGCGACTGGGGAGGGAGGCACCAGTGTCTGGAGGGTGTCTTCAGCTATCTGCGGAGAAGAAGAGCTGTCCGTGGGAGGGCTGGGGTGGGGGAGCCGCCTGGCCTCTGCCTCATGCACCCACCCATGGTTGCCCATTCGCTGTCTCCCCTGTGAACCATGGGAGTAAACACTTCAGCTCCACGAAATCCAGTTCTTCAATTCCTGCGCTGTGTTACCACGGCCCCAGCAGCTCCCCTGCCTCCTCGGAGCCATTCTACCCGGAGTCAGGACTGGGTGGCAAGCAGGGGCCGTGAGGAACAGGAACTGGGGTGGGTGGTAGAAAAGAGACTTAAAGGGCAGAAAGGTCGGGGGTGGGGGGAGCTCTGTCCCGGGCCTTCACTCGGACAAAGGCATGTCAATAATGCTGTCATTCTACCCACCCTGAGAACATCCGGACCGCTGGTCCCATGGGGGAAACTGAGGCGTGGAAGGACTAAATGAGCAAGACTCTAGCCTTACTAAATAAGTAAGAAGGGCTTTAGTGGGAAAAAGTAGAGAATTGAGGAAATCACCAGAGATGCCACGAGACCTTCTCTATCAGGATGGCACTGCACTGTGAGAACAGCCAAAAAACTAGCAACAACGTACTAGCTGTTGTGCGGATCTGCTAAATAAGTAATGGAGGCACGTGACGGACTCTTATTCCTTACACACTAGCGCGGAGTAAATGGAAAAATGCTTAAGGAAAACAGTGTAATGAAGGACATCAGGATACAAATTTGGTAAAAGAAAAAAATACATGTAATGTATAAATATACATACATATACGAACGTAAAATCAGAGAGAAGACAGAAACACCCCAAAATCTTAATAGTAGTTAACATCTGGGGGAAGGATTAAGAGTGACTGAGTGATTTTTATTCCTTTTCATACTTTTGTATTTCCTAATTTTTCTACAATGAATATACTTACGTTCTAATTTAAAAAGTCATCACAAATTAAGTCGGACTTTCAGTCCCAACAACAGTGAGGAGGGTGGGAAAGTTGAGGTCACCCTTCGCCCACCACCCACCCTCCTGGCCCTGGCCTCTGGGACGAGCTCTGTCCCCCGCACTGACCAGCCCTGAGGTGGCAGCAGGAGGGCCGGCCCTGTGCGGAGTTACGGGGAGCAGACACCTCAGAGTCCCCAGTGTCCACCGCAGCGTCTCAGATCAGCTGGTGCCCGGTGGACCTTCCCTCCCCCAGGAGAAACTCACCTGGACCTGGGGAGCATCCGTGGGTGGGGTGCCCCCATCCAGCCAGATGGTGCTACCTACAGGACACAGGCGATAAGATAACATAAATAACGTGAAAACGTGAACAACGGCTCAGCAGTGTGTCAGAAGGGGAGGGTGGGGCAGAGTACCTGGCAGGGGCGAGGGTACTTAGTAGGGGCTGGAGCAGCACTGCCCTGCTCATCTGACCCCGAGCTGGAAGTGCAGGGTGCGCTCTGCAGTCGCGGGCTGGAGCAGCCTGGGCAAGAGAAGCTCCCCGCAAGGCCAGCTGCTGGGTGCAGGCTCCTGAGGATGTACCTGGCAGTGGCGGGGGGGGGGGCATGCCCCTCCTTGGCCCCCTGAATCCCCTCCTTGATTCCACCTTCTCACTCCTTCAGGTCCCTCCCTGTCTACCACGGTGCCTCTCTCCCAGAAGGCAGCACACTTATTCAATCAGTAAACTTACTGAGCACATACTATGCACAGGGAATTGAGCGGCTTTCCTTTCCCAGCAGAGCTCACAGAAACTTACTGAACCCACTACATATTTGAAATATTACATGTTTGTAATAATATTGTTCTCCCTTATATTTCATTGCAAATAGCCATCATTTGTAATCACGTTTCTCTAGGGAAGCCCGTTGATAGATACATTCTGAACACCTGATTTACAAATGAATGAGTACAACTCAAGCCATTCGTAAGCGGTGAGTTCCAGGCACTGGGAAATGGCATTATTTACAGCTCTGAGGCATAAAAACTAACCACTGAGAAAGAGGCCAGGAGGAGGACTGTGATGAATGAGGGAAGGGAGCAGTAAGAAGAAAAAGGCGCTTTGGTGATCACCCCAAAGCAGTGTCTCTTGATGTGTTCTGGGCTCACGGAGAGCTTAGGGACCAGAGGACAGCCACGGACCCCGGGGCCCAGAGGAATGTGTAAGTCTACAGGAGCTGGTGTGGGATCTCAGGGGTCCCAGGCTCCTCGAAACCCATCCACGGACTTCAAGTTAGGAACATCTAACCCACTGGTTTTCAACTGCGGCTGCACGTGAGACCTTTTGAAAATCTTGATGCCCAGGTCACATCCCAGATCCATGAAGTCCCAATCTCTGGCACAGGCAGGCCCGGCTTCGGGAGTTTTTAAAGATCCCTCGGTAAGCCCACCATGCAGCAGGGCTGAGAGCCACCGCGCTAACCTAGATCTGCGCCTAGGGCTGGCTCCACGCTGATGCTCACTGGCCTCACAGGGCGAGTTTCTAGAAGTATTCATACCTGGGTCCCAGCCCACAGACTAGCTTCACTGGTCTGGCTGAAGCGGCCTGGCTGGTTCTCACGTGCAGCCAGGGTTGAGAACCAGTGGCTTAAGGACACCACACAGTAAATTCCTTTCAAAACTCAGTCCCTGAGAAGTGTCTTCTCCTGAACCCCTGGCCTTCCTCTATTAGGTGATGTGAGCCATACGATCCTTCCTTCTCCCCAAGAGCTGCAGAGGTAAATGTGATGCCCATTCAGAGGGACTACAACAGTATGGATTTTGGCTTATCTTTTTTTTCAGCAGTGTTGTCTATTGTCTTGTTAGCAACATTTTGATTATTTTTCGTTTCTTTTTATTGTTTACCCACCCACATCATCTGGAAAAACAGGTAAGGTATAGAAATAGAATATGTACCTTTTAAACCATTATACTTGAAATCAAATGATTATTACTTAATTTTAGTTACGGATTAATTGATTTAAAAAAAAAGGCAGAGAATACACCTATGGGAGATGACTTTTTAAATGAAATCAGCTTGTCACACAGCTTTAGGAACCATCTGAGTAGCCGAGCTTTCATTCAGGCTGGAGCTGGTGAGAGTGGGGGGGCAGAGGAGGACCTGCGGGCAGCATCCTGTGCTCGAGCCCCCTCCTCCGGCTCCTCCCCAGGCCTCACCTGAGCTGTGCTCCTCGGGGGAAGGAGCTGGTGTGAAGTACTCCTCAGGGAGGGAGAAGCTGTCCGTCTCCTGGGAGGGAGAAGAGGGCATCTTGGGCCGAGGGCTGGGAGAGCGTCTCCTAAGGGCTCAACCCTGGGCCCCGCTCCCCTCCACACACGGTTGCTGCAGAACTCCTCCTGGCCCGAGCTGTGGAAGCAGGGCCCCAGGCCTGCTGCACGGGGATGCTCTGGCTGCTCCATGGCTTCCGCGGGGAAGGCTGCCATCAGCAAGGGAGACCTAGTTAGAGCTCCTCCTCTGCTCACTCCTCCCCGCCTCCCCAGGGAGCCCAGCACTTCTGCCCACAGCCCCCCACCCCCTGCGCCCCCCGCCACCACGCAGCCCTGGGGGGGTGTCCTCACTTTCCACCCAGGTTTCAACTCTAGGTGGCCTAGTCTTTCTCCAGAACCGCTGAAATTCCCGAAATTCCAACACACAGGCAACCAAGCCGCCGCCAATAACGGGGACGGGGTGGGCAAGGATGGTGGCTAGCACCTACCGAGCGCCCCAGGCACCGCTGGCCTCTAGGGAAACTGTCCCCTCTACTCCTCCAAACAACCCTTGTCCCATTGCACAGATAAGGGAACCGAGGCCTAGAGCGGCAGGGACTCCAAACATCTGCCCTTCTCACGGACTAAACCACATGCATTCTAGAATTCCCGTTCCGTCTGAACACAGCAGGAAGCCAAAAGCCTGCCCAGAACTGTGATGCAGAAACACAGCCTCCCCAGGTGGCCTGCCCAGCACCCTGCAGGCTGGGTTTTGGAACTGCCCGGGGAGCTGGCCCAAGACCTGAGGGTCGTCATCCTCCACTGTGCTCTCGCTGGGGTAGCGATCCTGGACCAGGAGGATGAGGGCGAGGAGGTCAGCTGGGCGCAGGGAACTGGCACTGTGGCTGCGGAGAGAGCAGCCGGCTGTCAGTGCACGCTGGCGCCCCCTGCAGGTAACAGCGGGCGAGGGGTAGGCAGGTTAAGGGAGTTGGGAGCAGGGTCCCTGCTCTCAAGGGATTTATGAACGTGTCAGCTGGCTTCATTCTTCTTGGAGAAAGGCAAGGTACAAATAAAATTAATCAGTTCATTAATTTTTAAAATAAAACTTGGTGTATTAAAGAAAAAAAAAACCCACCAATGAGAAACCACTGGGGACCAGTCACAGCCTATGGGGAAGTTCTAGAATTCAGATTCGGAGACAGTGTTCCAGAAAGACCTAATTCAGAGGAGGGAATGAACTGAGAGCGTCAAGAACTGAAGAGTTGAGGAGGCTTCAGGGAAGAGACGGGTCTTGAAGATCTTCTTGGCTGGGGAGGTGGTGCTTTTCAGGTAGAGGGAATAAGGGACCGGGGGTGGGGGGGGAGGCAGGGGTCTGGGCCGCCGCCTGCTGGGACCAGGGCTCACCTGGAGTAGAAGGCCAGCAGCTTGGAGTGTACAAGCAGGAAGGCGTGCAGGGCCTCCTCGCCGGCCCTCTCGGGGCTGGAGTTCACAGCCTGGATGACGTGCCGCTCCAGGGCCTCTATGCACAGCTCACAGAGCTGAGGGTGAATCAACCGCTCCACAGCCTGGCGGGCAGGGAAAGGAAGCCGTGTTACCGACCACCCTCCCCTGCTCCAGGTCCTGGCTGGTGGGTATATTCACTCAGTCCATGCTGAACGCATGTTACGTGCCAGACACTTGGGAACAGGGCGACTTGGGCCAGCCTTCCTGGGGCTTATGGTCTGGTCACTGGACTCTAGTGGGTGAGACAGACAATATGCAAGGAAAGAGACAAGAGAAATGCCAACTCTAAGTGTTGTGTAGGAAACACGTGGTACCGACTTGGGTAGGGTGTCCAAGGAATATGTCCTTGAGGAAGTCACCTCTAAATTGATATCTAAAGAACAAGAAATCCTGTTAGAGAGAGTAGAGGGGGAGAATGCTGCAAGCCAAGAAAAGAGCATATGCAAAGGCCCTGAGCTGGGAAGAGAGTTTACAGCGGTGCTGTCCAATGGATCTATAAGGTAAGCCCTATGCATAATTTAAAATTTGCTAGTAACTACATTTAGAAAGTAAAAAGAAATAGGTGAAATTAATTTTAATGATTTATTTTACCCAATATACCTAAAATCTTATCATTTCAACATATAATATAAAAGCATTATTAACGGGATGTTTGACACTCTTTTTTTGTACTAAGTCACCAAAATCCAGTGTATATTCTACATGTACAGCATAACTCAATTTGGACAAACTAGATTTCAAATGCTCAATAGCCAAATGTAGCTAATGACTACCGAACTGCACAGAATTAAATATCCAGTGCTCCTGAACTGCAAAGAAGTCCTGGGAGGCCAGGGCGCAGTGAGTAAGGGCAGAGGGGCATGAGGTGAGGCTGGGGCGAGTCCTGCAGCGGCAGGTCATACAGGGCCTGGTCGGTTCTGGAGGGAGTGTGGATTTTAAGTTAACTGCATTAGACCACCTCCTACAAGAAGCCTTTTCTGATGTCTCAGAAAGAGCTGGTAACACCATCCCTCGTGCCACCATGGATTCAGATGGGAAACCCAATAAGGCAGCACCCAGGATGCTTTATTTTGTTTTCAGGCGTATACGTACGGCTGATTTCCTCTCAAGGGCAGCGACGGTATCCTTACTCATCTCTGTTCCCGGGGCCTGGCACACCTCTTAGCATACAATAGGTACTACACATTTATCAGAAGAGGGAGGGAGCGGGGTGCGAAAACAAATCCTTTAGATCTATTTTCCAGTCCACTAACTCTCTTTCTACTTATGTCTCATCTACTATTTAAACCATCCTTGAGGTTTTTATTTTAACAATTATGTTTTTATTTCTTAAATACCTATATGGGTTCTCGTTTAGCTTTTATGTCTTTAAATATTTCAGAGTTATTTTATGTTCTGGACCTAATAATTCCAGTATATCAAGCTCCTTGGGATCTAAATCTATTGGTGACTGGTTTTCCTCTCACTTGTGGTGGCTCATGTCCTTGTGCGTCTGTCAGTTCTGAGCTCCTATTTGTTTGCTCCGAACCTGTCCTCTAAAGCAGTAGCTTTCAAAGTGCAGTTCCTGGACTCACATAATCAGCTTCACCAGCAAACTTGTCAGAAATGCAAATTCTAGAATCCCCAGACCACCCCCACCCATGAGAAAAGTGAGGCCTGGCAACCCTTATCTTACAAGCCCTCCAGATGATTCGGATGTACCCTGAGGGTGAGAACCGCCACTCAGGAGGAAATCTGTGTTTGTCTCTACAGGGAACCAGCAGTGGTACCCGCAGCGACCACCTGAGCTCCTCAGGCCGGGCCTTGGCGCGGGGATCTCGGGCTCAGCCCCCAGCTGCTGAGGGCCTAATTAAGGCTCTGATTGCACTCAGGCCTTCCTGCCTTTAGTGCTGCTTATTTTTCACTACTGTCCATGCTAGTTTCAGCTCAATATAATTGGGGGGGGGGGGCGATCAGAATTGAGGGAGCTATCTTCAGAATTTCCATAATTTACTGTGAGCCCCAAACTGCATTAAAAAGCCTGTTTTACCTAGGATCTCACTGTTTTATTGTAGGGAGCCCCATCAGAGTATCGAACCCACCAAGAGGCCACAAAGAGCAACCTTCTAAAGATAAGAGTCTGAGGGTCTATGACCTCACTCACGACGCGGGGGGTGGTGTGTGTGTGTCAAAACTTGGCCTTAAAGCTCCTCAGCCCTCTGACCTGTCACTCCTGTGGCCCGAGGCCTCCCGCGCCCAGTAGTCACCTCCACAGCGAAGCACTGCTCCTGCTCCCGCAGGCGGCCATACGTCCACAGCAGGCTCTGGAAGTGCTCCCACACCTGGATGCGCCGCTCAAGGTCCGGGGGCCGCAGCCTGGGGGCAGAGCAGGACAGACCCTGAGAAAGCTGCCTGTCCCCACTTTCAACCAAAGGAGCAGAGTTACCGTCAGGGCTGGGCGAGCTCGTGTGACTTGAGGCGACAAGCAGGAGAGCCCTCTGAGCACAGAAGGGCTGGTCCAGGCTGCGCCCTGGCCGCGGAGGGGGACTGTCACAGAACCAGGAGGTAGGCGCCTGAGCAAACACTTCACCTCTCAGTTTCCTTCATACACGGACATACGACACGAGGTCAGCTAGAGAGTCTCCAGAAAGGAGCCAGGGGCAGGGTACGAGTGAGCAGCTTCACAGAGGCCGGCCACCTGCTGCGCGGCCTGACAGGGTGCTTGGCAAAGGACCCAAAGGGGACCGAGACGAGGACTCACTCCTTTCGGATGAGCTGGCCATCCACGGTGACCAGCCCGAAGTGCACCTCGAACAGGTACTTGAGCACGCACAGCTTCTGCCGCAGGTCACCCTCGCCCTCCGTGTGGTCTCCATTGATGGCAATGAACAGGCATTCTCCAAACTGTAGGCGGAGGGGGCTGGTGTGAGCCAGCCCCAGGGGACCCCTCACCTGGCCTGATCCCGGAGGAGATCGAGGGGAGGCCTAGGTCCCAGGGGATTTTGATAGGGCGGTTTCTGCTTTCTAAAGGAGTCTGAAGTTCAAGGTAAGGGCGAGGCATGTGGACAGACTGCCCACGGCACCGAGGGAAGAGGAACATGGGCTCAGGGGTTACACACTCACCAGGTGAAGGACGTACAGATAGTTGCCATTTTCCGTTGAGAAGCACGTGTATGTATCTGAGAGCTTCTCCAGCATGGTCATGGAGGAGATGATGACTGGGGCCAGGAGGGTGCTGAGCTGGTCCTCCATGGGAGGAAGCTGCAAGAGGGGAAGAAAGTAACAGCACTTGGAGTGCCAGACCCTGGCGACAAAGGAATGGACAAAACCCAGGCCTTGCTAGCAAGGGCGTCCGTAGTTTTAGACCTGCCTGGAAGGTACCACCGCCCTGACAGGAAGGAGGCAGGAGGAGACTGCCCCCAGCACCTGGGTGCTAGTGAGAAAAGGCTGGGAGGGGTCAGCCAGCTACCTGTGCCGTTCTGCCTCTGAATCCAGAAGGAAACATTAAGGACTTAGGCCCCATCTCCACAGTGGAACGTGTGGAGCATTTAATGGAGCACTGACCGACTCTAAGGAAGTTCTCTACGTGTCCTAAAGTCCATGCTTTTTGTTGCAGTTAGGTCTACCTCCGGGGAATGTATCCTAAGGACAATGATCAGGGACAGGGCAGAGATGCGCACAAAGATGCTCACTACAGCATAATGTACAGCAGCAAGCAACTGTAAAAACCTGAAATGCTCTGCACCAGCGAAACAGTTAATAACAGCTCAGCTAAATGACGGAAGAAGGTAAAGCCACCTCAAATAGGGGACTGTTTCAATGACATGGAAGATTCTTCTGATACGTTAATAAAAATTGTTGTGAGTGGTATTTTAAAACGCATAGAAAAAACCAAGTATTGAAAACATATTAAGAAAGTCAATGCAACGCTGCTAAAGTTATTCCTTCTGGCTGAGAGAGTATGAGACTTCCCGCACTTTTTATGCTTCTGTAGTGCCCCCATTTCCATAACAAGCCAGCCTTCACTTTTAGGAGCTCTTCCTCCAACCATTCTCTCCGCCCTCCAAAATCAGGAACAAAACAAACAGAACCAAAGAGAAACTGGACAAATTTGCTGGCACCACTCAAACCCTCCTCAATGGAAGGGGAAAAGAGAACAGCTGATCTTCCCTACGCTGATCTTGGAAGACTTGACTGCAATATGGAGAAAGCCAAATCCCGACTTTGAGCTTGTGAAATCTGAAAGGAGAGGAGTCAGACCTTGCCTTGAAAAGAAAAACAGGCAACCAACCAGGGGCAACGTGCAGCATTTACAACAGGAGCGAGATGCAGTGCTGTGGTGAGGATTTCCTTCCAACTTCCTCAGCGCTCAGGAGCCGAGGTGGGTCCAGCTTTAGCAGTGGTTCCTGCCCACCCCCCTGGGCCCAGTTCAGATGGCCCCTCTCCTGACCATCTCAGCCACCCTGCCCCGTCACTCCTTACCTCACACCGTTTAACTTCCTTGGCACATTTAACATTCCCTGAACTCATGTGTTTATTTCCACCCTGTTCACTGTCCTTCCTCCTCCCTCTGCAGCCCTAAGTTCCGTGACAGCAGATCATGTTGTTATGGTCACTGCTTCACCCACTGCTTCACGCATAGTAGGTTCTCAGTTAATATTCACTGAATGAATATCCCTCCACAGAGGCAAACGTTTGTTGAACTGCTCATGTGCCACAATTTTCTTGAACTGTCACAAACAGATTATGTTAACAGAAAGTCACTTAAAAATCTAGATTGTGTACAACAACTTGTTTTTTAAGTAGTGGCTTTTTCTGCAGGTGTAGCGAGATTTTTTTTTTAAAGGTTGGGAATATGAAAATATTTGGCATAGGCAGAGTGTAAAGGAATTACTATTACTTGGAATTATAAAGTGGTACATTATCTTTGAGTGGCTTTTGAATCAATGTTTCTATTTATAGGAAATTATCCTAAGGAAATAATGAGATGTGGGATCAAATTCAAGCATAAATGTTCCCTACAGCAATAATTTTAGCAAACTAGAAACAATATACATGTCCAGTATGGGAAAAATGGTCAGATAAGTGGTACATTTATTTATACACTGGAATATAATGCTTCCATTAAGATTTATGCTTTTGAGAATATTTAACAAAAAAGAATAATGCTTTTGATATAATGGCAAGTGGAAAAACAGAAAATAGAACTGTAAATGTGGTATGATCCCAACTACATATAAAAGATAAAGACCCAAAGGAAATATATAGAAGAGCTAATGGCTCTGGTACTAGAATTATGGGTCATTTAAAAACGATTTCTCTATATTTCCCAATTTCCTACAATTAATTCATGTTATTTATAGAATCGGGGAAAAAAATAAGTGTTGTGTACATAAAAATAAAACTTTAAAGACATTTTTTCTTTAGTCACTTAGGAACTGAAAAATCAGGATTTTGTTCCTTTATAAGGCTTTCAATAAAGAAGATAAACACCATCAGATAACTTGCTTCTTTTGCTTGTTTTATTCATTCATTCACCAATATCCTGAGTGCCTTTCTGTCAATATTATGGCAGGTTCTGGGGATACAGAGGTCTACTGATTGTTGGCTTCTTCAACTGACCTGATCGAAATAGAAGTTTAAGAACAAAAATATTAAAACTTTATGTATTGGGGTGCGTGGGTGGCTCAGTCAGTTAAGCATTCGACTCATTTTCAGCTCAGGTCATGATCTCGGGGTCCCGAGACTGAGCCCTGTGTTGGGCTCTGCGCTCAGCAGGGAGGCTGCCTGAGATTCTCTCCCTCTCGCTCTCCTTCTGCCCCTCTCCCCGCTTGCACTCTCTCTCTAAAATAAATCATCTTTAAAAAAGAAAAAAAGAACTATATGTATTGACTGCTAAAAATAAAAAAGCCTCATAGACAGACTTATTTTTTAGCTTAAAGAAAACCACTAGAATGTCATGATCTCTGCTGATATCTTTATTCCTAAAGACTGTGACAAGAATATTGGTGATGTTGGGTGGATTAAGCTGCTCATGCAGAACTGGCTCAGCTGGTGATCACGCCCAGTAGAGCGAGAAGGGGCTGGCAGGCCACCTGTCAGGGCTGTGGCAGAAATGCCAGAACTCTCTCTACTGCTTTCCCTGCAGAAATGTTGAATCCAAAATTCATCTGGAGAAAATTTTCAAAATAAATCACTCCTTTCAAACACAGAGTAGAAATTATGAGTGAAAATGACAACTATCTCCGAGCTGTAATATTTCAGGGTCACTCTGGATGTCCATACGCAAAAGATAAACCTTCATCCATACTTTACATCATATACAAAAATTCAAAGGGGATCATTAGACCTAATATAAAAGCGGAAACTATGAAACGTCCGGAAGAAGATATAGGGAAAACTCTGTGATCTAGGGTTGGACAAAGATTTCTTAGATATGACACCAAAAGCGTGATTCCCTAAAAGCAAAAAATGGATACACTGGAGTTATCAAAATGAAAAACTTCTGCTCTTTACAAAATACCGGTTAACGGATGTGAAGACAACACACAGACTGGAAGAAAATATTTGCAAAACACTTACCGAATAAAGGACTTGCATCCAAACTACATAACTCTCTCAAAACTCAGTAAGAATCCTAAGAAATCACCTACCCAACAAAAAGATGGGCAAAATGTGAACCGACTTCAATGAAAAAAGACACAGAGGGCAAATAAGCACATGAAATGATGTCAAAATCATCAGCCAATAGGACATGAAAATTATAAGACAATGAGATTCCGAGAGACACTTATTAGAATGGCTAAAATTAAAAAGACCACAGCAAGTGTTAGCGAGGGTATGGAAGGGGAAGTCTCCTACATGCGTAGTGGGCTGGATACGCTACAACCCCTCTGGCCAAGTCTGGCAGTTGCTTACAAAGTTTAGCATATACCTCCACGATCTAGCCCTTCTAGCCCAGCTATTGACCCAAGAAAAGTGAAAGGCGACGTTCATACAAAGACCTGCACATGAATGTTCATATCTGCTTTATTGGGAAGAGTGAATAATGGGCCACAGTTACCATTAACAGGGGCATGGATACACCAACCACGGCGCGCCGATACCACAGACGACCTCCCGCCCAGCAGGGACAAGGAACACGCTACTGCTACCTGCTGCAACATGGATCAATCTCAAAATTATGCTGAAATAGAAGCCAGACCAAAACCACTTTGAGTGTATACTGTATGACTTCATTTACCTAAAAGCCTAAAAAATACAAAGTCCTCTATTGTGACAGAAAGCAGACTGGTGATTGCCCAGGTTGGGGAGGGTGGGGGAGGGGTCACAAACTTTCGGGATGACAAATGTATTTTATTGATTGTGACAGAATCACAGGTGTGTGTGTGCGCGCGTGCACACGGGTATCTCAAATCGTACCCTTTGAGAATGTTCAGTGTACAGTATGTCCACTATACCTTAATGTAGCCGTTTAAAAAAATTGACGTGTTAAGCTTATGCTAAACTTTTTAGGGAGAGAAAACGAGGACACCAAATTTCTCTGTTGTGGGATTTAAACTCTACCTCCTCCTCCTGCTCTCATTTAGCCTGATGAGTCCTGGTGGAGTAGGGGTGAGCTCACTAACTCAAGAGCATCAAGAGGCCAACCTCTGAGGATGAGCAGCTGGGTGCGCAGGGCTCTGGACCGCACGCACCACCCTGTTAGTTCCTGGCTGGGCCAGGAGCGGGTGGGCAGGTTCTCCCTGTGCTGTTGTTCCCTCCCAAACCCCTCCTGCCCTGCACTTACCTCTTCTCCCTCAAACCCGAACTTCAGCCGCAGACTCTCGGCAAACTCCTCGTCTGTCCAGTAGAAGAGGACCTCTGCACCTTCTGTGGCCACTAAGACGCACTTCATCTGCCAGGGAGAAGCAAGGTCAAGGTCACCTTCCAGCCCCTTTATCCGGAAGCTCAGCCTGAGTAACGAAGAGGATCATAACCCCAGCAAACACCTACTGAGCCCTCACAGGGCACCGGGCTCCAGGACAGGGGCCTTCCTGCTATTATTTCGTCACACCCTCACAACCAGCTGAGGAGGTAGGGATCTTTAGTTACTCCCACTTTCTAGAGCAGGACTTAGCACAGCTTGGAGCTCCTGGGATCTAAACCCAGGCCTAAGGCTGGGGCTCTTGCCTCTGTGTTTTCCAGCGCCTCTTGCCAGATCGTCAGACTCATCATGGGCCCACCTACACCGAGCATACGGAAGGACCCCACTCCTGATCTGGACAGAGGATCAACTGCCCAAGAGGGGCAGGCAGGATGGTGGCTCATGGCCCTCAGTGCCTGGTCTAGGTGGAGGGAGGCTAATGCACCTCTCTCCAGGCAGTTCAGAAACGTGTTTCTCCTCGAGGCAAAAAGAGCTCCAGAAGACAAGCTTCAAAGCCCCTGGGAGTGGGTTCAGCATGACATATCGTCATTCACGAGTTCCTTCTGCTCTGGGTGGAAACAAGCTGCCTAACCTTGTCCACAGTTCACGCTCACACTTTTTTGGCTTCCTCAGCCACATCCCCCTGGATCTTTGGCCCTCCCAAACTGCCTTCCCCACCACCCACACATGCACCTTCTGTGCCACATATTTTAATGCCTGATTATACAAAATGTGTCTCATTATTCATCAGTGGGGAGAGTCTTAGCCCAGAGCATCCCACACTGTGCCTTTCATTCCCCGGGGGGTGGGTGGGGGGCAGCAAGACACTGATCCTCTCAACCCGGGGGCAGCCTGACCAAGCCAGGTGAGGTCCAAATTCTCAGGTCAGCTGCTTGCAGATGAGAAAACCCCAGGCAGGGGCTTCACATCTCTTGTACCTCAGTGCGCCACACGGACAAGATCGCGTTGTACGTGTGCCGAGACATGATAATGACCAGAAAACTCTGCTCTGACTGCCCCCTGAGGGGATGTCCAGTTTCAAACAGGATCACAGCATCTTAAGGCCTCGGACTCAGTGACACTCTTCGGGATCCCCTAGGCGCCCAGCTTGGTGGCACTTACTGAATTCCTCCCCAATCTCCGGGGGAGGGGAGTTTATCAACTCTAACTCCGAGCACCTGGCCTCAAGGTGGTTCCTCGACAGTGAACAAAGAATGCAGCCTATTCCCATGGAATTGCTCAACACCAGGCAGAGATGGGGAGAGCAAACGAGTGTGAAGCAAAGGCTGCTGGCTGAGGGCAGGTGATGTGGAAGAGGCGGCTCTGGGACTCCCAGGTGAGTGTGACAAAGACAGGGGCTCGAGGGGCAGGCCTGATGGGAAGGGAGCGTGTGTGCGGGGCAATGGTGGGCTACAGCATGGAGGGTGGTCAGCAGCGGACAGCCCTCTGTAGGCTGGGAAGGCTGTGGGGAGTG
The DNA here is from genome assembly GCF_004348235.1 of Phoca vitulina. NCBI lineage: Eukaryota > Metazoa > Chordata > Mammalia > Carnivora > Phocidae > Phoca > Phoca vitulina. The sequence goes on from NW_022589751.1 coordinate 10,845,920, forward strand.
ACGTGCTGGGCGCAGGTGGGTGAGGTCAAGGATCCTGGTGTGAGGTAATGGGGGCCCACTCCTTGGGCGGAGGCCAGGAGAGGAAGGGGCCGATGCAAGAGGTGTAGCTTAGGGCAGTAGGCCTTGATGACGGCCCGGAGGCAGGGGAGGAAGGAGCAAACAGGCAAAGGTGACATGAGCAGGCAGAGCTGGGGCAGGGGGTAGGGGGGACAGGGAAGGCTCAGTCCGCTGCCTGCCCTGGTGTGTGCCGCCCGTTGCCCCAGAGCAGCCCCAGAGTGGGTGCCGCCCGCCTCCGCTCCGCCCCCAGGGCAGGCAGGATCATCCACCTTGGCAAGGAGCACCGCGGAGCCCGCACACAGCCGGAGGTTCACAAGGCCGCAGGAGGCACACTCGACGACCAGCTCACGGAGAGCAGCACGGCATCTCGGGTCCTGCAAATGCTTAACACAGAGAGGTCATGAGGGCAAGCAGAGCCTCTCATCTGACTGCTGTCCATTTCTGGGAGCACCAGCTGACGAAGGACTCAGCGGTCACACGTCTCCCTCCGGCCCTTAGGCCGCCTGCTCAGAACATACACCCCACAGCCAGGAGGCGCGGGTGCCCTGTATCCCTACCCCCGCACTCCCCGCACCACGAACCCGCCAGCACAGTCCTTTCCACGTAGCAGCGGCCCACAAACATTAATTCCCACCTCCTGTTTCCTTCCGGGCACTCTCATCTTACCGTGGGTCACTCAGAGCCCTGGTGTGGTCAGCAAACCCGCCCTGAGCAGCCCCAACGGGCTTGCTAGGAGTGACTGGGGAGACAGCACAGCGCACCCCAGACCCACAGGGAAGCAGGCCCAGAAGGGAGGGGACATCCTGGGACGATGAAGGAAACCAAAAAAGGCACCAGAGACCTGGTTCTAGTTTCGACTTGGCCAAGGCAACTCTCTAGTCTCAAACCCCTGCTCTACCTCCCTACAGGGTTATAGGGAAAAACAGAATAACCAGGCGGGAAGCACTTAGCAAACTCTGCTTTCTTACACAGAAGTGGGCTCACTTTCCCTTGTTATTTCCCAGCTTCCCTTTGTCAAATAACAGGGTGAACCATACTGGCTCCAGAATCATTCACATTTTGATGATAAAAGGCAGGAATAACATAAAGCTGTAACCTAACTCGGAAACCAAACGTCGTAAGCAAGTAAGAGGCAAGAAAGGATAGTGAGGGGCTCAGCATCTTTTGCAGCGTAACTGAGACTAGCTACGTCACCGGCATGACCGGCCTTAATGACCTATTCCCGGAAAAGTGGAAATGCTTTGCAGTGGACATTAGGTTCTACTGTTGTTGGAACGCGACCCTTGCCGGCGGTGTCATTTTGTGATTTCCCTGTTCTATCCTGCTCTCAAGAGGCCCCACAGGCCTCACTGAAGCTCCAGATGGCGCGGGGCCAACCTGGGGAAAACCCCCGGCCCCATTTTCACCACCTGCCCCAGCGAACGCCCTCAGGCCGCCGCGCCGGCCTCCCAGCAGCTCTGTTTCGGGGCGCTCGGCTCCGTCCGGGCCCCGGCCTTGCCCCTGCTGGGCTGGACGGCCCGGGAGAGAGAATCCGCGGGGCGCCCGCCCCACGGCGCCTTCCTGTGTGCCCCGCACTCCAGTTTACGCAGCACCCCAAGCCCCCGCGAAGCTCACAGCTACCCTGGGAAGAAGGCCCGGCTGGGGGCGCCCGCCCCATTCCGTGGCTGCAGAAACCTAGGCTCCGAGAGGTGAGGCGTCAGGCCCCGGGCCAGACGGGCGGGGTCTGTGCGGCCGAGGTGGGGCCCGCCCCCACTTCCGGGAGGGCCGCGCGGGGGTTGGGGAGCCAGGAAGCCCCGCCACCCACAGAGGGGCCGCGCGGGGCGGCGCTCGGACGAAAGGCGAGGCCCACGTACCGGCTCGCCGCCCTACACCGCCCAGCAGCCCGGGCCTCGCGGGCGCGCTTCCGGGTGCGACCACGTGACCTCTCGCGTCACCGCCCCGCCCGGAGGAGGGGCTGGAAGGGCGTGCGGGCTCCGAGGGTTCGAGTCCGTCCCCCGCCCGGCGTCGCCTCTGCCCGCGGGGCCCTTCGCTCCGCTCGGCCTCCCGGCCCGGCGAGCCGGGGCTCTTCCCGTTCCGCGGCCGCATTCCTCCTGTCGTCGAGGAGCGCGCGGAGGCCTGCGGAGTTGGGGGGTGCTGCCCGCAGCCGTCAGGGGCACCTGCTGCGTCCGCCGCTGGGCTTGCCCCTCCGCTGGCTGTAGCTCTAGTGATTCCCCACCGAGACACTAGGGACATGTCCCTTTTCGCCCCGCTTCACACAGGGGAAAGCAAGGCCCAGAAAGAAGAAATAATTTTGCAGAGGGCCCGAGTTAGGATCAGAGCCCAGGTCTCCTGGCTCCCCCCGCGCGGCTCTTTCCCACCCTCTGGCTTTACCTACTGAACCGCAGTTCCCGAACGAGAGCTGCCCTCCGTGACTGTTTTCCGTGGCCTGGGGAGAAGACAGCCCGCACAAGGGCCCGCTTGGCCCCACTGTGCTAACGCTGGAATTTCGTTATAAAGGTTCTCAGTCCATTTGGGAGGCGGGGTGCACATGAGGGGCTTTGTTTAGAACCCGTGTTTTCAAGATTTTCTTAAATTGTGTATTTGGAGTGGCTGAAGTGCGGGGTTGCTGATGAAGATCATGGAAGGGAGTAAATCCCCTCCCAGGTCACCCCTCAGTGCCTTGGTGCTCCCTGGGGGCTTTGGGAGCAGCTCAGCGGAGGATGAGTTGTGGGAACTGGTGGGGCCCAGCAGATTGCACACCCCCTGGGGAAAGGCAGGGACCAGGAATTAATGCCCCCACCACCTGCAGACAAAGCGAGCATCACTACCCCCCCCCCAACTGTTCCCTCCCTCCCTCCCCGCTCACCTTAGGGTCCGCACCTTCCAACTCCCCAACTGCTGCACATAGCCGCTGCGGGCATCGCTCTCTGCAGCCCACAGCTGAGCTTGGTCTGGCTGTGCGCTCTTCATCCTGCTATTTTTCACTCCCCTTGTTTCTCTCCTATGTCAGACTCTTCATAAGCATGAATTTCAGTGGTTGAATAAATTCCATCAAGTGGATATGCTGCCCTTCTTCTCTCTGACTGCTAGTAGTTTCCAGTTCCCACCAGCAATGTAGGAGGGTCCCAAATCTCCACATCTGTGCCAACACTTGTTATCGTCTGTTTTTATTTAGCCATCCTAGTGGGTGTGAAGTGGTATCTCCTGATTTCCATTTGTGTTTTCCTGATGACTAATGGTGTTCAGCATCTGTTCATGTGCATTTTGGCCATTTGTATATCTTCTTTCAAGAAATGGCCATTCAATTCCTTTGCCCATTTTAAAATTGTCTTTCTATTATCAAATGGTAAATTCTTTATACTGGATACAAGTCCCTTAGTAGATCTATGATTTGCAAATTTTTTTCCTATTATGTGGGGTTTTTTGGTTTGTTTGTTTATTTTTGCTTTCTAAATGGTATCACTTCTGGCACAAATGTTTTCAATTTTGATTTAATCCAATATACCCATTTGTAATGCTTTTGTGTCAACGTAAGTTTTTATTTTACTTGGGTAAATATTTAGGCGTAGGATGGCGGGGCTGTATGATAAGTAACTGTATGGTATGGGCTGTATGGTAAAGTGCCTGCACTATTTTACACACCCCTGGCAGCACTGAGAGTTTTCACTGCTCTGTAGCCTCCTTAACACTTGACATTGTCCTTTTATAATTTTAGCCATTTTACTAGGTATGTTGTAGTATCCCACCCACTGGGTTTGAATTTCCATTTTCCTAATGACTAATGACGTTGAACTTCTTTTCATGTGTTTATATGCCGTGTGTATAGTGTTCAAATCACTTTCCCATTTTAAAATCGGATTGTTTTTTCTTATTATTACTTATATGATTTCTTTATATATTTGGACACAAATTCTTTATCAGATATTTTTTCCTTTTTTTTTTTTTTTTTGCCAGCCTGTGGCTTTGTCTTTTCATTTTCTTTACAATGACTTTTGAAGAACAGAAGTTTCTGTGCTTTTTCTGCCACTGCCCAAAACATCTTTGCCTAAACCAAGGTCACAAAGATTTCCTCCTGTTTTCTTCCAGCAGTTTCATAGTTTGTTTTGCACTTAAGTCTGTGATCCATTTCAAGTTGATTTTTGTAGAAAGTGTGAGAGAAATGTTCAGGTTCATTTTTTGGTGTATAGATATCCAATTTTTCTAGCACCATTTGTTGAAAAAATATCCTTTCTTCATTGAATTACTTTGACACATTTGTCTCAAATAAATTGACTATAAATATGTGGATCTATTTCTGGATTTTTCCATTCTGTTCAGTAAATTTAGAAGGATTCAGGTCACATAAGGATTTTATTAATTTTCTCAAACAGCTTTTGGTTTCAACAATTTTCATTGGTTTTTCTGTTTTTTATTTCACCAATTTCTACCCTATTTACTATTTCCTTTCTTCTGTTTACTTTGGATTTAATTTGTTCTTTTTTTAGTTTCCTAGGGTAGAAACTGACCCATTGATTTGAGACCTTTTGTCTCAAACAAGGGAGTTTGCTGCTATAAATTTCCCCCAAGGTACTCTTTTATCAGCATCCACAACTTTTGATATGTTGTATTTTCATTTTCAGTGAGTTCAAAATGCTTTCTAATTTTTCCTTTGATTACTTTTTTGGCCCATGGATTATTTGGAAGTGTGGTATTAAGTTTCCAGCTATTTGATGGTTTTCCAGATATCTTTCTGTAATTGGTGTCTATTTCAATTCCATTTGGCCAGAGAATATGCTTTGTATGACTTGAGTCCTTTTAATTTATTGATGGCCTAGGATACGATCAATCTTGGTGAAAGTTCCAGGTGTACTTGAAAATAATATATATATTTTTTTGTTGGGTTGAGTGATCTACAAATGTCAATTAAGCCAAGTTGGTTGATAGCTACATTTAAGTCTTCTCTCTCCTTAATGATTTTCTGTGTACTTATTCTATCAAATATTGAGATAGTGATATTGAATTCTCTAACTATAATTTTGATTTTGTCTAGTTCTCCTCATGGTTCTGCCAGGTTTTGCTTCATATCTTTTGAAGCTCTATTATTTGATGCATATACATTATGATTGTTAACGTTCTCTTAATGAATTAGCACCTATATCATTATAAAATTACCTTTTAATCTTTGACCCTATTCATTGCACTAAATCTACTTTGTTTGAGAACAATGAAACCACTACAGCTTTATTTTGATTAGTTCACATGGCATGTGGAAGAGTTCAGGACATGCAACCCCAAAATATGCCACTTTGGTATCTTGATTATTGTGAGCCAAAGGCATTTGAAACACAGCAGGTGCAAGAAGGGCATGCTGACCTTCCCTTTTCTTTCTGCATGCAGGAGATGAAACTCCCATGGGAAAGATGCCCTCCCCTTTCCAGGAGGAAAGGAATTTTCTTCTCATCAGAGAAAGGGAGTCTAGGCAGAGAGAAATCTGTACAAATAGACTGGGTTAAAATAACTCCTTTCTGTAGTCTCTGCGTACGGTTTAGTTACTTTTCCACATTTGCCACTCTTTCTTCAACCTAGTATATAAGCACTTAGGCCTGGCCAGTTCTTCGGATCTTCGTTCTTGGGGGAGCTCCCCTGGACATGTTAAAAATTATTAAATAAAAATCTCTGTGCTTTTCTCCTGCGACTCTGCTTTACAGCAGCCTCAGCCGGAAACCCTGAGAGGGTAGAGGAGACATTTTACCTCTTCTGCACATGTAATCTTCCCTCCTTTACTCTTAACCTACTTGTGTCTTCCTATGTAAAACACATTTTTTTGTAGGCAGCATATAGTTGGGTCTGATTTTTTTATCCAGACTGACAGTCTCTGCCAGATGGAATTGTGATTGTGTGTGAAGAACGACTCACGTGTAATGTGATTATTACTATGGTTTAAAGTCTATCAGTCATTATCTTGCTATTTGTTTTGCATTTGTCCCATCTTTGTTCCTTTTTTTCCCCTCTTTTTATGCCTTTAAAAACATTCATTGAGTACTTTTATGATTCCATTTTATCTCCTTTATTGGCTTCAGGACCAGGACTTGGGTGGGGAGAATGAGATACTCGCCTTGATTGCAGAATTTAAAGGGATGTCAAAAAACTTGGTAATCAATTTAATGCTACTTTAATTAGTGTTTTTAAAAGTCAAAACTAATGCAAAAATCCATGATGAACAAAATATCAAAGTTTTAAATATAAACACTATCAGTATTTCTGATTTTTCTTTTGGCCTCAGGCTCCAGTATAGCTCAACATAACGTTATTACTGACTGTGGGTCATAGTTTTCTGCTTTATATGTGTACACAAAATACATATATATGCATATATATATTTGATTAAATGTCATTTTAGAATTTATGCATCAAATTTCATTTAGGTGAAATTTGTTAATTGTATTTCCTAAATTTTCTATACTCTCTGATTTGGTCTGCCTTTTCTCTCATTTTCTGATAGAAAGGTGTTTAGAATCTCCTATTACGATTGTGAATTTATCTTTTCCCCTTTTATTTCTGTGAGGCTTTGCTTTAAAGATAGGGTTTGTCATTAGGTGCATGCAAATTTAGAATTTTTACTGTTAAAAATTCTTTATGAAACGTCCCTCTCCATTATTAACAGTGCTTTTTGTTTTACAAAAGTATTTATTGTCTTATATCAACATTACCTTTTGTTGCATGGCATATCTTTTTTTAACCCTTTTACCTTTTATTTTATTTTATTTTTTTATTATTATGTTATGTTAATCACCATACATTACATCATTAGTTTTTGATGTAGTGTTCCATGATTCATTGTTTGCGTATAACACCCAGTGCTCCATGCAGAACGTGCCCTCCTTAATACCCATCACCAGGCTAACCCATCCCCCCACCCCCCTCCCCTCTAGAACCCTCAGTTTGTTTCTCAGAGTCCATAGTCTCTCATGGTTCGTCTCCCCCTCCAATTTCCCCCCCTTCATCCTTCCACTCCTGCTATCTTCTTCTTTTTTTTTTTTTAACATATAATGTATTATTTGTTTCAGAGGTACAGGTCTGTGATTCATCAGTCTCACACAATTCACAGAGCTCACCATAGCACATACCCTCCCCAATGTCTATCACCCAGGCACCCTTACCTTTTATTTTAGATGTTTCTTTTTAAATGGCATTTAGTTGGTCTTTGTGTCTTTTTATGTCATCCGATAATCTTTGTCTTTTAATTGGAGCATTCTATTTACATTTTATAACATTACAAATAAATTTGTGTTCAAATCAATCAACTTAATATTCTCTTTCTATTCGTCCCACCTGTTCTTTGTTATCTTTCTTTTCTTGCTTGCTTTCTTTTAGATCAATTATTTTTTATTTTGATTCCACTCTCCCCCCTGCCCCCATTCACTCAGAAATAATACACTCTTTTAATATTCTTTTAGTGGTTACCCTAGAGACTAAAACATGCATCCTTGACTTATCAAAGTTTAATATAAATTGGTATTTTACCTCTTCCTTGAAAATGGAAGGATGTTAGAATACTTTCTATTTGTCTGCTTTTAAAATGTATGCTACTGTAATGCATTTTTAATTCTCTCTACGAGACATTATTATTACTGTTTTATATTTATTTAGATTTTCCCATATATTTACCATTTATGTTGCTCTTCATTCTTTCCTGCATCTCCCTTAGCATTATTTTGATTACTCATTCTTTGTGCTTTCTGCCCCCCATCTTTCCTTTCATTGCCCCTCCAATTTCCTCACCCCTCCACTGCCCAGCCCACCTATAAATAGTTGACTTCCAGGATATCAGGTGTACACATGATAAAATTCTACTGTGTTACATTTCAGATGCTGCTGTAGCAATCCCATGTACAAGTCTCAAAGTTCAATTTAATTTCTCAAAAGTGAGGTCAACTTTTTTTTTCTTTTAAAAACCTAATAACAAGGTGAGTATACTTTGGGGCATGCTTCATTTATATTAAATTTGCACTAAATCGCTGCTTGGAAGAAATTTGGTTGGAAGGAGTCAAGTCATTAACTCAAAGAAAAATCATGACCTTACCTCTAGAAACAAAAATCGTCAAATTTGTGTTGTCTGTGTTAAATTTCATGTGCATGCGTCCTGAAAGGCAAGTTGCATTTATGTAGAAACAGTGACAAAAAATTTAAGGCTAACTTTGAAACCTATCAAAAAGGTATATCTAAGTCTGTATGTATGTGTGTGTGTGTGTGTGTGTGTGTGTGTGTGTATTTATGAACCATCTGACACAGGCTCAGACAGTGGGGAGATTCAGGTGACCCTAGAGCTCACTTATTCCAAAGCCCTCATTTTCCAGATGAAGACTCTGAGCTCCAGAGAGGCTCAGTGACTTGTTTAGCATCACAAAGTGGATGGAGAGTCAGGACAAGAATCAAGGTCTCTGGACAGAGCAGCCTCCTTCAATTCCCTGAAAGTATAGTTTTCTGCTCCCCTCAGGTGGATTCAACCAGTGAAATAGTGTTATCTCCAGGTACGGGTACCCATGTAACCATGGCCTCTAGGATTCTCTAGTGATCCCTTAAGCCACTTTGCTATTTGAGGTTTTAAATTAGATTTCTGATGTGTCTGGTAGAGACTCAGTGTCCAGTACTAGATGCATCCTAACTGGATAGCAGTGGAACAACACAAAGACTGTTTTCTGCTAAAATTCAGCCAAGTACCAGGAGTGGTGGGACTTAAGGGAAAGGAAAGAGGCAGAATAAAGCTCCTTTAGGTCATTCTGAAGTAAGTAAAAAAAAATCCTTTGAATTTAGATATTACCACACACGGTCTGTTTGTAATACTCACTTGATGTGAAATTAACTAGAGAGACCTAATATCATTGATACATTTTCTGGTCTCCTAGCTGTCCATCAAAGTTTTGTGCTCCTTTTTCATGAATGTCTTAGTCTGTTTAGGCTGCTATAATAAAAATGCCATAGACAGAATAGCTTATAAACAACAGAAATTTATTCCTCACAGTTCTGGAGGCTGAGAAGTCCGAGATCGTGGTTCCAGCAGCTTCAGTGTCTGATGAGAGTCCACTTTCTTGTTCATAAGAACCTTTGGATGTGTCCTCATATGGGGGAAGAGGCCAAGGAGCCCTCTGCAGGCTCTTTCATAATCCCATTCATGAAGGGATCGTGCTCTGCCCTCACGATCTCATCACTCCCAAAGGACCCACCTCCAAATACTATCAAATTGGGAATCCACATATAGGGTTAGGTTTCAACATATGAATTTGGGGGGGATCAAAGACATTCCATTTATAGCAATGAAATATAATTGTTGAGAAGTGACTGTCCAGCCACGAACTTCATTTCTGAAACCCCTGCATCTAGATGGGACCATGTGACTGACTTATGGCCAGTGGAATTGAGTGGAAGGAATTCATGCCAATTCTAGGTGAGGCCCCTAAACTACCACATGTGGTTCTGCACACTCACTCTCTCCTTGTCTGCTGGCTGCATGTGGATGCCCATAGCAAACTTGGAGGCCAAATGCTGAAATGGCAGACCGCCTACCAGTCTGGGTCCCTGAAGGGCTACAGGGAATGGAACCACTGCTCACCCCACTACCACCAACTGAACTTCGCATGACCTGTTAGCAAAAAAAACGTCCATTACATTAGGCCATTGAGATTCTGGGGTTTATCTGTTATTGCAGTTAACAGTTACTTTAACATAGTCAATGACATCTAACTTGAACAATAACATTTAATTTCCACTTAGAGTACTGGAGGCCAAGCTTGTGGGGAAGAGGAAAGAGGGAGAAGGCAGCACATCACGAGATCAACACGAGGCCCCACCATGTGTTAGTTCATTGGGTCAAAGTGTAGTGTGGACAACAGTGACCCCCCCTCCCCCCCAGAACACCCTGAGAACAGAAAGTTAGAGTATTCACATTTTATTACTTACAGAATGTTACCTCAAATATAAACTACCTCATGGGCCCTAACTCTCTGCAATCGCCAAGCTCATATAAACCTTACTATAATCTGATTTTGGAAGCAAATATTAACACCTGTTCAAATCCCCTGCAGAGAAGAGACTTTCCCTGGGAGGTGTTCCTGTACTCATTTTGCCAACTTCCAGATGAATAAAGCTTAGGTTTCTTTTTGCTTCTTCCAAAAATATAATTTATTACATAACATTTACAACTGAAAAAGGATCCTAGGATATTTTCATGAATAATAATTAGAAGAGTAAAGTTCATGCTGTGGGCTGTAAAGAAGGGCCCCCTTTTCTCTGCTGGGTGTATAGGACAGTGGGATTTATTCATGAGCCAGTCATTTGGAACTTGGTCAACTCCTCCCGAATGCTTCCAGGGCTCCCCGGGGGGCTGCTCTGGTGTTTGGAAGGAAGTGGGTGTCAAAGCAGTTGGTTTCTTGTATTTTGGCTTTCTTGTTTTAGAGTGATCTTTGCAAAATACCGCCCCTCCGGCAATTGTTAATGGATTTATTATTTAGTCTGGAAGACAAAGAGAAACTTCCAAATCTCTTAGTGGTGGGACAGGGGGAGCAGTGTCGTCAGAAGCAGTGCATGCTTGGGTGCCGCCTGGCTCTCTGGGACTTGGAAATATCAAGAATCATCACCTGTGGTGGGTGGTGGTGGTAGGAGTGGTCCTTTAAATTATTCTACAGAAGAATACAGGGGAGGAGCGGCCAAGAGGGTCACTGGTGGGCCCGAGGGGAGGCTGGATTCCAAATGTTACAGCCAAGGTTGGTCGGTCACAGCACTACTCACGACTCATCAGAACCGCTAGTCTACTTTATTGCCAGAGGTATCCACCTGGTTCATCTCTGCTTCTGCAGAGTTCAAACACTGCCCTTTTGTTTTCAGAAATAAAGCCACTCTCAGTGGATTTCCAAGGCGGATCCAGCAGCTGCAACCCTCCCAAACATGGGCCTGAGGCGCATGCGTGGAGCACACCTGCCGACGTGGGGCGTGGCCAGGACCATTCCATCCGCTCAGCAGTTCACAGCCCTGCTGGGTCCTTCCCCGCCCCACCTCAGGAGGCCTCCTCAGCTCCTGGTGCTCAGGGCCACGCGGGCCTTTCACATAGAATCCACCAACAACCTCTGCCATTTGGGAGGGTGCAGGCTTGGGCCCATCTGCCTGGGGACTGCCCAACTGCTGGGGAGGGGATGGGGCTACCAGGGTGAGTGGGCAATGGGGAATTGTAGTTCTGGGCGTCCCAGGCCTTAGTCTCATTGTAGCCCAGTTCTGGAATTTTCAAGCTTTTCTCCACCCGGAGATAAGCTAATATCCCACAGTTGCAGCTTTTTCAGGGCACTAGAAGAATTGAGACTTTTTCTTCAAGTAACAATGAGAATTTGTTCTGAGCCTTTGTGATAAGAAAAGAGAAAGAAAATCATTCCTAGAGGCAGGAAGAACAGAAAATCATCTCAACAAAAGGCACAGACTTCTCATTATACCTTATTATGCTTTCAAATAAGCATTTCTGCAAGCCCATTCTTCAGTTTAAAGTAAAGTGGCTCTAAAGTCTTAGATGATCTCGGCCATCTCTTGTCTTAGGAGGAAAAATCTATGTGGGAAGCTGGTGGATGAACTCTTTTGTCCCAGGGCCCAGCCTGTGCCGTTGTGAGACTGAGTTTTGCCACAGGCTGTCTTTTGCAGGGAGTGTGATAGGGGAATCCCTTATAGGAAGTGATCCCTACTGATTTAGTAATTATCCCCCATCCCAAAATGGAAAAGCTGGGACAGATGCCCTGTACTGAAATTCCTAAAGAATGTGATGTTATCATGAGTTTCTCAGTATCCTTTGAATAATGCAAATACTTCTTCCATGAGACAGTTGCAAAGTTAGAAGTGCAGGACCCCAAAGATAAATTTCAGTGATTCCCTCCTCCCTTTTTATTAACTAAAAAAACCAAAAAACAAAACTTAAACCTCTTGGGAGCATTTAATACACAGAGAGATAAAAGAAGCAGAAATGGCCTATCTTCTGCAGGCTTGGAAGCTTAGTGAAGAATCAACACTTACTTACAGAAGTGGCAGGTAAGGGGGTGAGGCTGTGAAGTGCGCAACCACTGGGCTTGGTGGTTAAAGGAACAGGCACTGGATTAGTCTGCATTCAGCCACCCACTGCCCTGGGTTGCCCTGGGCAAGCTATGAACCCTCTCCACGCCTCACAGGAAGGTAGGGATAAAACCAGTGACTCCTTCATGGGGCTACCTACCCGAAGCAAACTGGCCAGGGCCAGGCCCTCGGGGACCGCTGCTTACTTGTGTTCTCATCCGGGGCCTGCAGCTCTGCCTGCATCTGTCTAGAGAGATTTTGCTATCTGCACACATTTTTTAAAGTTTGGGGAGACAACTTGTCTCTCTTTTCCTCTCTCTCCCTCACTTGGGCTGTCCTCTGCCACTTCTTTCCCTGCTTTCTACCCCAGTCTGGGCACTTCTCGCTCCTCCCCTCACAGAGCTGAGGCTTCAGCAGGAGATGTCGGCCTCCCAAGGAGGCCGCCTGGGTAGCCTTGAACGTGGCGGTGCCGGAGTCCGCGGCCCTCTCTCCATCCGCCTCCAGGCTGAGCATGCCCACTGACCAGGTCCCGCCCATTCCTAATGCCCCCCCCCGCCCCTTTTTGCTGGCTGTAGCACACACCTCCAGACCCGCTGACCAACACGGCAAAACCAAGTCCACTCTCTTACTCAAGCATAGCGCGAGCCTGTTGGCTTCCCTCTCCCCAATTCCCTGTTCCCTTTTCTCCGTGCTGAGTCTCCCAGACTTCCTCCCTTGTCTCATCTTCCTCCGGTGTCTCACCTCAGACCCGGCCCTGCCCTTAGCCCCTGCCATTCGTGTCCTTTATCCTGAGAAAGAAAATCAAACCCACAGGAAAGTTATTTCAGTGGCAGCTTATTTGCATCTTGCCCCTTGAATCCTACGGGTTGATCATGACCTTTAAATCAGTCCACTTCTCCCTGCCCGGCTCAGGGGCTTCCCACCCACCACCCCACAGTTCCCCCATCAGACCTCAGTTTCCAGATTCCCCCTCCTCTCAGGGAGTGCTCGGAAGGCTTTGTTCTGGGCTCACACTGGCTGGTCTGGGATAGCGCGGACCTGGTGGACTCTCAGGACCGGATTAGATTTCTGCCTAGTAAATGGCATTTGAGGCACCCAGCTCCCGGGGAGGAAGCGGAACGGTGAGCTTCAGTTGTGTCTTACACTGGTGGCGTGGATTTACACCTTTTTTTTTATGGTTTTGGTCAAACAAACCATTAAGGGCTTGACCTACAAGCCCTTAAGATTCCTTCAGATTTGATGCAGGTCTAATTATTTGCTTATTCAGTTGGGGTGTGTGTGTGTGTGTGTGTGTGTCTGCGTTCGGTGGCTCAGTGTGCTTTCTCTTTGTGCTGAAACTCTCTCCCTCCCAGCCACATGATGGATGATGATTACTTTTTGTGGTGCCTAATACATTGTTCTCCACTCCATGAATATTGTTACCTGACTCCCATTCCAACCCAAGGGGAATCTGGATTCACAGAGGAATAGAACCCTCTTACAAAATCTGGAGTATGATTGCAATTTTACTTTTGAAGCACCCGTTTCCCAGAGGAATAGCCGGTGATTGATGCCACTGTCAGAAACCCAGATGCACACACTCATACATCAGCAGGGAAATGACATAAACAGCTCCCCCAGCGGGCCGGCGCTGACCCACTCACTTGCTCCCCAGGGAGAAGAGAGGTGATAGGAAACTGGGGCAACAACGGGGAACAGACAAGGAGAGGAGTTAGAAGAGGACTGGGCTCCTGAAGGCCCACCTGGTGGTTTCCTTCCTCATCTTGTGCCGAGGGCAGCGGTCACAGGTTAAGGTCCATGGTGACATTGCTCCGTGACCCGGATCATGGAGAGCTCTTTCATCTGTCCTGGGAGTGCGCCACCAGCTTCTTTTCATGGTGCGTGCACATGGATACATACGGCTCTACAGACATACCTTCATCCTTATATAGCTACACGTGATGTCTACATTTTCCTTTGGGCTGGATGTGGCCTACCTAGGCGAAGCTCATGCTATGGCATTTGTCTTTTTGGAGAGCAAGTCTGTGCTGATTCCAGAAGGATGGGGCAGCAGAGACTGGTTTGTTGCTAAGAAGATGTCTGAAAAATCAGGATACTATTAGGGCAGGAGAGTGAAAAGCAGTCCAGCAGGCCTGCTGGTGACTTGTGGGTGTGAGGGTGGTTTATCGGTAGCGACAGGCCAAAGCGTTGACATTCTTGACCACGTAAAAGCCCATGGTGACTGGAGGGATGACCAATGTCCGGCCGGCCCGCAGGGGGCGGGGCTTCAGTTCAGGGAGGGTCCCATCATCCACCATCACTAAGGGCTGGCCGTTCAGCTGCACTGACCTACAGTGAAGACAAATAGCGTGGGACTTGTTATTGCATCATCACAGCAAAGCCTGGGCAGCCCCGGATTGCCTGCCAGCCTGTCTGATACCGGCCCAGCGATCCCTTACTGACGCTTGCTATGCCCAAGCTCTCACCCCCACGTTTTACTTTTAAAAACTCATTAAAAAACTCCAGCAACGCTCTAAGAAAGAAATTGCCATTATCCACTTTTACCTAGAGTCGCTAAGTGACTGGTCCAAGGTCATCCAGCTTGTAGGTCTGGGAGCCAGGATTTAAACACAGGTTGTCTAGTTCCAGAGACACATCATTTAGACAAGTGAAAAGTCTGTGATACAGAAGCTGAAAAGTGTATTACACCTATTTTTTAATTTTTTATTTTATTTTTTAAAAGGTTTTTATTTATTTATTTATTTGACAGAGAGAGATACAGCGAGAGAGGAAACACAAGCAGGGGGAGTGGGAGAGGGAGAAGCAGGCTTCCCGCTGAGCAGGGAGCCCGATGCAGGGCTCGATCCCAGGACCTTGGGATCATGACCCGAGCCGAAGACAGATGCTTAACGACTGAGTCACCCAGGCGCCCCTATTTTTTTAAATCATAATGGCAGTTCAGTTTGACTTTATACCTAAATAATTGTTTTCTGAAGAGTGATGCACAGGCTTAAGATGATTTCAGAAGTCTTCCATTTAAAAGATCTCTTTATTTGAGAGATTAGAGAATTAACATCATGTTACTTGTCTAGGCTTGTTCTGAAGGAGGAGAGAGACACTTAATGACTCTCCTTTTTCTGAGAATGAGTTTTCAAATCTTTTGTTTTATTTTAGGGAGAGAGAGAGTGTGCAAGCGGTGGGGGAGGGGCAGAGGGAGAGGGAGAGAGAGACTCTTATGCGGGCTCCACACCCAGTGTGGAGCCCAATGCGGGGCTCGATCTCATGACTCTGAGATCATGATCAAGAGTTGGATGCTCAACTGACTAAGCCACCCAACTGCCCCACATATCTAATATTTAACAGATGTTTCTGTTTCAGCAACACAATGGAGTAGGTGATAAAGTAGGCATTTTTTAAATTCCAATTCACCCACTCTGTTTGCTTTTCTTCTTCCTGTGTACCAGCCGTCTTCAATCCTGAGAAGAGGGCCACATACAGAGTACACTTAGGAGAAATGGAAGTAGCTCATCAGCCATCCTTGGCCTGTGGTACAGAATCCAAAGAACTTCCCAGCTGTTCCTGACCTGGAGTGACTTGTACAGCCATGTATCCAGATTGAAGCTCAGTTTTCTGGGTCAGAAGAAAAGGCCAGAGCCAGACCACCAGCTGGAAATAAGGCTGTGAGTCACCCTCAGAAAATCAATGTTGTATAGTTTTGGGGTCTTGCCCAACCTCCAGTGTGATAACAGTGCAGTGATATTATCTGAGCTGTAAAGAGAATGAAATGTTAGAAACTGATAGAGGTATTTGTTTCATGTTACTTCTGTGCTATGAATGATAGACAGGTTTAGAGAGATAATCAGACCTACGCCCAGCAGAGCAGTGAATTCCCAGAGATAAGTGTGTTGTGAATTGCTCCCAGCAGAGGACAAGGCAGAGGCAGGTCCAGGCCTCATCCCACATGGATAAGTTTGGGTCTGGTCCAGATCTCACAGGCCAGAGGGGCAGCCGCCCTCCTTTGTTGGTGTGATTGAGGAATGAGTGAGCCGGGGACTCCTGTATGGAGAGTTAGACCTGCCTCTGGAAAAATGCAGAAGTAGGAGAATTGAGATCTGGTAAGTGTTGACCTCATCAAATCTGCAAGGAGCTTTTGCTCCAAATTTAAATGACTATCTCTGGTGAAGAGAGCCTATTCCCTGGAATGGGAGGTGGCATGAGGAGAAGGGGTCCAGCTGCAAAAAAAAACCAGAACAGGTCTTCACAGTGTACTTTCATTATTTTGTTTCAGGTGGTGTGAATATCCAACAACCAGACATACGCACCCTCAAATACAAGTTCAATGATACTAATTAATCTTTCCAACGAATCCTCAGTTGATATCTATATTGTTATTCTGGAACAGGGCCCATTCTGATTTCCTTTTTGGTTATTTGTAAAAAGCTAACCCAAGTGTAGATGGAACCGGTGAGCATGGTTGAGATTCTGGACTGATCTCTAATTCCAGGAGCCCAGTCACTGTCTCGCTAGACAGTCACCCCACTTCCAGAGGCTTTTTCACCTGTGCAATTGCTATAGGCTGCAGGGCCAGAGACGTGAAGTACAAAGTATGAGGCCCTCTAACAGTATAATGAGTCCCGTAAGTAGGGGATGGTGTTTTGTTATTCTTTTCACCAAAGCTACGGGTAAACTTACCGGTCCTTGTACTTGACTGCTCTTGGGACTGACAAGTTTAATGGCTCCTTCTTAAAGCCCTCTCTTCCCTTGGCTCTCATGGTACCTCTGTCTCTCACTGTCTCTCTCTTGCCCCCACTCTCCTTCTCCTTCATTTATGCATGTGGTTGCCTCTTGAGGGGGACTGTTCACTTCTACCTGCCTCTCAGATGGTGGGGTTCTTGGCGCTTTGTCTTTGAACCTCTTCTCCCACACTCCATACTCCTGCTGAGTGCTATTACCCACACCCAAGACTTTGATTGCTATCCATGTCAATACTCCCCAAACCTAGCCTAGATCCTTCTTCTAACTAATGTTATCTCCACTTGGCTGTCCCGTAGGAACTACAGAGTCACTATGTTCCAAGTCAAAATCGTCTTCTCAAACCCTGTCCTTTTCTCTGCCTTTTTTGTGTTGGTACCACCATCTATCCAATGACCTAAGCCAGAAAGCTGGTCATCTGGGGCTTTGCCCCCAATTCCCACGTCGGGGGTCACTAAGTCCAATCAATTCTACCTTTTAATATTTTTCATATCTGCTTCTTTCTCTCCATTCACTGCTACTATTTTAGTTCAGAACTTGCCATGTAACCGATCTCTTCACCCCCTGCCTTGCCTTCCTCCTGCTGCTTGCCACATTGCTGACCGAGCAACCAATCGCTGTCACTGCTTTAAACTCTTCAGCATCTCCCCATGCCCTCCACTTTCACGTGGACAGTGAAGCCCCGCTCTGGCCAGCTCTCCAGGCCTGGGGCCTGCCAGTACCCCTGACTCCAGTGCTAACTGGCTCACCGGCCTCTGGGGGTGGGCATGGGCTGAACTGGCCGTTCTTGTCAGGTCATCATCAATATATGCATGAACAAAGATTGTTTCACAATGAAAAGCTAGTAAAGTCTTGCACATAAATGAAATGAATATTTTTTAAGTGACAATGTAAGTAGATACTGTTGGGAATGAAGTATGCAAGTTCATTTAAAAGTATAGTAAATATTTTTCAAATGTAAGTACCAGTAGACACTGTTGGGATTAACAAGACACAAGTTCACTTAAAAGTGTTACAAATTCCTAACAGATTTTTCGGGAGGAGGGGGGCATCGTGTGCTTTTTTCAAGCAAGAGATTTTAAAGATTTTATTTATTTATTTGAGAGAGAAAGCAGGGGCAGGAGGAGGAGAGGGACAAGCAGACTCCCCGCTGAGTGTGGAGCCTGATGCAGGGCAGGGCTCTCGATCTCACGACCCTGAGATCGTAACCTGAGCTTGAAACCAAGAGGCAGGTGCTTAACTGACTGAGGCACCGAGGTGCCCCTCAAGCAAGAGATTTTAAAAGCACAATTACTATAATGTGGGAGGACCGTGACATGAGCCGACATCACAAAGGAGCCCTGGTCCTTTAACAGGGCTGCCCCTTTGCCCCACAGGACCAAAGTAAACGACCTGCAGTTCCACTTCGGTGGTGCTCCTTCCTCTTAGAACACAACCGACCCTCTTCCCCTGTCAGACTAACCACACTGGGTCCTTGCAGAACCTGCTCAGGTGTTGTTCCCTCTGGGGAAACTTTTCTGATCCCTGGGCTGGGCTAGAAGCCCCAACTCTGGACTCTCTTGTATCCCAAACTTATATATGACTACCTCACTGAATTGTAGTGACTTACTCACTCTTCCCCTCACTGGGCTGTGAGCTTGGTGAGGAAAGGGATCATGTCTTTCATCCCTAAATCCTCAGTGCCTAACAAGGTACTCAGCCTGGAGTAGGGATGAAATATTTTTGAACAAGTGAATGAACTTTGAGGCTCTTTTGCATGACTTCTTATCTTCTGGGGTGGAGTTTCTCCAGCTTGAGAGAGGCTCCCTGGAGGTTCACTGAGTGTCTTTACAGATTTCATTAACTTACCAATTTACTCTCGCTTTCAATGGCTCTGGAGATGTGAGATAAGACCTGAATTATCGCTGATTCTCAGTCACTCACCAGATACCTTATCCCAACCTGACATAAGGCCATTGATCATGAATAGTATTTTTCAGCCTTAAAAAAGATCCATATGACCATCTCTTAACTAAGCCAACATGAGTTAATTTGGTGAGACCCTGAGTCCCCATACATCCTTATCTGTAAAGTCCCTCCATTATAAAGACAGACCACTTGCTTTACCACCTCCATTCTATTTTTCCTACTTACATTTTTCTTTTAATATTTATCCTGTTACCAGTGAAGTCATATCATGCTAAATATTATAATAATCTTTCATTTTTATGAACAGTTTGTAAGTTTGAAAACATAGTCACACTGATGATAAAAATCATGATTAGTACACACTATTTTATACACAAAGGCATTTTGTTATGATTTCATTTGACTATCGCATTTAGTCCTTTCAACAACCAACTGAGGCAGGGGTTAGCAACCCTATATTATGGATGAAGAAATCAAAGTTTAGAGGGGTCTCACCTAAGTCACACAGCCAGTAAGTGGTAGGGGAAACATCTGCAATGCTACCCTTCACCATGGTCCTATCTGGCCTCCCTGGTGATTGCTAAAGAGCCCTGTGAGGTACCTGGGGTGATTATTATTATTATTATTGTAACTTTACTATTGAGATGAGGTCAGAGAGGTTAAATGGTCTGGGCAAGGTCACATAGCTAATAGATGGCTAAGCTAGGTCTCGAATTCAGTCCTTCTGACACCTCTTTCTACAATTTCATGTTATTCTCCAATTCCAGATGGCACTCACCAGGATCATGTTTCTTTATTTCAAAACCTTTCCTTATCATATTTCCAGCATATTCTGGGACCTCCTTACTGCCCATGACTTTTCACACCAAATGCTAAATGATCCAGCCTATGTTGAACTAGTTCTCTTAATTCCCTAGCTGCTGAGGGCATTTAA
This sequence comes from Phoca vitulina, assembly GCF_004348235.1. Lineage (NCBI taxonomy): Eukaryota > Metazoa > Chordata > Mammalia > Carnivora > Phocidae > Phoca > Phoca vitulina. Next base: position 10,865,589 of record NW_022589751.1, read on the forward strand.
ATTATCCAAATATTAGGACAACTGCATTTTATCACCATCTGTTTTTATAAAGTCTGAGTTACTTTTCAATTCCTAAACTTGTTTTCTTTATTTTGCTTGCGATTTGAAATGAGATTCAATGTGTCAGTGTGGAGTCAAGCCCTCTGCTCTCCCGGTCTCTATGGGAGCCCCTTGCCCAGGTCACCCTCCTGCCCCCACCACCTGTCTACAGTCTCTAGTCTTCATGTCTTACCCTGGTTCTTGCTAGCCATGGATACTGAAGCAAGCTTTCAACTATCCTGAGGTCTCAGGAAAGCAGGTCTAGTGAGCATGCTCTTTGCCAGTCTTGAAGATAATTTGCTGGATTATGGTCTGGCCCTGGGGGGACTTCTGTGGGGGCAGAGGCTGGGGGAGACTCTGTATTATTGGGAGCAGCCTTGGGAGCTGTGTCTGCTTCAGGCTGACATATTTGGTACCTTGAGTGGGAGATGAAGGGACTTAGAGATAATCGTGCTGCCTCAACTACTTTGAGGAAGTGATTTGCCTTTTCTGAGCTTGGCTTTCTCCACTTGTAAGACAGACTAGATGAAACCTAAGATTCCTTCTGTCTTGAACATTTTTTTTTTTTTTAAAGATTTTATTTATTTATTTTGACAGAGAGAGAGACAGCGAGAGAGGGAACACAAGCAGGGGTAGTGGGAGAGGGAGAAGCAGGCTTCCCGCTGAGCAGGGAGCCCGACGCGGGACTCGATCCCAGGACCCTGGGATCATGACCTGAGCCGAAGGCAGACGCTTAACGACTGAGCCACCCAGGCGCCCCTGTCTTGAACATTTTTTAGGTGTGTTGTCCAAAGCCTAACAACTAGCTTGAGGCATTTAATGCCAAACTCAGAGTCATCCTGCACAAATAGAAATCTGATCATGATATCCACCTACCTAATGTTCAGTAGCTCCCTGCTGATCTTAGAACACTGTTCAAAGTCTTTACAAGACCTAATAGGCAAAGCCTTTTACCTATGTCTCCAGCCCATTAGAGGCTCACCCTAGTTCCTGCCCGTTCCAGCTCCCCACTACTCACCACCTCCTTCCATTCCATGCTGCAATTTCTCCAAGCACAATCTCTGATGTCAGAGTTTTTGTACATGTTCCTGCTGCCTGGAACCTTCTTCATACTCCCTCCCCTTTCCAGCTTCCTTTTCCTGGCTAACTCCTATCGGTCCTTCAGGTCAGGTGCCCCTCCAAAGTGCTTCCATATTACCCCATACTTCTGGGGTCTCCGTACTCATCACAGGGTACTCGCATTGCTGACCGCTTGTCTGTCTCTCCACTAGGCAGGAAGACCATGTGTCTGTCTTGTTCATTCTTGAACTCTCCCTACACCAACTCACATAGCAGGTGAGCAATAAAAGAAGGACTGGTTATAAATATGCAGGTAGATGAACTCAGAAGGAAAAGATACTGGACTGGAAGGCCAGAGATCTAAGTTTTAGTTCAGACTTCCAACATGTGCAGGCCTGGACATGTCACCAGTCTGTTCTAGTCTCTGTTTCTGGATCGTTAAATCATGAGAGGGGGAGAAAAGAAGGGAAGCAGGGGAGACGGAGGAAGGAGGGAGAGGAAGGAGAATGTCTAAGAATCTGAGTGTGTGTGTTGGGGAGGGGGCATCAGCTCCCTTTGCTCTTCATAACCCCCACAACCTCCTAGTCTGACTCTCGGTCCAGAGTGCTGCCCCATGCGCCACCAGAGGGCACTCTTGTTCTACACAACGGCGCCGGAGAGCCCCCCCCCCCCGGCGCTGGCTCCCAGGAAGCCAGAGCGCGTGCGCTGCCGCAGGGCCGGCAGACGGGGGCAGGCAGAGGTTCCTGCGCTTGGCCTCCCGGAGGAACAAACCGCAGGGTCAGTCAGATCCCAGCAAAAACTGCGTTGCGGTCCACTTGGCAGGGGGCCCCCCTGAATGTGGCCAATATTAGAGAAACCTGCGCAGCCGGGTTTCGATTCCCGCCGGGGTGCGGGCTTCTCGGCCAGCGTGCAGGGCGGGGGTCGGCGCAGGTGCGGGGGGCGCCCCGCGTGACCCGGCGCCCCGCTCTCCCGGCCCGGTCCCCGGCCGCGCACCTGTGTGCGCTTTACAGGCCCCCGAGGCCCGGCGGCCCCCCCGCGGCCCCCTCGCTGAGTTAGGAAGCTGGTCTGTGCAGCTGCCCGGCCCTTCTCCGGGTCAGGGGCAGGTTAGAGCCTGGAGGGTTTGAGGACAGTGGGGCCTTGCTCCTCTCCCCTGCTCCGGGAGAGGCTGTGCAGCTGGGGTAGCTTAGAAAGGAAGTTCCTTTGAAATGGCCAGGAGTGATCGCTACCCCGCTGACGAGGGCCGCTCCGGAGTGGCCGCAGGTTAGTGTCACCTGGTCTCACTAGCCCAGCTGGAGCAGAGGATGCTCATTACCCTCTCAGGGGTGCTCCTGCCTCAGGGGTCGTGGGGAGGATTACTTCCAAGCGTGTCCTGAAGCTTTTCTCCTCTGTGCTTTTTGCCTTGCCTGGAATCTGGTAGAATCTGTCGAGAAGTCTACTCTTCTCTCCAGGTCCCATTGGATGTGGCCTCCTTCACAGGGCCTTAGCTGATAGCCCCAGCTGCAAGACAGGCATATTACTTGCAGCTCCCTCTTTAGCACTCGTCCTGCTCAGCTTTATTTTATCTGTGTGCTGGAGTCATTTTGCAGGCTAGACCGAACTGTTTGCATTTCTTAATTTTCAATAGCATGTGGTTCAGTGCCTTCTTGCTTACGAGGGTAATTCTAATTAATGTGGGTTGCATTCCACTCAGTCAACCTCTCTAGGAGTTATCCTGATTGCACGCTCCAACCCCTTCCTCTATTGTTTGAGAGGAGACTGTACAAGAGAGAGCAAATGGAGACGAAGCCTTCCTGTTCCTCTCCCGCCTCCAGGAGCCCATATCATACATGAGGTTCCTGGCCACGGAGACCCTTTGAGGCTGAGGAGATCATGTGCCCTTCATCCTATTCTCTGAGGGGCATATTGAAACAATGAGGAGTTTTGATCTAGCTTCTATGTCATGGAGCAAACCCTAGGACTCCTTCATGCAAGCAGAGCTGGGGGATTTTATAGGCAAGTTGTTAGAGATATAGGCTTTTCCTGTTTGCAGTTAGGTTTGGGGGTCATGATTTGATCTGTGTTCTATCCAAGTCTGTGTAATAATGGTCCAAGCCATAATGGGATTCTACCATGTGCTTCTAATGGCTTAAAATAACTTAGCACATTTGGCAGACAAGATGAGAGCCCAGCTAAGGAACCTGGATTTATACTGATATTGTTAATTCCCAACAGATGAGGAAATCATCTGGGGGCAGTTTGGGAAGAAAATTTGATTCTGCGACCATCTCAAAGCTCCATGTCATAGGCATATCACTCTCAAACCACAGGACACAATAGGAACCAGCTATAAAAACCATGGAGAGACTTTAACATGTGGTTAACTCTGTTCCCTTCCCATTGTAAAGAATTGGTGCTATGATCTCGGACATTCATGAGTGGTGTATAAGGGGCATTACTCATATCCCTAGTGTTCTCTGTGTTGTACAATTCAATTGTAGCAGACGTAGTCCTTACCCATGAAGACTGAAACCCAGAAACATACAAATGTGTGGTCAGACACACTATAATTAATACATTACACAAGAAGACAGACAAAAGGAAAAACACACTTCTCAGCCTGGATCTTGAGGTCTTCTGTGTTCTGGCACTAGTGTATTTTTGTGGCCTTTCTCCTCACCCTCCAAAGCATTTATATTCCAATCATGTAAAATGATTTGCCACTACCCGCTCCCTTCAAACAAAATGGGCCTTGAACTTTTGTACTTCTGAACCTTTAGTAAGCTCATCCCACTGCCTGGAATCTCCTTCGGTCTAGCATTTCCTAGGTGTATCTCTCATCCTTCCAGCTCCTGTTCAATGGCCCTCAGCCCTGCAGACTTCCCAGACTGCCAGATTAGAATGCATCTCTTCCCTCCTTACATTCCCCTCTCCTATATTTACCCTCTGTGGTCTGTTTTGTCTTCTTGTCTTAAAGTATCCTCTGTGGGGAGATATCAGGTTCCCCCAGCCCTAATTGTGTGGAGCTGGAGGAGGCCATGTGGGGGTGAGAAGCATCTCCCTTATGGGCAGTCTGCAGGTGGGATGAACAGAGTCTGGTAAGAGGGCAGGTGCGGGCGTGTGCCCGCGCACGCACGCGCACAGGTGCGCAGATGGGTTTTCCATATGTAAAAGTATAAGATAAAGTCCAGAAGCCACACCCAAAATTAGTTCCATCATTTTGAAGTCATGGCTCCCTGGATACCTATTCGAATATGTTAAAGGATAAATATCTTGGTTTTATGGGATTTTGATAAAGTGCTCCCTATAATATCAGGTGCACTGTATATTCAAAAATGAAAAGTAAGACATCCCAGGTGGCAAAGGCTCTGTTCCAGGGCCCACAGATGTCAAAATGCAAAGTGTGCGGTGACTCTGATTCATTCTTGCAAAGATGAGCAGGGAAGAGGTAGTCTGCCAAATGACTGTTGGTGTTGGGCAGCTGGTCCACAGTTCGGGGCTCCAGGCCCCTCATCTGGAATAAGCTACATGTCGTCGCGGGCTTCCTGATGCTTGGCAGCCAAAGAAATACTGATTCAGGGTCCAGGCCCTGCCACAGGGACAAGCTGGATTAAGACTTTACAGTTCCCTGTGGCTTGCGTTTGTCTGCCACCCAAACCACAGCCTCTGGAGGGTGTGGAGAAAGGAGAAGACAAGGGCCATTTCTTCTCAATCCAGCAGAACTGCATATTCTGCTTCCTTGCCCCTCAGTTTAGAATCAACTGCTCGGAAACACGTGAGCTTTAGCCTAAAGTACTCATTTACCAGTGTTTCATCTGGGTTTTCTGGAAGAGAATGGAAATCTCTGCCTGCAGTGAGAGTCTCCAAGTGAGTGAGGGTGGGGAAGAGAGACCACAGCCTTGATGGACAGTTGTGCAGAGAGGTTCCTGCTGCTGGGAGTGAGCTGCAAGAAAATGTATTCTGAAGTTGAGAGCAAATGAAAAACTCTCATAAAACAACCCCGAGTGCAAAGTGAAAACCTTGAATTCCTAAACATCTTGGTTTAAGATGTCAAGTCACTGTAAAGTATAAAAGCATTTTATAATCCTCTAATCTGCACAGCGATCTATACATTACTAATCTGGGAGTTAAAACAAAACGAACAATAAAACCTTTGGGGAGCCATACACATCCTTCCACTTAGTCATAGAGAACTCCCAGGGGCTCATGGTATGTTCGCACCTTTGGCAAAATGGCTTAGTGCCTAGATGAAGACTAGGATCTGGGTGAAATCAGAGATGCGAATCAGCTGGGATATTGCTCCAGCGTTTTCTGGAGGCACAACGGTTCTCAACCATGGCCACATATTTGAATCTCCTGGGGAGCTTTAAAAATACTGGTGCCTGGGTCCCAGCCCAGAAAATTTTGGTTTAATTGGTCTGGGGTGTGGCTTGGGCACAGGGCTTTTTAAAGCTCCCAGGGGCTTCACCGCACAGCCGTGGGTGAGCACCAGGGCTAGGAGAGGGAGTGGGCACAGGTTTGCAGCTGGGGGTGGACGGGACTCAAACAGCTTTCTAACTGTCACATTCTGAAGTGATTTTGAATAAGAAGAGCTTTTCTTACTGTTTTGGAGTACCATGTCAAGAGGCCACATTTTTTTAAACTAAAAGTAAGATGTGAACTTTTCAAAGGCAAGTTTTTTTGACTAGTCTGAAGTGAGCATCTTTGCTCTTTCAAGAGAACTGCTTCCCTTCATGTCTCCCCTCCCGTGTGTCCACCAGGGAGATGAGCATGCTCCTCAGAACACACAGGGAAGCGTGTGTGTAGCACTTCCCAGGATGAATTAAGAACCGAATCAGATGAAGCATTTGTGTAGATAACGAACTCTGCATTTCTCTTTAACAGTGAAAAGAAAAACTCTGTCCTTTCCTTGAAGGGCAAGTTCTCAAAGGCATTTCGGTTTCTCTCAGGTCCTGTGCTGTGGCACAGAGAGTTCCCTACGGACCAAAGGTGGTTCAAGCTCTTTCCAGGCAAGAGGAACCCAAGGGGATTAAATATGTCATTCAGTACCTTCACTGCATTTTCCAGATATGTATATAATTATTTACTCAGATCATGTTATATACGTTGGTTATGGCTACTATCTCTTTTTGAACCACAGAACACCCTGAAATGAGCACAAGGGCGAAAAGAATCCAAATTCTCTAAGTTTCAGCGAGTAGTAAGCTTACATTAACTAGAGATGTGTAAGGCTCATCTCTCTATATAGTTACTTCTCTATAATTTTTCTACAGACTGACTCAGAGCCTTACATGTAAGTATTTTTATAAATATATGTACTCATATATATTTACATTTCTACTTTCACAGTGTCCATTTCAGACTTTCTCACCTGGAACAGGAGCTTGCATGTTCCTGCTCACTCACCACCAGCTCATAGATCTGCCCAGGCCCACACACCTTCCTTGCCACCAGTGCTCCAGCCTCTGCGTCTTATCTTTCCTCCTGGGGGGCTTTCAGTGCCCTGCTAACAGGGCTGCAGATAATGGGGTTGTGTCTGCACAGCAGGGCCTTTTCCTCCAGGTAAAAGAGGTCTCCATTCTAATGCTTGCTTTTAAAAAAAAGGATCCTTTTTTCCCCTGACTTTTTAAAACCAGCACCTGAAGCCCTGTGTGGGTAGACAGCTTCGGCACGCACTTTCAGCTCCAATAGCACTATGGACGGTCCTTACCTCTTACAGAATATCAAAACACATTCCAGAGGCATTAAAGAAATAAATAGAAAAAATGAAACAAAAAAGAAACTAGAAGAAAATGAAGATACATATTTATCTGATTTGGGGACTATAAATGCATAGACATATAAGTGGAATGGAAGAAACTACAAAGCAAAAGATATATAGATTTAACTATATAAAAAGGGAATACTTCTGTATGTCAAGATAATACCCTAAAAATGAAATAGTTGGAACAATAGTAAATAAAATACTGGGGAAAATATTTTAACACATCTGATAGGTAGCAAAGGGGAAATTGCCTCATGTTAGAAAAACCTTACAAATCATTAATAAAACAGGTAACAACCCAATTGAAAAATAAGCAAAAGACATAGAAAATGCCTAAAAGCAATACTAAGAGACATGTAAAATTTTCAACCCCATTAATACTCAAAGAATACAAATTAAGATGAGAGTATTATTTTTCATTATGAAGTTGGCAAAGATTTAAAAATATGACTGCTCTGTGTCGGTAAGGTAAATTGGAATAACAAAATGCTCACAATTCCTACTCCTGCTCAGACCTGTACAACTGAGCTTGTCTGAGGTAAGAAAATTGAACAGTTAATAATAGGAGATCAGGTTCTATAGCTCAATGGATTCCAAGGTGAACAGAATAGTGAGCAATCTGGAAACCAGGCCATTGGAGGAATGGTTGAAGGAGTTGAGTGTTTAGCTTGGAGAGTACAACTCTATGGGGAGACACTGAAAAATTATTATGAAGAAGGTATAGATTTACTCTGCTTAATTTTTCTAAAGCAAGGGGAGAAATGGAAGAAAACACACTTTGGCCACATACGAGGAGGATCTTTCCTACAATCAAAGCTGTCCCATGAGTCCCAGAGTGGGCTGACTCATGACATGAGCAGTCTCATCAAACAGAAGCTGATGGGTTTTCTGTCAGGGACGTTCTAGAGGAAGCTTCTTGACTGCTAAGAGTACTCTCAAATTTTTCCTCTATAAAGTCATCTTTTAATAACTGTAGAACTTTCATAACGTTTATTTTAAGAAGAAACTAATTTAAACGATCCCAGACAAGTGGAGATAATGGAAACCTGCAGGGAGTGGGTCTGGTCAAACAGAGTTCAAAAACTCCAGGTACCAACTAATATCAGCAGTGTAGAACTTACACACTTACATGTCTTGAGTCTGCTGAGGTAAGTGGAATAATGGCCCTTTGGTCCTAGAAAGTAGGTCTTCAGTTTTTGTTTTTAAGCATGTGAGTGAGAAGTCTCGGTATAGAATTCTTAAGGTTAAGAATTTTCCCCAAGTTCCTTTTCCCAGATCTGTCCATGTCCAAAAATAAATGTGGTGCTTCTAGTCATCTTTAGAGAGAGACTGTGGTAGGTCAGATGGTGGCCAGTTCAGCCCTCACACTCGCTAACCTCTGAATCTGGAGAGGAAGTATCATAATGTGCTCTGTTCCAAAAGGGACACGAAGATATTTTTAAAGTCTTAACACCTGAGAGTTAACTTGAGTATTTTCAGAACTATTCTGTTTGGCTAACATCAAATGACACCCTTCTAAAGGCATGCAGTTAGATGCCAGTGTTTTTCTTTGATATGGGATTTAATGAGGGTGAAATCAAAGCAAAAGTCATATCCCGGAGAGATGTAAAAAATAAGCAGTATGCAGAAAAGAAAAAAATATGTTCGTTTCTTCACAGAATAGGCAATAAGATTCTAGGTTCATAGGAACCTTAAGTATCTTTCAGCTAACATCACGGCAGCTGAAGGAGAGGCTCGTGCAGATATGAAATGTAAACATTGAATATGGAATGTATTAGCCCTGAAGCAGAAATACTCCACACCTCTCTCATGCACCACCCACAAGCTGCTTCCCTGTTAGTTGTTTGTTCTGATAACAGAGATGAACTCCGTGAGGACAGGAACCTCAGAATCCCCTTCCCTCTCTTCCCCTAACACTCCACATTGAATAGATTTTGAAGGCTACTGATGACGTGGGTTGGCATGAGGAAGGTCAAGAGACATTCTGAGATAAAGCATTCACATTGAACTTCATGTTCAGACGTTTTCCCCTAATTTGTCTACTTGGGATTCTGGCTCTTTATAGTTATGGGACTACAATTCATTTAAAATTTCAGCTACATTAGTTGCCACTGCACATTAGGCTGCTGAAGGGGAACAAGTCATGTGTGGCACAAAGTAGGATCTCAATAAAAGGTGATGAATGCATGAGGACATGTGAGAAGGCTCACGTGCCAGCATCTTTCCCTCAGAGGTGTAACTCCGGGCTTGCGCTCCAGAAGGGGAAGGCGAGCTAGCTAGCAGTACCTCTGTGTATAGGGTCAGAGTATACTAGGCAAAATTGATTTTTATAGTCTTCAAATTAAACCAATTTATAGTCACTGCTGGTATTTAATAATCCTTTTGTCTGAGAAGAGCATAGAAGAAACAGAAGGGAAATCCTCAATTTTGCTGAGAAAAAAAAAAAAGCTTTTATTAAAATTCTATATGACTGGGAAAAAGAATCTTTCTCAGAGAAGAATTTTTAAGAAGGCTCTGAAATTAGGACTTGTGAAGAAAAGTTAATGGAACAGAGGCAAGTTAGCCTAGAGGAGAGAACATTGCTGAGTAACCTGATGTTCTTCACATTCATTCCGTGATCAGCCTATGATGAAATGAAAGCAGACAGTATCGTGATAGGGTTCAGTGATCCGTACTGTATGTTTGTCAGTATGGATTTTATATGTCATTATAATTTTATATTGCTGGACTATTGGTGTAGCACAGTGTTGAGGAAAGTGCATTGGATTTGGGGCCAGGAAAATTAGGTCCTAGATACTCTCTAGCTCTATCACATAATAGTTGTGTGACTCTTGAATAAGTCACTTAATGCTCTAAGATTCGGTTTCTCCAACTCTAATGCGTGAGAGAGGCAGGGATTGTTCTACTTTCTTCTTGGTGCTATTCAGAGGGTCAAATGAGATAATGGCTCTTAAAGCTCTCTATTATCTATAAAGTCCCAGCCACAGTGGGCCACAGTGTTCTTATAAAATTAAGTGTTTAGACAGGATTGAAGTTGTGGGCACTCCTTCCCCAGAGGTCTTTAAACCTAGAGCATCTTCTAGTCCGTATGGCTTTGCCACAGGCTCTCTAAGGGTAGGGAGAATGAAGCAAATCACTTCAAAATGTCATTCTGCCCCAGGATTCTTAGCAGCTGCTGATTCCCTCAGGTTACTGTGTCAGAATAGAACAGTCAATGTGATGAAGGTTGTTTCCTTCTTTTCTAATTTTTGGACAGTTTTCCCTTCAAATGGAATTGAATGAGACACAGAGGGCAGGACACTGGGATGTGAGCAAACACCTGCTCTTGGTTTGACTTTTCTCTAAAACATGTTTTTAGTCCTGTTTTTTGATGTAAGTTAACTTCTTTGGCCCAGCTTCATGTTGTTTCCCTGTTTGTTGAAAGACACTGGAGATATTTATGTCTTGGGTAGAACCGATTCCCTAGAGGACAATGCTCATTGATTCGTGATCACATCAGGCATTGGGCAGATTCTTGCCTTTGTGGATGACGGAGATGCCATAAAGGTTCTCTTTGACTTATCTAGAATAGGAACTATTATTGTCTTGGGTGTAAATGGTCAGTTTTCCTTCCAGGAAGGTGAGAAACCAGGGAACAGGACAGAGGATGGATTTGCAGATGGAGATTTTCTGGAGAAAAACTAGCCCAATATTACTGCCACGTCCTCTTACAGCACATCCTCTTTGTGTGGCCTTTTAGTGGCCTGAAGAAGCTACTTGGCTGTTGACCATAGACTCCAAAAATGAAGTGGAAGTAGGGGAAGGAGAATGGAAGAGAATAAACGAATTTTAGAGTTCAATGGGAAGCAGAACTCTTTTAGCTCACCCGCCTACTGAGTGAGAAACGTGGGGCCCCTCTGGGTTGGCCATGGCCACTCACCCTCTGAGTAATAGGCTACCTCCTAACAACCCTGTCCTCCATCAAGCCAGATGAGCCTTTGGAAAATGAGTTCTTTTTGTGGTAAAATCTTTCTCTTTTAAATTGCACTCCCTGGTTTGCTGTCACTTTAGAGGATCTAGGCTAAATCTATTTTCTTTCACTTCACAGTCCTTGAAGTATCTGAAGAAAGTCTTCACGACTTGCCTTACTTTTCCTCTCTGAATGAAATCTCCCTATTACCTTCAGCCATTCCTTACAGAATATGTATTCTAGACACAGAACCCCGTCCTCTTGTACACACTGCAGTTTTCGAAGCTTCCCTTCTCCTATCCTATAGGGTAGATAGGGCACCTACCTTTTGTCTGATTCCAAGAATGGGAACTATTTCTCACAAAGAGAGTTGAGACTCAAGTGGTGGATCTTATGATTGGCTCACTTACTGAAATGACAAACAAGAACCTTCATTTGTGGACTCGGATGCCCAGACTGTGCCTGATTAGTGGCCCTAGGGGGGCTTCGTGTGCGATGCCTGACATTCTTGAGCCCCGAGATCTCATGAAGATACCTTTCCGGAGATTTCGAATATACCCAGCCCTGCTGACAACTCCAAGAGAATAAGAATTACCCCCTTGTTCTCAACCAGTCATAAAGGTTTGCTGGCATCTCTCTACTCCTGAAACGCCAGGCCAAAATGTCTAACTGGTGGCTTGAATGGCACACTGACTTGCTCTATCTCCTCTTTCTGGTTCCTCCAGACAAGAGCAATTACAGGTTTCTCAGCTCCCAGAGCTTTCCATCCTCTTCTGAGCTAATATGGCTCCAGGCTGCAGCGAGGAACTAGCAGACACACAGAATCTGGCCCCAGAGGCTTATAAAACAGAGAAGGAGACACCAAAGGCTGAAATCACTTCCTTGCATTTCCTTTCATCCTTTCCTGCACAGTCTGCTTCACCAAAACCATACCCTTCCTGTGAGACCCCCATCTCAGAACCACCGAGGGCTCCTGCACGCGTTTGTAGTTACTGAGCAGAGCGCTGGGGGCGCTGAACGTATGCACAACAGCCTCTGCTGGGGGCTTACGTACAAGATGGCGCAGCACAGGGTCCGAGCCACGGGGGTCTAGAACGGGAGAGGTGTCACATTAGCAGTAGTTTACAGGACAGAAACAGGCTTAGAGAACTAAGCGAAGGGCTCAAAGCTCCACAGTGAAGTAAGGGCAGGATTAGGGCTGGAATCCAGTTCTCCTGACTTCCAATCCAAAACTCTCTTTAAGATGATATATGTAACATCATATGTGCCTGTCTGTATTTCTACTTATATACAATGCGTATGCATGGGGGTGTGTGAAATTTTCACTTGTAGAAAGCTGTATTTCACCCACATGCTCTAATTTGATGCTCACAATCACCCCATCTGACAGGTAAGGGAGCCTAGGTTTGTCCACACGAGTAAATGGAAGCAACTGGATTCATAGGCAGGCCTTCTGATTCTGGCTCCCTCTTCTTCTGAGTGTATAACATTGTTATTTGATCTCAGTGGCCATTACCAAATCCCTCTTCAGGACCCCTGTGGAATGAAATTCTCTTTTTCCATGTCCCTCTCCGACATTCTCAACAAAACCATAACACAACTTCTCACTGCGATGGTGACAAGGTGAGGTACAAGACAGCATAATTGGAACATACGGCATATGAGTAGCCAGTGGGAGTCATCTCAGTCACTCTGATGGACAGGTATAGGCAGGAGGGGCCGAGGTGTGGCCAGGTTCAAGTGTCAGGGGAATAATCCTGGAGGCAGGGGCATAGAGTGGAGTAAACAGTGTTGGAGGCCCATGCCCTTGGCTGGTGGGGGAACAAACTCATAAAATGATGCTACCCTCTGACTACATCTCCTCCTGTTTCATGGTTTTGCATTTATACCATTTTTATTATAATCTTAACAAGTGTCTTAGCAACACATTATCTTAAAAATCCGAGAAGACTCTGCTTTGGAAGAACATCTTAGAGATGTTAGAAAGAGAGCAATTGTTTCCCTCTTCCTCCCCAGCCAGCTAAAGTCCCAAGTTGAGGAAAAGGAAGGCAATGGGTATTTACTGCACACCTCCTATGTGGCAAGAACTTTACTTGGATTACCTTGTTTACTCCTCTCCTCATGAGATGAAGAAACTGAGACTGTATTATAGAGATTATGTAATTTGCTTAGGGACACACAGCCAACAAGTGGCCCGTTAGACTAAGGCATTTGGCCGGTTCCTTCCACACAGTACACATGGTCTTCCCAACGTTGGGCAGGCTCAGCTCCTAATCTCTGGCTCCGGAGGACCCTGAATGATCACAGTCACTGCTTGAGGTGTCAGCCCTTCTGCCAGAAATGACTTTGCGGGTCACTAGTGAATGGCAGTGGGAAATTTAAACATACTCATGATCCTCAGAAAATCAGACCCAGGATGAGAACTTTAGAGCTGGAAGGGACCCTACCAAACATAAAGCAACTCTTGAATTTTGCAGGTAAGAACACTGAGGCCAAGGGATTAGGATTGAAGAATCTACCCAGGTCAAACAATTATTTAGTGAAGCTGGGACCAGAACTGGTTCTCCTGCCTAGGATAAAGACCAGGAATTCAGCACACTAGTCATGAATGACTGGTAAATAGAGATGGGATAAAATACTCAAGAGAGTCTCCTAATACAGGTAGGATTGAGGGGAAAGAAAAGTACATGTAGCCAGAGAAAAGAGCCAGTATGTGAACCAAGACTGAAAATACAGATCTAGGGTGGGCTAAAGAGACTCAGTAAGTCACTTCCCAGATTGTGTTTTGTTCCCATTGCACATACAGTTGGAAGCCAAATGCAAGCCACCAAGGTTGCTGTGAAACAGCGAACAATTATAGCGCAAATAGTTGTGGGCAGCTGTGGGAGTGCAAGCCACCTGCTCCAAGTTTACAGCTTTGTTAAACTTGGTAAACATTAAAAATGGAATAGGAATGCTCCCAGTCCGTACAGTGTCCCATACCCTTCCTGGGAGGCCTTACTCGGGAGCTGACCAGGCTCTTCTCCCTGTGGCCTAGAGCTGCTTTCTCTTGGTAGAGGTCAGTGTTGTCAACAGTCTCTGGTAAAGACCGAGGGAGGTAGGGAGTATCACAGAATCATATATTTATAGAGTTTGAGGGAGTCACAGAGCCCCCAGAATATAATGTCTCTTCTAATGTTCAGATAAGGAAACTTAAGATCCAAGAGGTTATGTGTCCAAAGTGATAAATTTAGGGGCAGCATAGACTCTTGATCTCTGAACTTTGAACCCTTTGTCCCCATGAGGTTTGTAGATGCTGACAAACGGAGTTATAGCATTACAGAATGTTACAGCTGAAAGGGGCATGGCTCTCAACCCCCAGGGTTTTCGGTTGTCACATGACTAGGCGGTGCTATTGACATTTAGTGGGCAGGGACCCAGGATGCAAATAAGTAGCTCGAAATGAGATCATTCTTCGTAATGAATTGTCTTGCCCAGATACCAAAAATGCCCTTGTTGAGAAATATTTTGTCTACCATTTGACTTTACAGTTGAGGAATCTAAGCCTAGAACTGGGACGGGCTTGACAAGGGTCCCAAAGGGAGTCAGCAGTCCTCTGACTCCATCCCACTGAGCCCCCGAGTGAATTAGCAGCAGGAAAGGGACAGCTTAGATCCTTCCCTTCCCAGCTCCTGCTGCAATTGCTCTTAAGCTATTTCTTGGTCTGCACTTACTTGGACTTGAGGCCCTCCTGTCCGTAGGGCTGCAGCAGATACTGGTGCACGAGCTTATCCCTGAGAGTCCCAGCCAGTTTGATTTTCTTTCTTGATCGGTGCAGGTTGATGATAAAAAGTGTAATGGACCCTCGAACATAGTTGTGGCTGAGATGGAGAGGGAGAAGGGTAAGATGGAAATGAAGTTGTCAGTTAGGTGCTGCTAAATAATTCATAGACTGCACCAGACAGGACTGCCCCAGGAAAGGGCACTTATTTTATGATTCTTGGCCACCCCTGACCTTCAAAGACAGGAAGGCCTTGTTATTGTTTGTGGTTTCTTGCAGAGAAGATACCCGCTTCCTACCACACTCCTTTTGTTTTTGTTTAAATGTATCACAATGATTTTAGAAAACAAAATATCTTTTTCTGAGTGTGAAAATAAAACATGCTGACTGCAGGGGGAAAAAAAGGAAAAATACGGAGAAATACAAAGAAGAAAAAGAAAATTCTCCCATAATCCAAGTATCTTGAGATATGATAAAATTTTGGTAAACATCCTTCCAGTATTTTTTGTTTATTAATTCAGTATTAATTCAAATATTTACTGAGTACTTTGACATATACATATATATTTCTCAGTTTTCATCTAATTGAGACCACATTGTTTTTACAGTTCGTGAACATCTTAAACATATTTTCATCTTATTATGTTATTGTATTTTCTTCTACTTACAGAAGAATGCTAAATTCTTTAATTATAGAAATGTAACATAATTTATTTAGTTAACCCCCTACCTTTGGAGACTTACATTTTTTCAAAATTTGCCATAACAAAATTACATAATGCTATTATATAAACTTTTTGCATGTCACCATTATTTCTGATAAAGTCCTGGAAGTTGGACACATTAGGTCTAGGGGAAGGCACATGGCATGATTCCTAACCAAATCTTCTGGTTCATTCCTGGTGATGCCCTTCCCTGTGGGAAGATTTTCTGTCCTTGCTGTGTTGAACCCTAGGGATTACACGATTGGTTTTGGCCAATGAAATGTGGGTGGACATGTTAAAATCTCTGTGCAGAAGTTTTAAGAGGCAGCCTGTGTTTTGCCATGACTCTTTTCCCTGTGGCAGAAGACCAACGATGTTCTTGACAGAGGTTACTCTATTGACCTGCATCCTGGCACGAAGATGATTTGGAGCAGAGCTACAGCTGAGCCATGACAGAGAAGTAGTACGCATGAGAAATACGCTTTCTTATTGAAAGCCATGGAGATTTGTTGGTCCTCCATGATCACGGCATAACCTCGCCTATCCTGACTGATACACACATTTTGCTAACACTGATGTTAACTGCCTAGAAAGCTTGTACCAATTTGCCCTGTTCAGCTATCTATAAGAGCACCCATTTCCTCATACCCTTAAGAATAATGGATATTAACCTCTTAAAATACCTTTATCAACCGGAGAGGTGATAGTGGGATTTCGATGTTGTATTAATTTGTATTTTTAAAAAAATTCATGCTGAGATGCAGCATTGTTTTCATTTGCCTGTTTGCCATTTCATCTCTTCTTTTGTAAACTGACTATTCATGTCCTTTGCCCATTTTCTTATTGATTTATAAAAACTATTTATTAAAGATAGTGATCCTTTGTCTGCATGTATGTTACAAAGTTTCCCCCAGGTTTCTTTGACCAATTCAGTTTGTTTACATTGTATTCTGATGTATAGAAGTTAAAAACTCTTAGGTAGTCAAATTTATTGATCTTTTTTATTTCTGCTTTTGCTGTTTTACCTACACCAAGGTTATAAAACTATTCACATTTTGGAATCCTTTTAAACCAGCACAGGATGTTCAGAAGCCTGGAAAACTATATGCCTACATGCAAGAGCCTTTCAGCATGTATCAACAAAACTATAATGATTTCCTTCTTTCTTGTAGGAAAAAAGACTTTGTTTCTAAGGGGTCCCCTAGGGCCCCATCTGGATGGGTTAATGAGAGGAAACAGAAGAAATGACCCAGTCCTGCCTTCAAAGGAGGAGTTCAGAGAAACTCTAAGTCAACTTTGCCCAGAGGAAAATATCATTCCTTGCAGAAACAGCATCCCTTAGCCTCTGGGTCACTCACCTCTGCTTCTAAAGGTGTTAATTAAGAGTTGAGTGACTAAGGGCAGGTCAACATGATAACTTGGGTTGTTTTGCTTTTTAATAAAACAGTTGCTAGTACTCATCCTGAAGATTTTGATTCTATCCGTTTGTGATGGGGGCTAGGAATGTGTGTGTGTGTGTGTGTGTGTGTGTGTGTGTGTAAATCTTTCTAGGATATTTGGCAGATGAGTTGGGTTTGGAAACCACTTGCCTAGAGCAATCCATTAGGGTTAGGAGAATTCCCAAAGTATATTCCATTGACTGTGTGTCAGATAATTTTTCTTGCATCTGTAGGAGGGCACATTATTATGTTCAAAGGCTTTCTGAATGCCTGCATTGATATTCTGATAAATTATTATATGACTTTTCTCTCTGGTTCCTCCTCCTCTGGTCCTTCTTAATCTTCCGAAGCATGTGAAGTAGTTTTTGGAGACAGCTGAGTTAGGTCAGAAGAGAATGTCCATTTACTGAGCAGACTTGTGTCACCAGAGCTCGGAAGAAAGATGCCGCTAGCCTGTGTCAGCATTTACTGTCATTAAAAGAACACCAACTATATTCCATTGGTGGGCTTTAAGCTTAGCTTTGCTGAGGAAATTGAGCAAAACACCATTAACTACAGGTACTCTGGGCTTCAGTGTGAGCAAAAGTAGGCATGCATGGGTACCAATTTTGCCAGACTGTGGTAAACTCTTTTGCTAACTCCCATCAGATAACCTTCTCAAAGGCCAGCAGTGGAGGGGGGCGAGCCTCGTGCTTGCATTTACGAGTTTTCCCTCTGCAGAGCTGGGGCAGAACTAGCCCTGGGAGACTGCAGAGGAGAAGGGTAGGATGTGCGGAAGTGGTGGATGGGAGGGAGACCTGAAATCACAGCACTGCTGCAGGGAAAGCTGTCTTTTCAAGCTGCTTGGCAATGGTCTGATTTCCACTTACATAGTTCCCCTGGGGGAGAAAAACCGGTACTGAAAGCCAGCTCAGAGACCCATGTGCAGAGGCTCTCAGAATTCATGGAGCCTCCTCAGGTAGGAACTGGCATTGAAGACTGCCTCAGCCGTCCCTTCTCCTGCTTGGCTGAGGGGCAAGGATATTAAGCAGAGGTCGTTTGGCTGCAAAGATACATTCTTGGCTTGGGAGTGTAGGCACCAACCTGAAAGTACTGTGTCGAAGATCCAGATTTCTGAAGAATATATATTCTCTGCCCACAAAAAAATAATCTTGGAGGAGTATCTGTTGCCTAAGAAGATGGGGTCTGACTGAAAGCATGGCTAACAGGCAATCACTCATCTTCTGATGTCAAGTCCAGGTGGATTTTGGTTCTCTTAGCAAATGTCCCTTTCTGTCTGGTAAAACATCTATCTTACTCCATGTCTCACTCATGGTGAGACTTCTTCCCCAGTAGAGAATCCATGCATCTGGAGTTCATCTTTCTGGCTGTTCTTTTGCTGCCTGACATCTTCTCTGTGATGCCATGGGGGTAGGAGGAAGTGAGTCAGGGAACGGAGGCTCCAAGTGGAGTATCCTGGATGTAAGAGGTGGGGGACATCATATGGAGAGATGCGTCTTGACTTCCAGATAAAAAAACAGTCACTGTTCTAGAAATGTCTCCAGTGAAAGGGAATAGAAGACGGTGCTTTGGAATCCATGGTCATTTCCAGTGAAAGTCCATGTGTTTGAGAACTGGGTTGGTCCATTGTCCCCAAATCTAACTCAAAGTTTTTGGGTTCGGTAAAAGTCAGGCCATGTTTTGCCAAACATTTTTTCCCCTAATTTCAAAGCCCCTGTGTATTTTAAGGGAAATTTAATCCACATGTTTCTGATTCATTTACACTTAACTCATCAAAATATTGTTTTGTAAGAGTCATTTGATGTCCAAGAAGCCTCAGGAACCTTTTTTATAAGCCTTTAAAAGAATTTCTTCTAAAAAACAGGAAGTCATGTTTTGCCAATAATAAACAAACTTGAACCCCAAAAGGCTCAATTTTGCTTCAATATCCACCAGGTTCCAATTGGTTCTGAACTTGGCTAAGGACCTCAGCTCCTCCCTAGAAACATACATTATTTCAGCAGAATAGTTTATAAAGACAAAGTTTCCCAGTCAAAACATATTTGTTCTCTGAACAAGAAGATCTGAGGTGAGAACTGCCATGCTGCCGGGCTCCTGACTTGTTGACTCTAGAACAGAAGGCAGCAGAGCACCTGCTGGTGTTGGTTTGCATTTCGAACTTTTGATCCTAAATCAATCATAAAACACAACACTCTCCTAGGTCAGAAACAAGCCACAATGTCAGAGAGTGCCACGAGAGGCGGTGAGGTATTCAAACAGAGGTTGCATAACCGCCGAGGAGATTGTAAAAGAAAATTCTGTTGTATTGGACATTGGGCCAAAAGATCTCTAAGGGTTCTTCCCAAGTGTAAAAATCTTTGCATTATTAATGTTGTTATTATTTGCATGTAGGGGTGATACCATAAAGCTTTTGGAATTCAATATGATAATATAAGTGCAGATATCTGGCGAGATGCTTGGCACACAGCAAGTGCTCAGTATACACTGGGGTGCAGGAGTTGTTTCAATAGACAGTCTCTCTGGGTTGTTCTACTGGTAAGTTTATACTTTCTCACCCAATCCCTGCTTTGACCAAGGATATATATTTTCAGAGTATTGGTCAAGAGTGAACAGTGTGAAGCCAACATGCCCACTCTGGGACATTTCTGTGACCTTGAGCTTGTTGACCATGAACAAACTAAGTGAATCAGTAGTGCTTCCTCATGGCTGTTGTGAATCATGAGGGGGCGCAGACAGGGCACACAGCTTCCCAGGGAGAAGGAGAAGAGACACTTGTCCTATCTTTGTGCCTACCTGTTTGGGGCACCTGAGACCCACAGACATGGAGGAGACTGGCATCCCCAGCCAGCTCAGTGCATCTGTTGTGGGCTTACTTTTCTAATAGGAACAAAAAGACCTTCCCCTCTGTTATTATCATTATGGCCATATGTGCAAGAGATCAGTCAAGTCTCGTCTTCCTTTTTTAATGGGGAAGGGGGTGCTACTGACAGAAGCGCAGTGGCACCGTTTCCCTAGAGAGGTTCTGAAGTGAATTCCCACAGAAAGCAGAGAGCTGGTGATTAGAGAGCATATTAAATCCAGATGATTTTGGTTAACTTGTTTGAGCTCTCCTGCTAGGGAATGGTAGAATTCTTAGCCATTCTACCACACCACCTCCTTCTGGATGATTGCTGATATCAAAGGGGAAGAGAGTGAGAGCTGTAAATCATTCGTGAGGTCTTGATGTCCTATTTCTGCATTCATTCATCCATCCATCCATCCATCCATCCATCCAACATTTGCTGAGATCTTCATGCCAGTCACCATATTAGATCCCGAGAATACAAAAATGAATGAGACATTGGCCCTGAGTTCATGGTATGTTCAGAATATTAGTGACAACTCCCCACAAGCATGTCAAAGAATGTGAGGATGAGCAATGGGATGAGACTATGTGAGGAGCCCTCTGTGAGGACACCCAAATCCTGCTAAGCCCATGGCTACTGACATTTTCCCCCTGGTTCCTCAGACCGATAGTATAAAGGGCACAACTGATGTGCTTCCCAACAGAGACAAAAGGTGCCAAGGGTAATATTTCTTTCTTGAAGCTGGGGGTCCTCCTTTTGAGTGGTTACCTCAGGGCCAGGGTGGAGACAAGGAGTACAATGTATCCTTGTGTGGTGATCAGATAACTCCAGCCAAAGCCATAAAGCAGTCACTCTCTGTCAGGTATTGGATTGAGCTTCCTGTTGAGCAAAAGGGACGTTGAAAGCCTCTGGCCTCGGCCCAAACCAGCCTCCTCTCATCCACAATAGGCACTTGTATCTACAGACAAGACAACTGGCCCCTGGCCCCACTATATTCAGAGTGATTCTTTGAAAAATCTTATCATGATAAATTAATTGACTTGGCTCCTCTCTCATCAAGGAAGGGGAAGGAGCGTCTGTTGTAACCTGACCACTGGAGCTCTTTGTGCTATCCATTGCCCATGATCAGCCCCTGATAGGCCCACCGGAATGAAGGTCAGGCTGGAGGCGCTGGCTTCCTCCTCCCCTCCTCCACCTGCACTAAGAGAAAGAGTTCTTTTTCAGAGCTGCCTACTCTGCTCCTTAAACAGGAAGTGATGTAAGAAAGCCGTATTTGGTCAGATAGGTTTGGCTTTAGGCTCAGTTTTCAATTTTTACCTTCTGATCCTCATGTTTTAAAATTTTATCTGCCTCACCTTATTTACTTAATGATAATTATTTTTCCTGTTTATTTACAGACAACTTCAATGACAACCAGCGCTTCGGATCAAAAAGAGAAGGATAACCACACATTACCACACTGATTGTTCTAAGTTCAGCCCTGTAAAAAAGGAAGCCTAGATTTTATTTAACCTCATAAGATTTAAAATAGTTGGAAAGATTTCTGAAATTCTGAAAATGTTTCTAAAGCTGGGTGACTACCTTTGGGCTTTCCAGCTTGGGACACACAGGTCTAGGGCTAGGTTTCTAGTGGGAGAGCTCTCCAGCATACACCTTAGAAATGCAGACTTATTTCCTCAAGCTCAGCTGCTGGATCATAGGAACAAATTTTATATCTCTAGCTTGGTTCAGGGGTAGGTACACACAAAAGCCTCATGGGCATTACATCAACTGGCACAGAGAAAATGCTCAATAAAAGTTTGTTGGATGAAGAAGTAAATGAACAAATGGCATGTGTTTTTATGAACTTTTTGTGCATCAATCCTCTGAGAGTGAGAAAACGGTTTCACTTGGAGAAAAAGCTATTTATCAGAGGTCCTTTGAAACCTGCAAAGAGCAGGTATAATGATTCCAGAAGCAGTTTACAGTCACTCTTAACAAGGGTCCCAAATGGTATGGAATTCTAGGAGGGGCCTGAAGCCTGAAGCCCCTCGGGAGTGGCTTCCTCTGACATCTCTCTGAAGACTTACTTGTGGTGGTTTGTGCAGTGTGCATAAATCCTTAGTTTGTCCCGGATCACTCGGCCTGGCCGTGGCTTCCGTTGGAGCCCGGCCACATGCACAGCCAAGACTTTGGGGCCGATCAGGCGCTTGTAAAGGAGAGAGAGCCAGTAGTCCTGAGGAGAATAGAGAGGTGGAAAGTCAGAGAAAGAAGCATGTTGAGTATCTTGAGTAAACATACCAACACACAGGCCAGAAACCACTTCTTACCAGGGGTACAGTGAATCATGACTAAAGAGACCCTAATCCTGTAAGCCTGTCAACCCAATCAGGTGCTCACCTTGGGTTGATAATGAAATGGGCACAGTCTAAAGTGGCCTTTTCAACTGACCAAATAGGGAAATTTAAGTAGGGTGGACTCAGACGGGCATGCAATACAAATGAATCAAAGTTTTTCACATATGAAATAATAACCTGTCAGGGCCTTATATCTTTGACTTTCTTTTCCTATGACTTTACTTTCATACTGGTTTATGACTTGTGTTTAACTGTAGAATAGAAGATTTCCAATCTTTAGGATTGTCATCAATATAAGAATCCAAATGTCATCCTCCAAATATTGTCACTAAAGACTATTAGTGTGATGGGAGGGGCATGAAGGTCCTCCAGGCAAGAGACCAGGGTCCTGAATTCCATAGTCAGAAACACAAACAGAAGAATGTTTGCAAACCATGGTGCTAGTTCTTGGTCATCCTCAGTAATTCTAAAATAAAAAGAATAAGTCTAAACTAAAAGAATGTGATGCTTTTAACCATTCTGGCATCCATTTGTAACTGATTAATAAATATTCAATCTGTGACCCACACATGTATTTGAACTTACAAAAGCCTATTCACTGCCATCTTAATTTCTATGGTATTTGCTATTATCATATTTTATTTTTATACTTGATACAAGATATATTATGTATTTGTTTTGCATTTGTTCTTATATCCGATTATGGGGTAATGATTTCAGTGCTTATAATTCTCCATGTAAAAAAGGGCTTCCTAATTTGTTTGGGGGCTTCCTCCCTCCCCCCAATTCTGGAATTCCATAATCATGCCATTCAGTGTGAACATGCTACTCAAGGTCTTAAAGACATCATGCATGTTTTCTCAGCCTTCATGTTTCCAGGCAGAAACCTTTTAATGATCTTCTTTTTTTCCCCCTTGTGTGGTCATCTATAACATCAGCTGCTTAAAAATGTCTGTTGAATTGCATAAATCAGAACAGTCTCAAAGCTCCTTTGCCAGCCGAATAGCTCTAAATCTGCCCTGAGTAGTGAGCTCTAAGCCTTGCCCAGCCACCTACCTTAATTAACTCTAAGTGTCTTCAGAATGGCTGTTAAATGTGGTCTCCTAATATTTAAAATGCCAAATATTTTATCATCGTCAATCATATAAATGAAAAAAATCTCGTTGGTTCAATTTGCTCTTATTTGATGACACTTTCTCTATTTTTGATTTGAAGTAAACTTGGTGAAGTGATTATCACAGTCATTCCTGTTTCCAATGGGATATCCACCTTTTTCTTATTAATTTGTAATACATCTTTTAATATTATTGGTAAGAATCTTTGGAATATATATTGAACAAATATATTCCATCCAAGTCTGTAGTGTACTTGTTATCACCATTTATGATTTTTTGACATGGAGAATTTTAAAAAAAATTTATAGGAAAATATATCCTTTTTTTCCTTTTGATTTCTTTCACTTCTTTTATTCTTAGAAAGTCCTTCCTCACACAAAGATCAGGTCAATCTTCACTGATATTTCTTCTAGTTCTTTTTATATAATCATTTAAAAGTGTAACTTCTTAATTCATTGAAAACTATTTAGCTATATGGTACTAATTATTTTCTAAATTATTCTACAACTAGTTGTAGCATCATACAGTTGATAACCTATTCTTAAACATATCTTTATCACATACCAAGTTTTATATATGTATGTAAAAACATATAAATATATACAATATATAACATTATAATATGTAATATAACATATTGTATATTATCAGTTTTACATCATTTTCTTTATTGTAGTTTACATTTTAATATCTAGAGATTCAAGTTCATTTCATTTATAATTTTTCCTTCTTTGTTCAAACTTTCTTTAATTAGTCATATCCATTTATTTTTCCAAATGAACTTTGAAATCATGTTTTTGTCGTGTTTGTTGTTGCAGAGAAATTTGAGGCTAGTGTGAATTTTATTCTGTTTGGTTAGCCTGTTTATTTTCTATCTTTTGTATTCTGCCAGAATGCTTATAGAAGTCATGTTTTATCCTTGATATTTGAAGTTTTATCAGAAATGTGTCAATGTGGGTTTCTGCATTAATTTGCTGATATTTGGGGAGTACTTTTGATCGGAAAGACTAAGGTCTTTTTTTAAGGTGAGAATTTTCTTTAAATATAGCTTTGACTTCTTTTTCTTTCTGTTTGCTCCACTCATTGTTTCAGGAGTCTGGTTGTGAGCCCTCCATCCTGGGGCTTGCACATCTATCATCTCCTTTCTCATCACTTTTCAATCTTTTTGTTTTCCCTCTGCAACAGGACATCTCAAGTTTGTCCTCTACATTTCCTCCAGGATCATTTCTGTCATTTACTAAGTCCAATGAGTATTTTAATTGTTATTACAATTTTCCTTTCCTTGTAATCTTGTCTCATTTAGCTTACCTGATTGCCTGGCACTCATTTAAAAATTGTTTTCCATTTTATGTGTACTATGTATATGTTTTCCATATATATATGACAAATCTTTATAACAAATTTTCATGTATATATAACTTACATGAGAGTTCTGAAGCATATGAGAACCAGCCACCCACCTGAAAAGCTATCTTAACACCACATGGCAGCATCTAGTTATGTGATTCTTCCCTTTCCCATTTTTGTGTTTTCCATTCCCTTGCTCTGTATTTTAGTTTTATCCATACATTTGTTCCTAAGAAATATATTATTAATTTGTTAGCTTTATAAAAGTGGTATCATGCTGAATGTAATTTTCTGTGAGTCACTTTTTTCACTTAACATTATGCTTCTAAGATTTATCCAGGTTGTTATCTATACTTATTATTCATTCATTTTCAATATTGTAGGATACTTTATTGTGTGAACATACTACAGTTTGTTTATCCATTCTTCTGTTGATGGATATTTGGGTTGTGTTCAGATTTTTGCTGTTATGAACAATGTGACTCTGAATATTCTTATTCCTGTTTCCCAAGACACAAGTGAAGAAATCTGGAGAAGCATTGCTCCAACTGTGACTGGAAACCAGCAGCAGCCTCAGCAGCAGAGTGCTTCTCAGAAATACACATTCATAGACTTTATCCCAGACCTACTGAATCAGAATCTCCAGGGGTGGGGCTCCCAAATTGTGTGAGTTTCTAAGTGATTCTGATGTTCATTAAAGTTAGAGAAGCACTGTTCTAGAGTACATACCTAAGGGTGGAATTGCTGTGTCATACACAAGTAGACAAATATTCAACTTCAGGATACTGCCAAACTATTTTCCAAAGTGATTTCAATTATTCCAACTTTTTTTAAAATAATTTTCTTTTTTTCCTTTTTTTTAAAGATTTTATTTATTTATTTGAGAGAGAGAGAATGAGAGAGAGCACATGAGAGGGGGGAGGGTCAGAGGGAGAAGCAGACTCCCTGCTGAGCAGGGAGCCCGATGCGGGACTCGATCCAGGGACTCCAGGATCGTGACCTGAGCCGAAGGCAGTCGCTTAACCAACTGAGCCACCCAGGCGCCCCAATTATTCCAACTTACACTTCCTCTAGCAGCGTCTGCATGAGTTCCCTTTGATCAACATCCTTGCCAACACCTGTTATTTTCTGACTGAATTTTTGCCAATCCAGTGGGCACAAAATGTCTAGTTCTTTTTGTGTGTTGCTTAAGAAGTCCTTCCTCAGGTCCAGTTCATAGATATTTTATATTTTCTTTTATAACTTTTGAAAGTTTTTTTCCCCTCTAATCATTAAATCTTTAATCAATCTGGAATTGATCTGCTGGTATGGTGTGTGAGGTAGGTATCTAACTTCATATTTTTCCATGTGGATAGTCAGTTATACCAGCATCATTTACTAAATAAATAGTCTCTTCTTTCTTTGGCGATCTGCAGTGTCCTCTGTGTCCTCTATCAAACTTCCATATGTTCATGGGTTTGTTTCAGGGCTCTTTACTCTGTCCCACTGTGCTGTCCTGTATCACTGCTACACTGTTTTAATTACCATTGTTTTACATATGTCTTGAAATCTGGTAGAGCAACCCCTCCTATCTTATTCTTCAGGAATGGTTTTGCTAATCTTGGGCCTTTGCTCAGGCACAGACATTTCAGAATCAGATTATTAAGTATCTAAACAAAATCTGCTGGGACTTTGGAATTTCACTGAATTTATAGCTCAAATGAGAAGAGTTTACATTTTTATAATATTGAGTCTTCTCATATAAATACAAAAGGCAGTGAGAAGTATTCCAGTCAGGGAATCTTTCTTCTTTCTTTGTTTCTTGTTTGTTTGTTTGTTTCCTTCTTTCAAAGTTCACAATCTAATTTTTTTTCCATTAAGAAAGTATCCTAGATCTTTCACAATGAAAACAAATCTTGAAAGGAGGAGAAAACAAGGAAATGTTTTCTGTTCAGAGACTGAAATCAGGAAACGTTTTATTTTTAGGAGTTTTCTGTTAACCATTTAGTAGTAAGCATAGCAATAAGGAGAATCTGGTGTTAAGCCCCAAACTTGCTCTGTTGGCAGATTCACTGATTTTCCATTTCTAGAGAAAGCACTTTCAAAGAGCTTCTACATTATTTTTCTCCTTTTTTTTTTTTTTCCTCTGCTTATCCTTTTGGTATTCTATGCAAACTATTTGTGATGATCTCTTTACTTCCATTTCCAAAAGTGTCCATAGATGGACAAAAGCCTTCATTTCCCCATCTTCCACCCCACCCAACCCCACCCCACCTCCTGGAATTCAAGGATAGTGTGCCCAGGTAAAGCATGTGATCTAGGCAATAGTTGTGTGTTTCTCAGATGTTGTAGGCAAATGTTTGCTTTTTTAAAAAAAATGTTTGCATTTAGCTCATAGATATATTGTTTAAGTGTACATACATTCATATGTATGTATGATAACATCGTGTGTATAAGCAATAGGTTGATAAACATGAAACTTAGGATAATGGTCACCTTGGGTGGGGCAGGAGGAATTGGGGGAATGGCATAATGGGAGAATATAAGGTTGATGGGAGTGTCTTAGTTTTGGGGTTGGGTGGTGGAGTCGTCACAGGTGTTGTTACTGTTTTGCTTTCAAAGTAACATATAGGCATAGATAATCTTTTAAACGTGTCAAATAAGATATTAAAAAGATAATAAAGGAAAATTATGTATGCATTTGTTTACTAGAGCTTCCCTTCTGAAGATGACATTGTCGATCCACCCAGAGGCTGGCATCTCTTAGAATTGTTTTGCCCAAAGAGAGAAGGGTTTACAGTGATGTACTGCTAGTTCACCATCTCTTCCCTGAGGGGAACAGAGGATTTGGATTGGTATCAGTTGATGGTAGGTGAAAAGTCAAGGTGAATGTGAAAATTTCACCTTTACTTAGTTCCATGTACTGTTTTCAGACTCCTCTCTTACCCTTGTTCTTCTCAGTTCCTTATTTATCCTACCTCTTTTTAAAAATTCCGCTGTCCCTGTCTCTCTGTCCTTATGTCTCCCTCATGTACACCAGCTCTCAGCAGAATCAAATTATATTTCCTACCTGCCTCCCTCTGATCATCTCTCCCTCCCTCTCTCCTCTGTCTTTCATTTTACCATGAATATGTGCCTTTTATATAATCACAAATAAAACTAAGCAAATGAAATGATTCCTTAATATCTCTTAAGGAAATGACATGAAAATGTAGAAAAAATGACCTCTATGCATAGAACAGATAGGAAAAAATAAAGAATTCTCATACATATCTAACAACAACAAAAACATGACATTATATGAAAGAAAGATGGAATATAAATAGAAGTTTTCAGACAGTAAGAGTCATCAAGAAGGAAAGCTAATATAATGGCTTTTTATGTCAATAATAATACAAAAATCTAAAGCAAGGAATGCACTGCAATTTTCAAGGGACAAAGGGAGACACAAACAGACATTCTTTAAGTGTATCAGACATAAGAAGAAGTGGAAGAAAAATAGTGTCCATTTATTAGCTGGAGAGGGAAAACTAATAACAGATGACACTAAAAAGACAGAGGTTTTAAATCTTCTTTTTCTTTACTATTTATCAAAAAGTCAATTGTTGTCTGAAAGCTAGACAATGCAGTATATGGAGTAAGTTGAACCAAAATAAATGGGAAAAGAGAAAGAAATTGACAGAATTTTGCAGAATTTACTGGATTAATCATGGAACTGTGTGTTCCTCGAGGTCCAAGACTACTTACCCCTTGCTATAGCCCACGCCTAATAGAAAGCTTGCTTTGCAGGAGGGGCTAGAATTAAATTATGGAATGTGTGCTATGTTTAAGGTTCCATCCTAGGCATTAGGGATATAGTGGTGAATAAGACACAGAATTCTTGCTATCATGAAGCTTATATTTAGCAAGAACAGTCCTTAAGCCAAGGACTTAAGCAATTAATTTCAATTGTGTAATGGTAATGGAGAAATCTATGAGACTGTGATATAATAGAACTTGTGACCCCATCTAGGCGAAGGGTGGGGGGTGGTGGTGAGGAAAGAAGTCTTTCATGGAGTGAGAGACTTCATTTAAGATTTGAGGAAAAGAGGGGAGGGGATAGAAAATGTTTTGGTCAAGAGAAAGAGCTTATGCAAAGTTTCTGAGATGGGGAGGATTTTGGAATCTGAAAGCAGACCAATTCAGCTTGGAGCTCAGCAGTGAATACAAGATGAGGATGGCAGGGCCAGTTCTTGCAGACCTCAGGATTCTAGAATTTGTCTTAAAATAAATGGGAAGCCACTGTAGAATTTTAACAGAAATACTGCCATTATTCAATTTACATTTAGCAAGTTGACTTTTACAGCTGTGCAGAAAATGACTGGAGAAAACCATTTTGGAGGTTAGTTTAGAAGAAAAATGATGATCATTTGATTAAGGAAGGAAATTAAATTAGAGAGAAGAAGAGAGATTTGAGAAATATTTAGGAGATAAAATTGATTGGACGTGGTGATTGATTAGATACAGAGAATGAGCATGAAACCTGGATTTGGAGCTTTTTAAATGCTCAAATTCTTAATTCCAGAGGATGGGATGGCTACGGCAAGACAAGAGCAGTGTATCCCTTCAATCCTCAACTGCACCTCTTCCTAACCAAACCCCAGCCCGCAAAAACTTAGTGAGATCAAGTTCTGCCAGGGACAAGCACAGAACATTCCTAGGAGAAAACAATCACAGAGTGATAGTGATACCTAACAAATGTGCACTGGACAAATATTTCCTAATGTGTCCCTGA
The DNA here is from genome assembly GCF_004348235.1 of Phoca vitulina. Lineage (NCBI taxonomy): Eukaryota > Metazoa > Chordata > Mammalia > Carnivora > Phocidae > Phoca > Phoca vitulina. The sequence continues at coordinate 10,894,676 of NW_022589751.1, forward strand.
AATTTATTTCTGAAGTTTCTTTTTATTTTTAGTGCATACAAATCCAATGCATATTTTTGAAATGTTTTGTCTTTATTCACTTATTTCACTAACTACTTCTCACATTTACTATTTCCATTAATCTAGAGCTGGGCAAGGGCACCCTTGCTTTAGAGAGCCAAGCTCTGGTCTTCCTTCAGCAGCACCCCTCTCCATGGGGTAGGAAGTCCACAGAGCCAAGGGCCCATGCCTCTTTCTAGACCATGTTCTGAGTCCCTGTGGTCCCAGAATTCCCTAGCTTATAGCCGGGATTCATAGCATAGACCTCAACCTGGAATCTGGCTGCCTAAGAGTGAACAGTAGTTAGGGGATGTGCACTAGTAGGCTGAGAAGGTGGCAAGGGGCAGCTGGTTATGGGGGTATGATCAGGGCTTGTAGACTGGGTTATCTACACTGCGTGACCACGACACCCTTGATGATACACTAGGAATGGGAGGGGTGCTGAGCTACGGCCCTAGGTGCTTACTAACCAGGTGAGAGCTTTGAATACATTCTTTCCTTCTACAAGCATTTCCTGAGCACATATTGGTGGCATGCAAAGTATTCTGTTGAGTCTGGGTGATACAAAGATGAAGAAGACATCTTCCTGTCTTCTAGGAACTTTGTGGTCAAGATACATGTAAACAATTCTCTGTAAAACGAGGCTGACTAAAGTCAACTCCACATGAGCAAAACCACTTGTAGTACTTTGGGAATTCAGAAGAAGAAACAATTATTTATGACCAAGAGATTCAGGGAAAGCTTCACAGAGAAATAAAAGTGGAGAAATAATTTGCTTAGAGTTGAAGATACACATTCAAATCCTGGACAGTGATTTATTATCTCTAAACCTCAGTCTCCTTGTCGGGGTTTAATGAGATAATATATCTGGAAACATGTGTCATGGTGCCTGGTAAATAAAATATTTAATACATGTTGTTTATTCTTCTCTTTATTCCTTGAAATATTTTTTTAGCCTCATGAAAATAGTTACATTCCAGTATGTACATAGTTCTGTTGCAAGTTTCCCTGAACTTAACTGGTATGTGTGTGGAGGGGGGGTTGGGTGTGTGTGTGTGTGTGTACATGTGTGCATGTGTTGGGAGATTCAGGATGTTTGGGAGGAACCTCCTTGAGATCAGGGCTTCCCTTTGCATCCTCACTGCCTATGAACATAGATATTGTCACTCAATCAATGTTTGATTGAATGAATGATCAAATGAAGATTCACCTCCTGAGGATGATGGGAGGGTTTCCACAGCTGAATGGGAGTGAAATGATAACTTTGGAAGATTCAAAGGTTACAGTTTTCCTGAGCACTGACAGGCCTTGCTGCAGCTCCCTAAACTTGTTTAATCTCAATATTTTCTTCTTGTGAGAAGTATAAATGCACTGGAGCGGACAGCAAAATGACAAATATTTTTCCTTCCTGGAGCTTCTTGTCTGACTTCCAAAGTCACAAAAACCCAGTTACGTTCTAGTGGTCACAAATGCTACACCAATAGCCACCTTCATCTAGATGTCCGACGTTAGAGAGCCAAGAAGAAATGAAGCGGAACGTCGCCGTGGATTTTTGCGCTAGACATGGCGGTATGCCAGAGCTCCCATGTGAGGGAAAGAACCCTGCTGCTCCAACTTCCTCCACAGAGAGGGAGCTGCAGGGAAGATCCACAAAGTTTCCATGTGGCTAAAGCATCTTTGGAAATACTAAAAGCTACAATTTTCCCTGCTGCCCTCCCTGGAGGGGATGAAATCTCCTCTAATCAATTTTTTTTTACCACCTTACAACTATCAAATGGCTTCCTGTTGCTTGTACTAGTGACCAGGGGCTAAAACTAGTGGTTTTTAACATGAATTGGCCCCTTACCACCCTGCCTTTCTCGACCTGGCCTTTTATGTTCAAGGACATTGATTTTTTTTCTCCCTCCCACCTCGGACAGGGCCTTCCAGTTTCTCTAATTACCTCCCAATCCCATCCCACACACCCCTCCCTGGTATGCACGATCACTAGTGCACACACATATGCTTTGTTAACTCTTAGCTTAGATGTTAGCTTTAGGGTCACTTTCCCAGGGAAGCCTTCCTGGACCACCCCTATCCCCTGCCTGGGCTAAGTCACTTTTCTGTGTTATATATTCTCACAGAAGATTGAAATGGTTTCTCTTAAGGCATCTGAGGCAGTTTGTATTTACATATTTATGGGTAGGATTTTCTGGTTCATAGGTCTCTTCTCTTCTACACTATGACTTCCGTGATGGTGGGACTGTGTCTTCTCAGAGCCGTGTGCCTGAGTCTAACACAGAACCTAGAGCATAAAGGTGCTCGATAAAGAGGTGGTACTAGAGGGGCCTAGAGGTACCCATTTGCCCCTTAGTCTGGCCTGCTGCCCCTGGCTCCTCTTATCAACAACTGGACTTTGGGTAATCTACTTTGAAACAAATTACAGAGTTTTTCTGTACTCAGCCCCATCAATCCCAGCCCTAAGTAAGGGTGGGAGGAAGCACTGGCTCAGCTGGGGCCCTGTGATGCAGTCAGAGGCGGCAGTGAGGAACTTCTAGCTCAGTACAATGGGGATGATGCCCAAACCAGAGAACTGAGTGGAATCAAGACCCAGGAAACTTTCAACCTAGAAATGCAGCCCAGAGGGTCATCGCTCATGGGGCACCAGAAGTAGTGCGGCATGACTCAGAATTCCAGGAATACTGCAAGTGAAAGCAATCACAAGCTTGCACAAAGAATTAGAAAGGCCTGCCTTTAATCTGCTCACTGAGACAAGGTAGGTGATGTGGTCTGGCTTCAAAATGCCAGGGGCAGAACTGAGAGGTTTGCTGTAGGTCGCTAGCCTACAAGCAACAGGAAGCCATTTGCTAGTTGTGAGTCAAATTATATGCTTTCAGTGAGAGTTGTTTTTGGCATATATGCATTATTCTATTCTTATTTCAACAACTTTGATAGTCAGATCATGAAGGTCTAGCCTGTCACTGAAACATTTTCCTAGTGCTGAATATTAAGAATGAATTGCCAAATGGCATAGCCACCGTGGAAAACAGTTTGGCAGTTCCTCAAAAAGTTAAACATAGAATTACCCCCAACACAGCAATTGCACTCCTAGGAATATACCCCAAAGAACTGAAATCAGGGACTCAAACAGACACTTGTACATGAATGTTCATTATAGCATTGTTCACAATAGCCAAAAGGTGAAAACAACCCAAGCGTCCATCACCAGATGAATTATGGGTCCAGCACGCTTCTGCTGCGCAACTCTGCTCCTCAGTCACCAGATGAATTAAATGTGGTCTATCCATACAGTGGACGCTTATTCAGTCATAAAAAGGAATGAAGTTCTGACACATGCTACAACATGGATGAACTTTGAAAACATTACATAAGTGAAGCAAGCCAGACACAAAGGACAAATACTGTATGATTTCACTTACATGAAATATCTAGAGTAAGTAAATTCAGAGATACAGAAAGTAGAATAGAGGTTACCAGAGGGTGGGGGAGGGAAGGTGAGAATGGGGAATTATTGCTTAATAGGTACAGGTTTCTATTCAGAGGATGGAAAATTTTGGAACTAGCAGAGATGGTTGCACAATATTGTGAATGTACTTAATGTCACTGAATTGTATACTTAAAAATAGTTAAATTAGCAAATTTTATGTTCTATATATTTTACCAGAATGAAAAAAAAGGAATTGCCAGAAATAACCTTTCTTGAGAATAACTTGGTAATATGCATCTAAGCCTCAAATTGCTGCATACTCTATGACCCAACAATTCCACCTCTCATAATTTTTTTTAAAATATATTTTGTTTATTTATTTGACAGAGAGAGACACAGTGAGAGAGGGAACACAAGCAGGGGGAGTGGGAGAGGGAGAAGCAGGCCTCCTGCCGAGCAGGGAGCCCAATGTGGGGCTCGATCCCAGGACCCTGGGACCACGACCCGAGCTGAAGGCAGATGCCCAACAGCTGAGCCACCCAGGCGCTCCTCCACCTCTCATAATTTATCCTAAAGAAATAATCATAAGATGTGCAAAGATTTGTCTGCAACATGGTTACAGTGGCTATTATTTGTTTTGTGCCCTAAATTCCTCCTCCTGATTATAGCATCTGGATTTCTACTGGGAAATGATTCAGCCATGATTGTATACTGTTTATCAAGGTTCCCCGATCTCCCTTCAGTAGAACAGGTGATCTTATTAGGCCAGTTGGGGTTTCTCTCCAGGGAAATCTGGAAACCGAATGGTATGGCCAAGCACACGAAGAGTGGCTGGAATAGAATAGATTTATTCTATGGAGTGGCACTCTGAGAAGACTGTCACTGGGTTCCATGTCGCCCTGGATTCTATCCTTTCTAAGCCATGTGCTTTAGCTTTCCAACGACCCCATTTCTTCTCTGCTTAAGATCCCTAGATTTCTTCCCTCCCTCTTTTTCCTATGACTAAAGAATCTTAATTGGTTCAATGGTCATCACAGCATTATTTTTAATGGGGAAAAAAACCTGAAAACAATTAAAAGTTCAATAAATAAAGTACTGGATAAACAAATTATAGTAGATCAAACTATGGATATTTTGCAGTCCCTAAAAATTATATTTTAGAAGAATAATTAATGATGTCAAAAAATGTTCATTATAGTGTCTAGAAAAAGAGCAGGTACAACACTTCCATTCAAAACACCGGTGCTCATCACAACAAGTGCCCTCCTTAATCCCCACCACCTATGTCACCCATCCTCCCACCCACCTCCCCTCTGGTAACCATCAGTTTGTTGTCTTAGTTAAGAGTCTGTTTCTTGGTTTTCTTCTCTTTTTTCCCCCTATGTTCATTTGTTTTGTTTCTTAAATCCCCACATATGAGTGAAATCATACGGTATTTGTCTTTCTCTGACTGACTTATTTCGTTTAGCATAATACTCTCTAGTTCCATCCACATCATTGCAAATGGCAAGATTTCATTCTTTTTGATGGCAGAATAATATTCCATTGTATATATTTCTATACTACATCTTCTTTATCCATTCATCAGTCGATGGATATTTGGGCTTTTTCCATAATTTGGCTATTGTAGATAATGCTGCTATAAACATTGGGGTGAATGTATCTCTTTGAATTAGTATGTTTGTATCCTTTGGGTAAATATCTAGTAGTACAATTGCTGGGTCATAAGGTAGTTCTATTTTTAACTTTTTGAAGAACCTCCATACTGTTTTGCAGAGTGGCTGCATCAGTCTGCATTCCCACCAACAGCGTAAGAGGGTTCCCCTTTCTCCATATCCTTGCCAACACCTGTTGTTTCCTGTGTTGTTGGTTTTAGCCATTTTGACCAGTGTGAGGTGATCTGTCTCATTGTAGTTTTGATTTGCATTTCCCTGATGATGAGTGTTGTTGAGCATCTTTTCATGTATGTGTCTCTTGGCCATCTGGATGTATGTAAGTGTTGAATCACTAAATTCTACATCTGAAACTAATATTACACTATATGTTCACTAACTAGAATTTAAATAAAAACTTAAAAAGAAGAATAGGCTCTAGAATAGGGTCATCCTATTTTTGAGGGGAATTAAGTGTCTTTGTGGAGTTAAACTTGAAGTATATACACCTAAATGGAAACAGTACCTGTCTCTGAGTAGTACTATCTTTCTTCATCCAGTTCCTCGAAAGGCCCATTCTCTCACACCTCTGGGCCTTTAGAAACATTGTTCACTGTCTGGAGTACATCTTCCTCCCATGCCCTGCCTGGCTAACTCTTTCACATTCTTTGGGTTTCTTTCTAAATGAAATCTCCTCTTGGAAATCACTCTGAAGCCCTGTGTCCAGGTTAGGTTTTCTCTTGTATGTGATCCTGTGAATCCTGGGGTTCCCAGTGATAGCAGTTTTCACGATGTATGCTAATTGCCTACTGACTTGTATGTGTTGTCCACTAGACAGATCAGGGTCCATGCTTTTCATATGAAGGTCAATGAACATTTCTTGAGTGCTTAATATTCGTTTCTCATTGAAGGAAGCATTATTATTTTTCCTTTTTACAGGAGAGGATGTGGGGCTTAGAGATATAAAACAATGTACCTAAGCAGTGGAGTTGTGGTTACAGCATCTAGCACAGTGTCTAGGTTTATAGTAAGTGCTTAATAAATACTTTTTGAATTAATGAATGAATGCACTAAAATTATATAGATAAATATCACTATTGCCACTCTCTGAATCTATAATTAAAAAGTGTTATTAGAATTTAAAGTGCCAGCCTGGGGGCACCTGGGTGGCTCAGTCAGTTAAGCGTCTGCCTTCGGCTCAAGTCATGATCCCAGGGTCCTGGGTTGGAGCCCCATGTTGGGCTCCCTCTCAGTGGGGAGCTTGCTTCTCCCTCTCTCTCTGCCCATCCCCTCCACTCGTGCTGCCTCTCTCTTTCTGTCTCTCAAATAAATAAATAAAATCTTAAAAAAAATAAAGTGCCAAGCCTGTTCAAATGGGTTAGATGTCAGTATACAGCCAAAGGGGGAAAACATCTTATCTTACTGATTAGTGAATTCACTGTGAAGCTCCCTTAAAAATTCAGGGCCACTGCTGCATAGAGATAAAAATCAGTCCCATCTTTTCTCCTCCTCTGAATGTGTCTGTGAGATTTAGTAAAATAGCAGCCACACTTCACTGGCTAAATTAGGTACAGGGCAAGGCAAGAGGAAAAGACTCTCCTCCTCACCTGAACTGGTCACCAAGACGCCCTGTACCCCTCTTGCTGCACTAGAAGACCCAAGCAGAGCTTGAGCCCAGATGTGAAGGTCATTTTCCAGACCTTCACACTGAAAAATATTTCAGGAGTATGAAGAACTAACCTGGGACAAATGTGATAATCAATTGAGTGCTGCATTGAAGAGGAAAGTTGCAGGCTGCCAAATCTCAATTTTAAGTTGGGATCCAGCAAACAGAAAAGTAAGTAATGAGAACTCTTCTGATTGTCAGTAGGATTGTTAAAGTTTCCTAAATTAACTGGGTTCTCCCTGATTCTCTGAGAGATTCTATGAAAAAAATGCATATACATATATTTGTCTCTACCCTCAGTTCCTGCTAGTATTTGGTCTTTGACCCCATTTCCTAACACAGAGCTCCTAAATCCCTTGTAACTTCCTGGGTGATAGGAGCATTTTTGGTTCTAATGAGGCTACTCTTGTTGGGGTCCTGGGTGGGGGCTGGTCCCCAGAAAGAGAAAGCATGATTAGAAGCTTAAAACTTTCAGCACCCCCCATTCTCTAGAGTGGGGGAGAGGGGCTGGAAATTGAGTTAATACAATACATTATGTAGCCTCCATAAATATCCCCAAAGCACAGGTTGCTTCTGGGTTGGTGAACACATCCATGTGCCAGGAGGGTGGTATACTCCAGCTCCACAGGGACACAGTTCCTATGCTCAGGACTCTTCTGAACCTCACCCTATGTATCTCTTCATCTGGCTGTTCATCTGTATCCTTTATCATATTCTTTATTACATAATAAACCAGTGAACCTAAGTAACTGTTTCTGTGAGTTCTGTGAGCTCTTCTAGCCAATTATCAGACCTGAGGAGGGAGTCATGGGAACCCTGGCTTAGAGCAGGTTGTTGGTCAGAAGTACAAGGGACAGCCTGGGATTTACGACTGGTGTATGAAGTGGGGGCAGTCCTGTGGGACTGAGCCCTGGTGGGACCTGATGCTACTCCAGGTAAATAGTTTCAGAACTAAATGGAACTGTAGGACACTCAGCTGGTGTCGGATAATTGACTGGTATGAGAAAAAAAAAAAACAAAAAACACCCCACATCTGGGGTTAGAAGTGTTGTGAGTGTGGCAGAATGTGAGAGTAAAGGAAAGAGTCTTCTCAGACAGATTCCTAGTTCCAGGCAGTTACTTTTTATCCAAGATGCAGTGGAATGTACTAGGAATAATCCCTTCTGTAGAATCCCAGGGACCTGGGAGAAATTATACCATTTCCCTGACCCTAAATCTGAGAGCATGGTCTTCCATCCTTAGCACTAGTGGTAGCTTGGGCCTGATAATTCTCTTGGGACAGGCTGCCCTGTATCGTGTAGGATATTTAGCAGCATCCCAAGCCTGCCACTACCTGATGCCAGTAGCACACCCTTCCTCCAGCTGCAACAAACAAAAATGCCTCCAGATACTGCCAAATCTCCCCACAGGGTTCAAATCACCTTCCCTCATTTGGCAAACCACTGACCTCGATCGTGGCAAGTGGAAAGCATTGGTGCATCCCTACATTTCATAGGCTATCTCATAAATACATTGTGGACACACTCATGCTTCTTGTTTATGTATGTGGTATGGAAGTATGTAGCATCCCATTAACCTTACATTTTACATATGATGCTGGTATGTAAGAACGTCTAATAGCTTGTTAATGATCATTTAAGAACTTTCCTTCCATTCACCCCAGTCAAATGATGTTTCTAAGCATGGAAACCTTGTGCTACCATCTTTGCCTCTGCACCAGAGCTGCCTCCCTGGACCACTCTGGATTTCTGGACACTTGTGTATGCTCCTAGCAGGGGCAGGAAAGCCTGGGCTTTGGAGTCAGGCACCCTGGACTGGAATTCCAGTTAAAACTCACTTATCTGTGTTCATTGTAAGTCGCTCAACTGCTCTAAGCTGCAAGTTCCTCAACCATGAGAACCTTACTTGCTTGATCATGGTGAAAATTGAAGATGAGATGAGGCCTAGGACAGTGCCTGGCCCAGTCCCAGCAGGCAGAACCAGTTTCTGCTCATAAATGTGTTCTTCCCTTGGTCTTGGATTACTACGCATGAAATAGGAGTAAGAGAAAGCTTCCGTCTCAGGGTCTAGTGCGCCGGAATATTCCTTCAGCTCTTCTCAAAGCACAGTGCATGCAGGTGGCAAAGTCATGCTGGGATAATCAGGGAAGGCTCTTGAATGTGACTTAGAGTTTTGACCTGGACTGGTCGGAAGCAGCTTGGGAGACAGTAAGTGAAGCCTGGGCCTGAGCGGGTAGGGCTTTATCAGGGACGGTGTCCTCACAGGGTAAGAGGGCTGCTGCTACGGAAGTTGTGTTTCACTCAGGAGGCCTCTTCAACGTCATTTTGCAAGGTATAACGGGGGTGGCAGCAACTGAAGTCAGACTTGGGTTCTAGTTCAACTTTACTACTTCCTAGGTGATACCACCATCTTGGGAAAGTTACTTGTTCTCTAACTTAGGATCACAATCTATGAAATAGGATGATACTTGCACCTACCTCCTAAGGATGTTGTGAGGATTAATAAGACTAATGTATGTAAAGGGATTGGCTCAGTGTTTGGTGAGTGGTAGACACTGAAAAATGTTAGCTGATGTTACTATGAATAATCATCTTCTGTAAATATCTGTGCTTATATCTATTATATTGAAGGTACTCTAGAAAGGATGAATGATAGGGAAAACAGGGCCCAAGGTAGATAAGACAGACCTCAAACAACTAACCAATCACAAGAGAACAAGTAGAGGATAAGGTATATATGGGAGAAAATGCAGGAACAAGATAGAAAGAAAAAGTGGGTAAAAAAGACAAAGGTTAAAAGTGAATAGTGGCACTCTTAACGTAAAAGGTAGGGGTCGGGCAGCTGTGTGCACCAAAGGCTTAGAGGGTCAGGCCAGACGCAAGGTCCTGTCTTCACTAGAAATGAATGGACAGGTAGTAGAAGGGCTTTTTGTTTTGCTATCATCATCATCACCATCATTATCAGGCAATATCTACTAAGCACGTGTGATACACTGGACAAACAAATAATGAAGACAGTGTCACACCTTGGAGAGCTCATGATTTACCTGGTCTCTAAGTAAACTTTCTGAGCTAACTCAGAGGTCCCACTTCTTCCTTAATTGCCTCATCCTTTCGGTGTTGGTAGGCAGAAGGATTTGAGCCCCAGTGGCCTTGAACAGATTCTCTCTCTCCCCAAACTTGTGCCCTTATGCCACCAAAGCTTTTCTGTACCCAATGTATTTGTACAAGTCAGGAAAGTTAAGTGCATTGAGGTGCTTATAGAAGAGACTTTTAGGAGAATACACTGCCTTCTAGGCAGGCTACAGAAGCTGAGCCAGTGGAGAGATTTCTGGAAGGGCATTTGGAGAAAAGCTGGTTTGCTCCTTTGTGCCGGGTGGCATACTGTGGTATAGCAGCTTTCTGACTGCAAAGAGAAAAATCAAGTCCGTGAAGTCAGTCACAGACTCAACCACCTTTCACAGGCCAACAGCCGGGTCAACCAGAGAGACATTCTTTTGACAGCCACTCTGACAAGCTCCGGAACACAAAAGTGAAGGTGGTCTCCACTCAGCCAGCTCCAGGAACACTGCATTATCCACAAGCTATTCTGCAGCTGCTTCAATTAAAGAATTAAACTATATCTGAGTAGCAGTAACATCCATGAGAGCCAAATTGGATTTCTCCTTGGAAAACAAGCTACAGACCTCATCTTTATTGTGCAGACAGTCATTAACAAATATGTAAAAAAAAAAAAAAAATACCAGTCAAAGATGTTTTCCTGCTTTGGAGACTTTTTAAAAAGCATTTAATTCAATCTGGCACGCATGGCTGAACCTGAAATGGCTACAATGTGTAACTGGTGGGAAAGCATGACCAAAGCCGTTCTATCAATCCATGCTCTGCAGGACAAATACACCCAGAACTTAACTGGCAGGAGGAGAAGGGGCTAGCTTCCTTTACTTTTTCTGAACACTGGAGAACAGTTTTCTAGGCTTGAGGCACTGCTAAGTTCAGGATCTTCATCTCTGCCCTTGCTCCTGAGCAAAGTTAAATTGCTAAGTGGGCCACGGGTTTTAGACTCTCAAGCCATATACAGAGAAATTTAAGAACTGATTTTCAGGAAATAGTCCCAAATGACCTCACATTTTACTTTTTTTAAGTGTAGAAGATGCTCTCTGTGCTTTTATGGGGTCCACTCAGGGTGTCCGGACTCCAGACCTTGCTCTACAAGGCCCATACTTGAGTGGATCCTAATCTCCCAACAAAGTGAGCTTCAAGGTTCAGGGTAAGAGCTATCCTTTAAGAAGAAACTGTGTATCTAATGGCTTTTAGGATATCTGCAATGATATCAGGCTTGACATGATTTTAAAAGAATAGTTAACTTTGCAGTCACCAAAGTGCATTTACTGTACCCCAATCCAGGGCCTACATGTAGAAATATGAATAAGATAAAAAGTCAAACTGGGGAAGGACAGAGAATCTTTGTTGTACTCTATACCCTATACTGGAAGCTGGCAGGTACTTCGCTATTTATGAAAGGCAGTGTATGAGGTATGTGGGGCAGTTCCAGGATGTGACAAAATAGGTCTTAGGGAGTAAAGTGCACCTCCATTGGGAACCTAGAGAAAGGGAGACAGAGGCAGTAGAGAGAAAAGGTAGGAGACCTGCATCTATCCTGTGCCTTGAGTATAGTTCTAATTATGGTGACCGTAGAGGACTGATAATTAACTGGCAAACCTATGTTACCAAACTGGGTAATCCTCGAAGAAAATACACTAGAAACAAAATCAACCAAAGTGGTCATCCATACGCATTCTGGCTCAGTGTTTCCTATATGGATACTCCCCTATGACCAGGGACAACAAGCAGTTCTCTTGGCTGGGCATAGCACAGAACCACTAGAAGAAGTTTTTATCTTCAGCCATTACCTAATCCTTACTATTTGGGGAGCAACTGAGTGTTAGTGGCAGGAACACTTTGGAGCAGGTACTCTGCCAGTATGTATTACTATTCTTAATAAGTGCAAATGGGAAGCCACACTACCAACTCAGTAACTACCTTTGATGTTTTCATACATAACTCCCACATATTGGAAATCAATCATTATAAACCTGAAGAGCTTCACTTGCAGGGTTTTATGGACTTTGCATAAAGAAATACTGGTTGATGGAGAAGCTGGAAAGAATAGCAACCTTGGCACAGAAACCCAGTAGGAAATAGAATATGGACTCTCCGAAATGTGCAGAATTTTCACAGTTCAAAGGAAAGTCCAATTCCAGAAAATTGCCAGCTGGAAAACAGCTTATTGAACCCTGAATGAAAACATTATTATAAATCTCATTACATAATTTGATAATTCTGACATTTGCAAAAGCACACTGACTTAAGTCTTGAATTGCACGAATTCTCCACACAAAATACGCTTGATGGAAAATTTTATTCTATTATGCTCTGATTACTATTCCTTAGTTTTAAGTGACAGCAGTTGTTTTTTGTTTTTTTTTTTTTCCTTTGTCCATTAAGTTTACTGTCTTATATGGGTGCATTTCATGGCACCCCCAAACAATTACAAGAGTAACATCAAAGGAGTGACAGCAGTTGTTTTAAGAGTGTAAGTGGGACACTGAAAATGCATTTACAAGTTTCCCTTATGATTAGGAATTAAAGACTATGTCATATAGGTTCACTCTCCAGTCTCTCCCTTCTACCTCAGTGAGGTTTCTGTGTCAACTATAATGAAAAAATTGGCAGAACTCCCTCCTATCTTCTCTATCCCTGTAGCCAAAGATATAAATAAAAATTTCAGGTGTTATTGACAGAAACTGAACCAGAAATCCAATAGGCTAGGGGCCTTTCATAACATAGTAACGGATTTCTTTTGGCAGAGTCAAGGCTCTGTTCCACCTGCCTTCTCCTAAATACCCAGTCCTATAAACCCTTCTCAGTCCCAGGGTCTGCTTCATGGGCATGCAACCTACGCAACTGCACAAGACCCCATGCTCAGAAGGGTCTTGAGCTCAAAAGAGGCCTGCTTAAGGCTTAATGCTCTACTGCTGCTGTCTTGAAATTCTTAGTTTTGTCGTTGAACTTGGGTTTTGTAAGCGAAGTCTAATGAGACAATGGAGGGTGCACATGAGGAAAGGCGATATGCACAATATGCACATCTGTAGTTCTTTGCTACCCAAGTGACATAGTGTTTACAGTGCCTAATGAGCACAGAATTCTGGTGGATTCAAGATGCGTGAGAGTTCAATGAGACAAAGTGAGTGCAAGGTGAGTGCTTTATGCAATGTTTCCACTGTTCTAAAAGAACAAAATACGTATGCATGCACAAGCTATGAAATACAAATTGTATAATTTTGGTAATTTGCATGCAATTTAAGTGTTCTTATATAGCACTTAAGTCTCACATACACAATAGAAAGGTGAATGGCAAAACTCATATGAATTATATAAATTTTTTTTTTTTAAAGATTTTATTTATTTATTTGAGAGAGAGAGAATGAGAGAGAGCACATGAGATGGGGGAGGGTCAGAGGGAGAAGCAGACTCCCTGCTGAGCAGGGAGCCCAATGCGGGACTCGATCCAGGGACTCCAGGATCATGACCTGAGCCGAAGGCAGTCGCTTAACCAACTGAGCCACCCAGGCGCCCTGAATTATATAAAATTTTAATTGTTCTTTACTTAGAAAAACTTAAATAGCAAATAAAAAAATACTGTAAGTTAGAAGAGAGACTGGCAGAAAGGAAAAAAAGATTTACATTTTGGTATATGCTTAATGGCATTTTTTGAAAGCTGAGGTTCCACATTTTCATTTTGCACGGGCTCCCGCAAATTATGTAAGGTGGCAGGATCTGTCCTCACTTTTCCTAACAACTCTGCAGCACCGCAATATCCCCGTCCCATATATTTCATAGGCATATACCAGAAAACAGGGTGTGAGTCCAAAAACCTGAGAGAGACTGATGGGAAGATAGGCCTAAGGGATGTCCCAAAGTGGTTGTTGGCCATAAAAGGAAAAGCCATAGAAGAAGAGATGGAAGCTGCTAACTGAGGGGACTAGAAGGATCTTCCTCTGGTGAAAACCGAGTTTGATGGGTGAGACCCACATGTTTCAGAGAAAGTAAAGTGGGCCTGTGGGCTGCTGTAGTGAGCTGCGTCTACCGCTGTGGCCTCTGGACCTCGACAGGACAAGAAGTGAACATGGAGGCGGGGGGTGAGGAGCATGTGAATGCAGAAGGATGAGACTTACCTCCATAAAAGAATTTCCAAATTTGGCAGCACAAGGGAAGTGGTGTTTGGCATCTTTCAACACCGATCATGAATAATGTTTCAACTTAAAATTTTTGATGTAACTCTTCTGTAGGTTAGATGATTCCATGAGTGCGTGGCAAAATTACATGCAGAGTTGTCTAAGACATGCACTGTCTACGATGTAATTTCTAATATCACACACCCCTTATTCACCCCACAAAACAGGGGTATGATGACTGCCATCATACCTCAGGCAAAAAGTCCACAGCCTCAGCAGCTAGATTTTTTACTATTTCTAGCCTTCTAGTATGGTCACATGTGGGAACTAGAGTGTGCTACCTAAGTACTTGGGTGCAGGGGGAAGTATAGGAGAGAATTTGGTGCAGCAGAGGAAATCTCAGCCCTGTGAGTATAATGACTAGAAATAAGGTCTAGATAGAATCTTTGTCTTTCACTGTGAGCTTGTATTCACATGGGTGACAAGGAAAATTACTGACAATTCTTATATGAAAACTACAGCTTTGGTGGGGCTGTGAAATAGTAATGTGTGTAAGTCATTTATACAAATGTCATTTCTCTTGGCATAGTAACAATCACATTATTAGATGTATCAGATCAACTCTGCTGTAAATTTTATTTTGATTACAACACTAACTCCAATATTAAATTAAACTCTATAGTATAAAGTTTAGCACTAGTCATGGGGAACCAGTCTCATTCCAAAATCACATTTCCTTGGTTCAGATTTCAATGCCTGTATTCATGCAGCATGGCCATCTGCTCATGACTTCAAAAAGAAATACAGAGAATATTGTTTCTAAAGGACCTGGGGGCTAAAATGCAGAACATGGTCATCATTAAGTTTACAGATGACACTAATGGGAAGAAGGGCGGGCTGGGAATTCCAAATAGGAATAAATGCAGGGTAGAGGCCTGGAGAGAAGCTCTTAACCATAAAAGTGAATGATGGTGAAGGACTGCCTTCATGTGGTCATGTCTAGATCAGGACAGGGGCTCATCGGGGTTGGGGGAGATGAAGGTGTTATAAATTTCTGGGGCCTAACACTCTGGAAGAGGGCCCAGCGTCCAACTGTGCTAATATTAATTCAAGTCTCTTGCAAAGATGTTCAGCCAGTCCACCCTCGCTTGGGGAGGGGTGAAAACATGTTTTCAGGAGAGCTCAAACCCAGTCTGGGGTTTGTACCGTGTCGATGTGATGATTTAGGATAACGCTATCCTGGGGTTTGTACAAAAGGAGTAGAAGGCAAAAAAAAAAAAAAAAAAGGGTTCCTCTCTTATCCTTACTCCTTCCCATCCAATCCACCCACATGGCCTTTCATTTATACCTCCTACTGTATCCCTCATCAGTCCCCTTCTGCCCTCTTCATTGCCACTGCCCGTGCCCTCCCGTGGGCCACCACAGTTTCTCACTGGGTCCACAACAGTGTCTCTCTAGGCTCTCTGCCCCAACTCTGGGCTCTCTGCTATCTGTTCTCCACAGAGCAGTTCAAATCACCCTCCCAAGGCTTAGGTCAGATTATAGCAGTTCCCCTCAGTGGCTGCTCATTGCTCTTAGACTAAAACCCAAGCTCCTCCGAGCTCCTCATGGTGGTCCTCACGCTCTGCATGATCTGCTCCCGATTAGCTCTCCAGTTTCCCTTACGTCCCTCTTCTACCTCACTACCTCAACTCAGCTTCTCCACCCTACGAATCCTCCAGACCCACTCCCTTCTAAGGTCCCTGCACCAGAGTGCTTCTCCCAGCTCTTCTTGAGTCCACCTCATTCTCATCCTTCAGGTCTCTGCTTAATTTCCTCCTTAGGGACCTATCTTTGCCACTTCATCTAAAATAGCCCCTTCACCAGATTTCTCCTAACCTTTATTGCACTTGTCACAATCTGTAGTAATTATCTTATTTATCTGATTACTTATTTATTATTTGTCTCTCCTCAGGATAGACTCTGAACTTCTTGAGAACAAGAAGCCATGTCTGTTTCCATCATAGCTATATTGCCAGAACCTAGCATAGAGTTAGCACAAAGCCAGCACTCAGTAACAATATGTGAATAATTAAACCCATCTCCTGTCACAAGGCCACTGCAGTGGCCAGCATATTTTAAAACTGGACCTCTGAATCCTATGGTCATTTCTGGGAAAGTTATCTGCGGCTACTTAGCTGATGAACATACCTGGATGGTAAAATAAAGCCTATCTTTAAGCTCCGATGTTGCTTAGGGGAGGCCCTTCGGGGACGGGGCAGGTGGGTATAGTGCAAGGTCAGGTGATCTCTGAACCCTCTATCACAGCAGTGGCAGCTTTGGCAAGAACATTTTTTTCTTTTGTGGACTTTCCATCTATGCCTTGGAGAATGCTAAATTTAGCATCACCTCCATTCTCATTAAGGTAGCCTTAACATCTGCCTTCTTGATGGGGAATGATGGTGAGAGACAAGGACAACAATGAAGCGGCTCCTCCTCCCTGACAGCCTCCCAGCAGCCATCCCTCTGTGCAGCCCAGAGTCACTCATCACTCTCTTGTGTTTGTCTTTCCCCAGCCAGCTTTTAGTTTATTTGACTGGCTTTGATTCAACACACTTAAGTTTTGAAAGCTGAGCTTTATGAGAAATAATTCTAGATGCATTCTCTGAGTCATGTCATCTTACCAAAAAAAAAAAAAAAAAGAAAAAAGCATATGATGTGAGTTTTAGAGGACATTTCCGGAGGCAGAGCTGGAATTAAAAAAAAGAGAGCAAGAGGATGGCCAGTACTCTGATCAACACTCGTTCCCCAGGCCACATGGTGATTCCATCAGAGAAGCTAAGTGTGTGCTGATCAACCCGTGAGAGCCAGTGGAGGACAGACACCCAATTAGTTACAATAACCTTTGACTGGTAAGTGAAAGGAGAGAACTTTGGAAATGTGGACACCCAGAAAGAATTTGGGGACCAAACCACTGGGAATTTCCCATCTGACGCATCAGCCGGAAGAGCAGTCCCCCTTAGCAATGTGCTGTGCATTCTTTAGAATTGGGGAGCCAAGCAATTGGGATACAAAAGCCTCAAATGAGCTTCACAGTTAATACGAATGTAAAAGGAAGGCATATTTTTTTAGAAGAAAAAGCCATATAAATCTGACAGCTCCACCCCACTCATAGCAAATCCCACCCATCTCTAGCCAAACCACTCTGTTTTCCTGACAGAGACTTGCACAGTGGGAAGACATTATGAAAAACCAGTGGTAACAACCACAAACCACTTATGGTACCCCCTGGGCTCAATCGTGAGGTCTTTGGGTCCATTCAGGACAAGGTAGTTTACCCTCCATTTTCAAACACACACACACACACACACACACACACCAAACACTTCCTCAACCAACATACATGTAGTAACAGCCTCATACATACAAGATTAATTATAAAGTAAATTTTTTGTTTTTCTCCTTAAATTGCACTATACTTTTCTGTTTTGAAATTTCTGAGTTATTGGTCTTAATAGTGCTATTATCCAGTTAGTGCTTTTGTTTTTGTTGTGTTGAAATAGACTAAGAAGGATGAAAAGAGTGGTTTTTAATTTTTTTTCCAGGTAAATATGCAAATATATTGATTGGTAGTGATACCTATCAACATTGAAATGCAAATACCCTCTAAGTTAGTAATTTTATTTCTAGATATTTTTACTACAGACTTACTACACTGTACCCATCTTCTCCGTTTTCTTATGGAGCTGAATGTAGCTGTAGAAGAGCACACCCTCAGGCAGACAGGTTTCAGTTTGAATATGATCCCGCATCTCCCATGTGCTCTCAGCGCTACCAGTAATCCAATGACATTTCCGTAGTTTCTTCAGCAAGCTTGCCTTTCTACTCTCTGGGATGACTACTTTGTCCATTTCTTTTCTGCTTAAATCCTCTTCTCCACTCACTTGCCTTCCTCTCCAACAATCACCCTGCCTTCTGTTTCAAACAATATAAGGAACGATGATCTGGGAGCTCCTTTCCTTCCCATCCCCCAATCTGGGCATGTTTGCCTCTACACCCTGCTCTCTTCCTGTACAAGTCAGAAGTGCTGTCTCTCCTAAAGAAGGTGAGCCCCTGTCTATCATCTCAAATCCACCTTCTCTCTTACGTCGTCAATCCTCATACTTTCACCTGGCTTTAAATATGCTGACAAATTGGTATCTTCAGTCCAAACATCTTTGAGTTCCAGACTTATGATTAATCTACATACTTGATAATCTATTTGGATGTCTCCCAAGCGTCTCAAACTTAACATGTTCAAAGAGGACTCTTGATTCATCCTTCCCTACAAACTTATTCTTCCCCTACTCTTCCTCACGCAGGGAATGGTTTCACCACTCATTAGTTGTCCAGGTCTCTCTTCTTTGATTCCCACATTCATTCCTGTTATTCATGTCAGTTCTACTGTTTAAAGAGATGATGTTGAATCTGTCTATCTTGATAGCCACTAGCCTGGCCCAAACCAGCCATCAGCATGTTGCCTGTATTACTGAAAGAGTTTCCTTCCTGGCCTGACTCTGTCTCATTACAACCTATTCTCCCAAGTATGTGAGTGGTCATTTATATATCTATATCTATACCTGTATTGGTATCTATCTATCTATATCTATATTTATATCTATATCTGTATCTAATCACATTACCCCCCTGAATAAAATTTTCCAGTGGCTTCCCATAACATTTCAGATAAAACCCAAAGTTCTTACCACGGCTTACAAGATATTTTGTGACTGGTGTCTGTCTACCTCTGCAATGTTATTTCATGCTACTCTTTCTTATCCATCACCTTTTAGCCACAGTCTCTTTTCAATTCCTTAAAAATGCTAAGTTCCTTTCTATCTAGGGCTTTCCAAATGCTGTTCCATATACCTGGGATGCTCTACCACCTTTGGGTTCCAATTTAAATATCAACTTCTCAAAAAGTCCTCCAGGTAAGTGTTCCCAGTTAACTTTATATTAGCATACTTCATTTCCCTCATAGCACTTATCACAATTTATGATTATTTATTTACTTCCTCATTTATTCTATATATTTTGGCTACTAGATTGTATGTGCCACAAGGCAGGGAATATTATTCAGATATGTATACTTAGCCCTTCCCACAGTATGTCACACATAGAAAGAGATCAATAAATATTGATGAATATTTGAGTAAATGAATAAATGAATACAAGAATATTAGGTATAGCATTGTTATAATAGCAAAAATATAAACAATTTTAATGTCTACTAATCAGTGAAAGGTTCTATAAAAGATGGCATATCCTTAGAATACTAAAAGGTAGAACTATTTGCACAGAAATAGAAAACTGTCCAAGATATATTAAGTAAAAAAAAAAAAAAGGCAAACTGCAGAGTGTGCCATTTAAAAAGGCTTATGCCACACCTAAATATATTATTGCATATGCATGGAAAGTTCCTGAAACTAACATGAGAAACTGTGAATGGCTGATACTTCTGTTTAGAGGGAATCCTTTTTGTCCCCACATACAGCTTGAATTTCTTACCATAATTATGGGTTACTTTTATAATTTAAAATCTGAAAATGAAAATACAAACATATATTAATTAACAAAAACTTAGCCATGTACTGCATTTCTGCTCCAAGGGTTATTAGGCCCTGTTTACTAGAAGCTACTGGGGTAAAGGACAGGTGTGTAAGTAACCATTTTCATTAATTAATGGAGACCTGCTGTGTCTTTTTCCAAAAAATTAACTTGAGGTGGCTACAAATAACTGCATTGAATATGGCAATTAAAAAAGTAGATTTGTAACCAGATCAGGAAGGACCCTGTATGGAGAGTGAGTAGTCTGCATTTAACTGGACAGGAACTAGGGGGTCATAAAAGATTTTGTGCTTTAAAAAGTTCAATCTGGGCAGCGAGGAAGATTGATCTTCCAGAGTAAATTTAACCTCTTTATAACATTTTATAATTTAAAAACCATGAATCAGGTAACACTCCCATTGCTCCTCTGCTAATTAATAAGACAGAATTGCCTTTAGTTAGGAAGTACTTAGAGGATTAGAATCATCCCTGATGCCATGGCACAGACCCCCTTGATCCTCACCAATTGCCAGGGCTTTGTCTGATGTAAAGAACCTGTAAACCACATTGGTGCCCGCTGGCTCCTTTTGGTTTCCTTCTGGCTGCCTCATTTGTATTCATGGACAGACATAATGGAGGGTGTGTATGTGCCAGATGGGATAGGGTGGGGTAGGTGATCTTTCCCACTTAAAGGTACTAACCCCAGCCAGACTTACTTCTGTTCCCATCTTTACATCTTCTTTACATCTTCTAGTGGTTCTCAAACCTTAGAGTGCATAAAGAATCACCTGAAGGACTTGTTAAAACTTAGATTCCTGTGCCCCACCCCCAGAGATTCTGATTCAATAAGACTGGGGTGGACCTGAGAATTTGCATTCTAAATTCCCAGGTGATGCACATGGTCTGGGGACCCTATTTTGAGAATCACTGCTTTCGTGGAGTAACCCTGACCCTCCTTTCCGCATGCACAGGGATTCTGAGGCAAGTGCCGTGAAGTCATTCAGGAGAGCACCCATCCCTTTTGTTAGTGCTCAGGCCAAAGCCTAGACTGCGCTGTCTGAGCAGCTGTCAGTAATTTCTGCCTTAGACAGGCAGCACAGAGCCCTTTGGAATGTCTCTACTCTGCCTGGCTTCAGAGGTCCAGCCTCCCACCCTGCAGTGTGTACACAGCATTCCAGACATAACCTCTAGCAGGATTTTGGAGAGTTGGGTGTGGGAGAGGATGCATCCCTGTGTTCTCACCCCCCACCAGCATCGTGCTGCCTCTCATCCTTCCAGGGAAGGTGGCCTCCTGCAGCAGAGTGGGGAGTGAGCAGACAGATATTCAGGGAGCACGTTGTTGCAGTAAGGGCTCTGGGCCCTGGGGAGAAGGACCTGATAGGTTAGCTGCTCATTCCTTCTCTCTATTGTCTCGTTCTCCTCCACCCAATACACATTTTCTTCTTTCTTTTCTGCCCCAACATTAACTGAGTGTATGCTCTGTGCTGGGCACTGTACTGTGGACTTCAGAGACAACAAATGTAGAAAACTTGGCCCCCACCCTCAAACAACTTAGACCCTAGTGGAAGAGACAGACATCTTAGTGGTTACCATAGAAGATCAAAAGCATTTAGTGCTAAAATGCAAGTATGTGGAAGTACAGAGAGCACAGAAATAGGAACAGTTACTTCTGACTGAAGAAATTAGAAACTCCAAGAAGGGGGTGCCCATTCCAGCTGGCCATAGGAGGAGAATGGGAAGAGCAGGAAGTCTATGCTTTGGGGAACAGAAGAACAACTAGAGTCGCTCCACAGTGGAGTGCCCTTCTGTGTTACGGGTGTTGCGGAGGAGGAGATGGGGAAGCAGTGTATTTCAAAGCTTTTCCTTAGTGCCATCAAGAACATGGGTGTTTCCAACTGCAGCTCTGCCCCCCAGGGGTATTCGTCAGCTTCCTGTGTTTCCAGCTGCTGCCATGATCTCTTTTACTCTGGGCCTGACAAATTCAGTGCAGATGCAGACAAAATTACTGATTTAATTACTGATTACTAACTAATATTCATAGCTTAAAACCCCAAAAAGGGCCCTTTTAGGGAAAGAGGTTCAGTTTTTCAAATGTAAGACAACAAACTCAGTCTTATACATCTCATTTTCAAATATGTATCAACGTTTCAGAAAGTTGGGCTTTCTTTACCTCAACCTGTGACATAGGAAATGGAGCAGTGATTTTTCTGGATACCTAATTGAAAATGCAACATAGAAAGCCTTCTACTGACTTGGAACTTCTATTCTACTATCTAACTCCTAATTGTGTAACACTTAGCAAGTTACTTTATCTCTCTGTGCCTCAGTTTTCCTCACCCATAAATGGGAATCATAATACCTATACTCATAGGGTTGTTATGGGAATGAAATGAATTAATACCTGTAAGCACTCAAACTATTAGCTGTTTTTTTTCTATTGACACTTAAGCCAAGCAAATGTATTTTTAGGTGAATAGGCCCGAAAGGCCCTCATATTTCTACTTTTTATCATACCTTTAATTCAGAACTCTGTCTGGGTTTCGTCAGGGCCATGTGCAGTATTTGCCCCTTCAACATGCAAGACCCCTAATTAAATTCTATGTCTGAGCAGTTCAGATATTTGAGAGCTTGTGGGAAGAAAACTCTCTTCTTTCCTATACGTTGGGAGTCTCTAGTACATCTTCAATACTTTCCTGAAATTGTTTATGAGGTACAAAGTTATAAAGAATAGAGAAGGCACATCGGATCCTAGGGGGCAGTTTACAATGCAAATGACCAACACAGAAGTCTTGAACCACTTCTTCTTCTAAAGGGAATGTGTAATAGTTAAGTTCACAGACTCTTAAGTCCACATGGGTTTGGATCCTGCCTCTGCTTTGTGATCCTGGGCGTGTACCTTAACTACTCTTTGCCTCACTTTACTTATCTGAAAAGATGGAGGTGATAAAAGTAGGGATCTCAAGAGCTTGTCGAGAGGATCAAATAATATATACTGGGTAAAGCATTGTTAGTATAGTACCTGGCGCTTAACAAGCACTCAGTAATATTAGGTCTTGTAGCATAATGGAAAGAAGATCAGACTGGAAGTTGAAGTAATAGATTTCGAGTTCAGCTGTGCCACTAATAATCTTTATGATATTAAACAATCTCTTGAGGCCTTGGTTCCCTTTTTTATAGAAAAAAGGCTCGGGAGAAGATGATCTCAAAAGATTCTTCCCAAGTCTGATTTTAGCCTATCATCTTACCTTTCAGAGTGTGGAACAATAGCCTTCTCATCCTCTGGGATTTAGAGAACAGACTGCAGACCCTGGAAAAGCTTCCCTTTGTCTCTTTTGACCATTACTGCTGTCGGCATTACTGATTCTCAGGGAGGAGGGCTGACCTGGCTCTTTCTCTTCCATGGGTCTGCATCCATTTCCATTTCTGCAGATACTCCCTTGGTATCTGCAAACTCACTGAGGGCCTAGGACCACGTATGTCCCTTCTTGAAGCCTCAAGATTTTCAGTTATAGAAACCGGATGATCTCTAAAGTCCCTTCTAATTTCAATGTTCTGTGAGTCCGTAGATCTCAACTGGTACCCTTTACCGTGGGTGTTTGGATGAGGCTGTTGCAAAGCTGGATGCATTCAAGGGCAGTGTGGGCAGCAAAGATCGCAGCCAATGGGCTAGCCTGCAGATGCAGCAGCTGTGATGTCAAGAAGTATCACAGTAACTGGCAGCCTAAACAGCCGAAAGTAGAATTTTACAGAAGAAGGTAGGTTTGGGGAGGTATTTAGGGGACTCACAACTGGACATTCTAAAGATATAATAATGCCTTAATACAAAATTTCCTGGCTTTCTTTTGAGTCACTGGAACACAGTGTTTATGTTTCATAATGTTAATCACATGCAATTCTTCTAAATCTGGGATCTAATGGATGCAAAAATTGGTCCAAATGTCAATTTTAAACATATGTTTTTTATATTGAATAGACCGGTATGGTTCCAAACACCAGTTAACTCTTTGATGAAATTAGGGTCTGATTTTTCAGAGATGGTTCTGATTGGTATTCAAGATGGGGAGAAATCCTTAGATCACTCTAGCAATGGGGTCAGCAGAGGAATTGGAAAGGCACTTCCTGAAGCAAAGCACGAAGGCCTGGGATAGCTCAGTGAATATTGTTCACTCTGAAGAACAGAGGGAGTTAGGAAGCTGTCCGGCAGACTTTGGTAGGCTCTGGAAATTTCAAAATTGGACAGAACAACGAAAGCCAACAGAACCCTTTTGTGGGGACTTTAAATGCAGATGGAGAACATACTGATTTTGTTGGTCATTAATAGTCATCCTGAATTTCAAAATGACCATTTTCATTTTTTTCTAATGATGTGAAACAGTTTCACTTGGTCCTCAGAGAGCAATTAACCAGACTCTTTGTTGGTGTCCAACAACTGTGCTTGTTGTTTTGTCTGAAGAAAAGGAGGCTGGGGGGATGACTTAGCTTTTCAGGACAAGAAGAAATTTATAGTTTAAAAAGTAACAGAAATACAGGTTAGATATAAGGCTTTACATACCAGGACATCACAATTAGAAGAACCATAATACTGAGGGGTATGAGTGGCATCTGCTCTGAAGACCTGACAAGTACCACCTGTTTTGTTCTACTGAGAGATTGACAACAATTTGATTCTTAAAGCTGGACACCAACTCAGTGGCTTGGTGCTTCAAATAACACTGCCATGACTCATAACCATTTCAATATTTAAATTGGAATTGCCTTTTGAGCCAGTAAAAGTCATGGAAGAAATCCACTCCATAGTTACAATCTGGATTTTTCTTCACCCCAAGTGAAATTTCTCAGTTAATTTATCCACTCTATTCATTCATCCTGGCTCCAAACAACATTTAGCTACTTCAAAAAATCAAATCCACCACTACAGGATAAAGATTAACCATGGATAAGACACCAATGAATGTGCCATAAACTCAGGAAGCAATTCCTAAAGAGATGTTTCACAGATATTTTCAGCAAAGGCAGTATAAGTAAAAGAACTGTAGAGCTTTCTGAAGTGACTCTTTTTGAAGAGAACTCCTTTCACTTGGATATATTAGTTCTGGTATGTTTGATAAAAAGTTAGCATGTTATCCCCTAAGCTTACTTCACATGTGAGGTATTTCATCCCCCCTCATTAGATGTTAGGAGCACAAGCATAGTCGTTTATTGAAAGGGCTCAACTTGGTGGGGGGTACCCACAGAAAACAATTTTACACTACTTTTTTAAATATCTGCCTTTCAAAGCCACTTTCCTATTCCTGAATGTCATCTCAAAGCTTATTTCTTAGCTTTTGAATATTAATCAATAATTTCATTTTCAGGTATTTAAAAGTCCAGCCCAATCTTATATCAAAACCTTCATTTTTCATCCAATTTGATTCATATCTCGACCAGTTTTGGTTTGACATAATCAGAAAACTGCAGTGGAGGGAGGGGATACACATTTTTGTTTGTTTGCTTATTTTTTATTTAATCCTCTTCTTTACCAATTCCTAAAGGACTAGAGGGGAAGAAGAAAGGGAGATGGGGGCAAAAATGCCTTATTGACTGATGTTATTGCAGTGTGGCTTTGGTGTACCCTCTGAGTGAGATGCCCAAATCATGGACCCTTCTCTTATGGGACATTTTTGTGGCTTCTTCTAATGCTTTCCTGCTGGGACCCTCCATTTTATACTGTTCTCTTATGCAGACAATAGGCTTTATGGTTGACTACTTAGAGCTCCTCTGTTTCCACCCTGATGATGTATCTCTCACAGACTCTTTCTGCTGGGATGTGATTCTTTTAATACAACTGAAATTTGGTTTCCTTTTGTGGTATCTACTCTAGGCCAGCTCTCTCACCTCATTCAATTGTTAAGGACAGCTCCAGCCAGCCTCTTCATTATACCTTCCCAGGCGAGGACCAGGCACTAGACCCTATGTCTGGCAAGCTACAGGGGACACATGTCAAGTCCTCCTAAGAACTCTCCTTATATTTTTCCTAGAACACTTCTAGGGCTGAGGAGCCCTCTCACTTGGCTTGGGATAGAGAGAAAGAACCTTCTTCCTGTCCCTAATCCTAGGCTGACAAATCTCTCTTCAGACACAGACATAATCTTCTGTCTCATCAGCCTTCTAGCCTTCTAGACATGTAGACAGGAAATTGGCAATAGGTCCCATCTGGTTTGGGTCCATAACTGGTTTGGGATCACCCTGTAGGAGATACTGCATGGATGATCTAGTTCTAACCTTTCTTTAAGATGTATGCCACTTCATACCCATTGATCTTAGCTTTGGAGCCTTAGCTGAAATGGACAACAGAAAAGCTCCATTTGTTATAAAAGCAAAGGCTCAATGAGAATCAAAGCCAAAGGAAGCTGAATGGATAGTCTCAGTTTATCATTAGAAAATTATTTCAGGGACACCTGGGTGGCTCAGTTGGTTAAGCGTCTGCCTTTGGCTCAGGTCATGATCCCAGGATGCTGGGATGGAGTCCTGCATTGGGCTCCATGCTCAGCAGGGAGCCTGCTTCTCCCTCTCCCTCTGCCTGCCGCTCTCTGTGCTTCTGTGCTTGCTCTCTCTCTGACAAACAAATAAATAAAATCTTCAAAAAAAAAAAAAGAAAATTATTTCAGACATAACTATTTATTTAACTTTATTTTGGGTGAGTAGAGAACCGAAAGAAAACTGCTGAAGAAGCAGGTCTGGTGGAGGTCATTGACGTGATGCTGGAAAGAGTGTTGCGATGTGAACAGCAAATATTACTGTCCTTCCTACTGAACTGTTAAGGCAGAATTAAATGGAGACAGAACTGGTTATTAGAGAGGGGGAAGAAAGGAGCAGGTCAGGGTTAGCGGTAAAACTTCAAGAAGTGAGGTCCATAGCATAAGAGGCCACAATCAGGTTTGCTAATCCAGGGCCAAGAAAAACAGTCAGGTAAGGTAAGAGAAGAATTATTATTCTGAATCAATAGATTAGTGCTGGTGAATTAGCCCATTATAAGAAAGGAGAATATCTAAGGCTTTAAGTGCCTGAAAACATATTTGGTCTCTCATGCACGCACACACACACACACACACACACACACACACACACACAATACCACCACCAACAACAACTGCTCCTTGGGTGCTTACTCTGTACCAGGTACTGTGGGAGGCACTGGGATTGAAGCAATGAACACAATAGAGTTTACCCAGAGATGAAAAAGAAATAAACCACATTTAAGGAACTAAAAGAAATTTAATTTGGCAGGAGATAGGGTTGGAGATGTGGGTAGAGACCAAATCATGTGGAACTCTGTGCATCATTTTAATGAATCTGAATTTCATTCCAGAGGCAATGGGTTAAAGGTGTTTTTTGTTTTTCTTTCTTTCTTTGTTTTTAGCAGATGTTAATAGGCCTTGTGTTTTAGAAAATCACTTTGGTTGCAGTATAGAAAATACATTGAAGAGAAGCACAGCAAAAGAGCCAAGACAAATTAAGGAGACTTAGGGGGTGAGATGAAGGGATAAGTCAAGGTTTCTAGCTCAGGCAATGGTGGTGCCATTCATTTAAATATGGCATAAAAGGACTTCCAAATTTATGGCACAGGAGTAGAGGGGTAAGGGAACTGAGGTGTTGAGTTTACATTTAGACATGCTTGTGAAGCATCCAATCAGATATATCTAGTAGGAAGCTCAAAGTCAGGATAGAGAAAATTGGTTAGACATATCTATTAATGAATGACTGACGAACAGATGGTAATTGGAGCTATGCAGATGGATAAGCTTACATGGGGTATACTCAGAATAAGAAAAGAGGTAACCCAAGAAAGAACCCTAGAGAATATTGATATTTAGGAGATGGGTAGAGGAAGAAGAGCTTGCAAAGAGAAATGAAGTATAGCGGGGGCGGGGGGGGGGGTGCGTAGGTGGGAAGCCAGGAAGAATGCTGTCTCAAAATCAAGCATCTATCAGCCTTCTCCTCCACTGGGCTTCCTTCATCTTTCTATGGGTCCTGACAGTCATGAGCTTTTCTGAAGCTTGGTTTACCTAATATTACCAGCAGGTTTTGAAATGTATTTGTTACTACTTTACATTAATTTCTTGGGGCAGTTGAGAGCGAACAAGGCAGATTATTAATTCTCTGGGTCTCTATAATGTCCCCCAGTATATCTCATTAAGAAGGCTCAGGTCAATGGTTCTGAACTTTGGCTAAACACTGGAATCATCTAGGGAGCTTTAAAATATACTGATAAATGGGTCCTACCCTCCAAAACTCTGATTTAATTGGTCTAGAATGTTGTCTGGGAATTGGAATTTTTAAAAGCCCCCCCAGGTGATCTTAAATGTGTAGCCAAGATTGAGAACAATTGACCTTAATTAAGATGACTTCTGATCTTGCATTAGTGTTTCCTAATAAAGGACATATATTTATCTCTAGAGAACTGCTTGGTTTAGCTTAATGGAAAAAGTAAAAAGCTTGAGCAGGCTCTTGAGGAATGCAAGTGAATGGAGTGAATATGCCTATTTGTGGGGATAGTGAAAATATTGGTGGGGCACAGCAGATGATTTCTTATGTACTGCCAAGTACTGTGCTTTGAAATATCTTGTCTAAATTGTCCAGCTGGCCAGTGACATAGACTGGCTCTGTGGTAGCAGCACCAAATAGAGAGCCAGGATACCATTCTCCAGCATTACTGACTCATTACATGAGGAAAGAAATAGGTGACTGCTTAATATTAGGCTCAGGAAAGTGGTAGAGAGACTGAAATATGTTCCTGGTCCCCTCTTGTCAAACCATCTTATCAACAAATCACTTCCAAGTATTTAATAGTCTGGTAAGTGAAGGCATGATGCCTACCCTTCCTTAAAAGGCATGTTAAGAAAGCTGTTTGTGTGATCCTATTTTTTAACATTTTATTCATGTTATTAGAAGAGTGTGGATGGCATTCTACTTCAGCAACTTTTCCACCCACCTCTTTCTTGTCACCTCTTATCTCTTTTCTTTGTTCCTGGCTCTCTCTGCCCCCATACCTCCCATCTTCACTCTTGCTGTTCACATCCTTCTCTTTCCTTCTCTGTCTCCCACCCATCTGCCTCCTTCAGTTTCTCGGTACTACCACACACTTGCAGTAAACAACAGCAACAACTAAACAAGTTCCCCTTAAGATGTTCTTGATGAAGGAGTAAAAAGAGAGTATTTATTAATTCTTGACCCTCGAATACATATCATACATATGTATGATATGTACAATACATATTAATATGTAATATGTACAATACATATTAAAAATATTCCATGTGACAAAATGGGAAGCATGCATAAAACACTTCTAGTGCATACTGAAGTACAATGATTATCTCAAGGAGAAGCACTTATGTGATTGAGTTATGAGCTAAACTAACTGCTTTTTTCTTAGAACATAACTTTTGCTTGATTGAATGACTAACAGACAAACCATGATTATTTGGACTTGGATATTTTGGCAGACATTTTCTCCAAAATGAAGTGAGTCTGTTACTTCAAGGAAAATGACAGAATTTGTTGCCAATAATAAAAATTTAAACTTTCAAGTGAAAAATTAGGATTTTGGAAAACTTGGATCTACCCCTGTGAGCCTGACAGCTTCCAATAATAAATGACTCTTCTCATGAGATTGCTAGTGATATCAACAAGGTGATTTTTAAATATTGTATAATGAAGTTATATAACATTTGGAAGATTCATATAGCTTAGTGAGCCAATATTTTCCAGATGACCAATGAATGATGCTACAAAATCATGCATGAGTAAAAGATCCATTCAAATTATAAGGCAGACCCTGGATTTTAACGTAACACAGTATGAAAAGTTCATTGGTAGAGTTTTGGATTCCACATTGCAATTAACCTTTGAAAAGTTCACTACTACTAACTGAGTTTTGGTGTAGTATCAAACAGGAATATCTGAAGTATCTGAAAAGGCTATTGTATACCCTTCTCTTTTCTCCAGCTATATGTCTGTATAAGTACAGATTTTTTTCATATAGTACCAAAACAACACATTGCAACAAATTGAATGTAGAAGTAGATGAAATTTGGCTGGTTTTTGTGAAACCAGACACAAAGAGATTTGCAAAAATATAAAAATCAATGCCCTTCTTCTCACTAACTACTTTTTTGTTTTGGAAAATATAACTATTTTTGTAAGAAGTGTTATTTATGTTAACATATAATGGGATTTATTGTTACTTTTTAATGAATTAATGTATATTTACATTTTTTTCTCAGTTTTAATTTCTATAAGGTAAATATTGATATATATAACCCACACATCTTTGTGTTCTTCAATACTTTTTAAGAGTGTACAGGGGACCTGAGACCAAAAAGTTCTAGACCTGCTGGTCTAATGTGACATAAATAATAATTTTATTTTATAATAAATAATTTTATCTTTTTGGGGCTTAATTTTCCTACATACAAAATGGCAAATTTGGGAAGAGGAATGTCTAAGGGCCCCCTGAACTTTGACTGGGCTTCCTCATTGTCACCTACCTAACTCTTCATCCAATAAGTCTCATTTAAATGCCACTTCTCCAAGGAGATTTTCCCTGACCCTCAGATTGTCATCTTATAATACCTGGTTGTACTCTACTCTCTCCTTTTTAGATCACTCATCAGACTGGTAATTGCTTGTTCAATATTTGTCTTACCTATAGGAGTGTGACTCCCTGAAGGCAAGAACTGTGTTTGCCTTTTTACCATATACATGGAACAGAGCAGGTGCCCAAGAGATATTTGCAGAGATGCCACTCTATTTAAAATTTACCTTTCTCTCTGATACTTCCTATTGCTTTTTTAAAAATCCTGGGTATTATCTCTATGCAACATATTATATATCTTACTTAGTTATTATGTTAATTATCTATGTTTGGGGTGGGGTCTATAATAATGAAAATTCCATGGGGGCTGGAATAGTCTCTTTTGTTTGCTGTGTGTCTCTGGTATCTAGAAGAGCACATGGAACATAGGAAGAAGTCAATAATTTTTTGTTGAGTAACGAAAACGTGTTAGTTGAAGAAGCCATCAATGACAGAGCACATACATTAAACCATTCTTTTAGTATTGGGGTTGCATTTGGATTTATGCATACATGTTTTATCCTAGTTTCTCTTGTGCCTAAAAATATACATTTGTGTGAATTTTGAATAAGGTCATGAGCAAGGTCTGTGATCTGTAAAGCAGTGTGACATAAACTGGCCCATGTGGTAAAGGGCTTGTGACCTTGACAATTACTGGACCATGAAGATGTAGTGGGCCAAATGCAATTAAGGTTGGCTTGACCATTCTCTAATATCATTTACAAGTGTGTCTTAAACACATTTTTGAGCAAATCAAGAGCATATGAAGAGAGCAAAAGAAGCATTAAAAAAATAGACTACATGAATAAAAAACAGAGTCCAAAGGATCTTGGAGCAGTAAACTAAAGATATAAAACATAAACTCCTTCAAAAGCACATAAATAACTTAAACAGATAATATTTGCTCTCTGAAAATACAGTTTGTGAGATAGAGGGAAAGTTAAACAGCAAGAAAATTAAGTAAACAAAAGCAACTAAACCATAGCACATTAAGACTTATAATCCAGTTAGGAAACAGCAAGTTTGAAATGCACAGCCATTTCAAATGCATCCACCATGATATAATTGGATTCTAGATGTAAAAAGGAAATATCAGGATAATTAAATTTAAGGCTGTATAGACTTGAGGACTATAATATAAACTGTATCAAATTATAAAGGAGAAGAAAGAACAATGTGAAGAAGAGGAATAGCTGTTCTCTTAGAAATAATTCTTATTTAGGATTTGGATGACTCAATAGAGAATGTTTCATTAATTCCTGTCATATAATTTTAAAAACAGGGTTTTAATGTAATGATTTAGTATGGAATAAATGTTTAGAGTCATTGTAGTTGGAAAAATTAGCTTTTTACTTTTCAATTATAATTAAAAAGACTTGAACATTAGGGTATCTTTATACCACTACATCAGGGTTTAATTATTAAAATTTAATTTTTCAAAGTTGAACTCTAATCCCCTGAAATGTGCTGCATATGTCAAATTCCAAACCACATAGAAGCATTATATTTATTGAAACATTGCAATTGTCTCCACAAATCACTTAAATAAAGACTAAAGTGAGGATATTGAAAATGACTTGTCCATATCCAAGAATTCATTTAAATTCAGAATTATTTGAATTATCAGAATTATCTGAACTAGACATAATTTCCAAAAGTTGGACAAGAGGTCTTTCTCCCCTACAATAATTCAATGTAAAGACATACTACACACTGAGGAGAATCCAGGCACTGGAAAAATAGATATGGACAACACATAGTCCTTGCCTTCCAAAGCTGATGGTCTCACAGGGGGACAAAAAAATGCCCACAAAAAACCATGATCTAATGAAAGTTATACATTTCATAAGAAGACAAGCATTAAGGTCACAGAGAAAAAGGATATATTACTCACATCTAATAGCTCTTATAAAACTTTGACTGTAATCTTGATTCTCTGACTTAGTGAATGAATGTCAACAAAAAAACATAATGTTGACAATGAGTGGGCAAATTCCCTTCCACAATACCTTCCTGTATAATTTCAGAGATTCAGAGATGTATACTTACAATTTTTAACAAGAGCTCCTTTGAACATACCACTGTAGGGATCCCATTCAGCACTGAGAAGCTGAGACATTAGGCCCATTCCCCCACACTTAATTCTACAATCAAGTACTTCAGCATCTGGTCAAGAAAAATAAGCACAGTAATCTTACCGTAATATTCATATTTCTCTCACTGTGGCAGGTAAGAAGGATATGGATCTTTTGATTCATCTCTTACTAGTTCCCTAATGAATTTCTTACAGTAGATTCTCAAATCATCCATGTTCCCATAGAGACCCCCAACCTCACCTTCTTTTGCCCACTTACAGCAGACAACCTCAAATTCTATTTTACTACAAAGTTTTAGGCCATCTGACACAAGGATCCTAAATTTCCATTTTAGCACTCTCAATATCTTTATTATTTTACAGTATACTGGTTTAGAGTGGAGATTCTGGAATCAATAATTTAATTCTAGGGATTAAATCTTGCTTATACCACTTACTGGCATTGAGACCTCAGATGAGTTGTTTAAAACTCTGATCCTTATTTTTTTTCATCTTATAAAATGAGGAAAACAATAGTTTTACCCTACAGAATTTTTGATAAGATCGATTATTTATAAACTACTTAGAATAGTTCCTGATACTTTGCAAAAGTCCAAAATAATGATATTGTTATTATTATTATCCCTTCAATGCAGAGAATGAAGTGCCTGACTTGTTACAGACTCCCCTTTCTTTGGCCTCCTTCAAAAGTCGACTCTCTAATTATCTGCCTCTTACACCCTGACTTCTTTCCATTAAGTCCATTCCCTAACTACTTCAAAATTCCATTTTAAAAACCTATTTCCTCATTTCTACAGGACTGTAGCTCTCCCTCACAGCACAGATGAACTTTTGAAAACACTATCTGCAACTCCTGCCTTCTTTTAAAGTCACCTACCCACTAGTTTCCATCTGATCAATCAGATGCAAGTGTGCTTTCCCATCTCCAGTGAGCTTCTCCTTATGGAATGTGAGGGCTTTAGGTAAGTCATTCTACTCCACCTCTGTATTTAACAGTAGCAATTTAACATTGAACAACTTCCTCCTTCTTGAAACTCTCTTCTTCGCCTTCTGTGACCCTCCATGGTTTGAACACTTCCTACCTCACACTGAGCCTTCTCTTCTTCTTTTTTTTTTTTTTACATTTAAATTTTTTTATTGTTATGTTGATCCCCATACATTACATCATTAGTTTTAGATATAGTGTTCCATGATTCATTGTTTGTGCATAACACCCAGTGCTCCATGCAGAACGTGCCCTCCTCAATACCCATCACCAGGCTAACCCATCCTCCCACCCCTCTCCCCTCTAGAACCCTCAGTTTGTTTTTCAGAGTCCATCGTCTCTCATGGTTCTTCTCCCCCTCCGATTTCCCCCCCTTCATTCTTCCCCTCCTGCTACATTCTTCTTCTTCTTTTTTTCTTTCTTAACATATATTGCATTATTTGTTTCAGAGGTACAGATCTGAGATTCAACAGTCTTGCACAATTCACAGTGCTTACCAGAACACATACCCTCCCCAGTGTCCATCACCCAGTCACCCCATCCCTCCCACCCCACCCCCCACTCCAGCAACCCTCAGTTTGTTTCCTGAGATTAAGAATTCCTCATATCAGTGAGGTCATATGATACATGTCTTTCTCTCTTCTATCTTTCTTAGACATGGGTTTTTCTCCAGTTGTCCTTAGCTTGCTTCTACCAGATCTCTTCCTCAGAATATCATCCACTGCCACAGTTCAGCTCTGCACTTGACTACCAAATCAATATCCCTGGCCTGATATCTGCCCAAATCTATACACTAGTGTTTCCAACTGAGTAGAGGATATCTGTACCTGCATATATTGCAGCTTTTAAAAACTCAACATGTCCAAGTTTAAATATTTTCCTTCCAAAGGAAATTTTCGTATTTGACTCCCTTATCCCTGTTGGTGATTGTTATGGACTGAATGTTTGTGTCTCCCTCAAATTCATATGTTGAAACCCTAACCCCTAATGTGATGGTATTTGGAGGTAGGGCCCTTGGGAGGTGGCTGCGTTTAGATGGGGTCATGAGGGTGGGGCCTCCTGATGGGATAAGTGTCCTTATAAGAAGAACAAGAGAGACCAGAGCTCAGTCTCTCTCCACCATGTGAAAACACAGTGAGAAGGTGGCCCTCTACAAGCCAGGAAGAGGGCTCTCACCAGGAACCAAAGCTACTGGTGCTTGGACTTCTCAGCCTCCAGAACTATAGTACTTGTCAGCTGAATGGGGATGGAAGCTGAGAGAGAAGTAATAGGAATAATAATAATAATAATACTTATTCATAGGGTTTTTATGACACTTAATACAAAACAGAATACTGCCAGGCACATGACAGTTGCAAAATAACTGTAAAATAAACGAGTGTAATAAATTGGACATAAAGGTCTGCATTTAAGGGGAGAAATTCTGGCAGGAGATGAAGATTTATGAGTTATCCTAGAGGCAATGACTGAAGTCATGTGAATGATCAAAGAAAGTACATAGTATATAAAAAGCAGAAGGACCCCTGTGTGGTGGGCTTTTTCTCTTATTTCAATCTGTCAAAATTCTTCAATTACCACATTTCATCAATTCTAAGATGGCTTTTTTCATGTTTTTAACATCTCTGGAAAAAGGATGCCTCTTAGAATCAATGACATACCATAGTTTACTCTCAGAGTTCTTTTTTCCTTAGTGATGCATAAAATAATGGTGTGTCATTCAATTGACAGCATCTTAGACTTAATGGGATATGAGAAATGTGAACCACTTCTTTGAACCACCAAG
Source organism: Phoca vitulina (assembly GCF_004348235.1). Taxonomy (NCBI): domain Eukaryota; kingdom Metazoa; phylum Chordata; class Mammalia; order Carnivora; family Phocidae; genus Phoca; species Phoca vitulina. The sequence goes on from NW_022589751.1 coordinate 10,929,737, forward strand.
ACCCTAGATGAGCTTTCCTTATAACATGTATTTTAGTCTGCCTGTAAAGAGATGTCTATCAACTACTAGACTGCAAGGTCTCCAGGGGTCAAGAAAGGCCCTGATTCTCCTGTTTGTTTCTCTGAGGACACACTAAATGGTTCTGCCTGCAGAAGGACATCAATAAAAATTGCTTGAATTAAATTGGATTCCAAAGGAAGATATCAATTATGTTTAGAATTTCTGATATTTTGCAATTAGTCTCATCACTGTTCCCAACGCACAGTTAATTTGACATCTTAAACACACACTTGTTTTCAGATTATTAATATTACACCTGATTCAAAACATCTGTCACATGAATTCCACAGGTAGTTGATTCTATGAACGATTTCAAGAAAATATATTCCTGGCATTCTGGGAGAGAATATTGAAAAGATAGTACCAGAAATCTAACTACAAATTTCTCTGTGAGAAGAGAGAACAATGTCCACACATACTAATTAATTACAGTAGATGCTTATTCTTTCTGAGTGATCTCAATTTGCATTATCTGTTCTTTCTACCTGTTAATGAAGCTTTATTCCTTTCCCTGTTGACATTTGGGAATCTGGGTGGCCCTTCCCCGTGTTTTCAGTCTCCCGGGATCTTCAGGGACCAATTACATGCTTGGGCATGCATCTTTATTGAAGTAAAGAGCTCACCTCTTGCCCAAGCTTACACTTTGCACACAGCATACCTCAAGCCATGGCAATGGCCAGGTAAATTCTCTTGGTCTGCCCCAGATGATCTTTCTACCACTCTTTTCTCCACCACTTCTAGCCTTGGCATCCCATTACTGAAGCTCTGTTTTCACCTCTCATCTCTGGATCCTCAGATCACATGAAGTCATCAGCTTTCCTTCTTTTCCAAGGCTATAGGTTGCTGAAGCCTTTCCAGTATTACAATAGGAAAGAGGAACTTGATTGTCCCCACCAATGATTGCTATTTTGTTTTTCTCTTTTCTCTCTATGGCTCCTCCTATGCTGGTTGAGGAGTTGCTTTTAATCCTCTTTGAGATTCCTTCATTACAGGTGGACAGCCAACTGAGTCTCCATCTTGCTGGTCCTCTAGTCCTTCTTTCTTTTTACAGTTCAATCTGGCATTATGATCTGGTTCATTAGTGCTATTTCCTTCTCAGAACTCATCAAGGATTCAAGAAATTTGAATACTCCTAGTATTAAATATATGTACGTCATGGTCACTATGACAATATGTGACTCCTCAGTCCCATTTACCTTTTGTCATCATCTAGAGAGTAAAATTCAAATTTCTTGGCACTGCTTCTAATGCCTGCCAAGATTCAGACTCATCTGTCCTTAAAGTTTTACCTCTCAGAACATCCTACACACTGCTTCCTCTACCTCGGCCTCTAACCAGATGAGACTATTCACTATTATCCAAATTCACCACATACTGAGGCACCTCTCAATCTTGTTCTTGCTGTTTACTTGAACCTAGAATTTTCTTCCTTCCTTTTTTTCTCCAATTTCTTTATTGTGGTAAAATATGTAAACATAAAACTTACTATCTTAACCATTTTTAAATGTACAGTTCAGTGATACCAAGTACATTCAAATTGGTGTGCTTTCATCACCACTGTCCAGCTGTAGAACTCTTTTTACTTTGCAAAATGGAAGCTGTATACCTATTGGATAATAACTTCCCATTCACTCCTCCCCCAGCCCCTGGCAGCCACCATCTACTTTCTGTCTCTGTGATTTTGTCTTCTTGGAAATACTTCATATGAATGGATTCATACAGTTTTTGTCTTTTTAGGACTGGCTTATTTCACTTATCCTGATGTTCTCAAAATCCATGTTGTTGCGTATGTCTGAATTTCCTTCCTTTTTAAGGCTGAGTAATAGTCCACAGTATGCATATATCACATTTTGTTTATCTATTCATTTGTCGACGCACACTTGGGTTTCCTCCACATTTAGCTATTGTGAATAATGCCATAGACATAGGTGTACAAATAGGTGTATCTTTTTGAGACCCTCTCCTTCATTTTGCACACTGAAATCCTACTCATTCATCTAAGCCTAACTCAAGTAGCACCTACTTCATGAAATCGCTCAGACTCTACCTGGAAATAATTGCTTCTTCCTCTGTTCTTCTACAATTCTTTTATTTTATTACTATACCTATACTTACTTTATTGTGTCTTAAATAATTATTTGTACTTAAAAATCTAATTCCTCATAAAATTATAAGTTCCTTGTGGTCTAGGACCCCACCATCTTATCTCAGTATTCCTTACATCACTCCCCATAATACTTTGTAATGTTTATTGAGTGAATGACTACATAGAGACAGAATTTATTTACATTATACATGTATCATAAAGATAAATAGTAGACAGAGGGTAAGTTGAATACCTAGAAACTTCCAATTTTGAAATCTGTCAAATTAACTAGGAAATCTTGTTAGTTGCACAAAAAGGCACACTGCTATAGGAATTAAGAGACTTGGTGTTGTCTTGGTTCTGCCTTGGGTGGATCATGTCTCTTCTCTGGCTTAGTTTCCTCATAGTTGAGGTGAGAGGGTTGCCCTAGAACAGAATTCCCAAACCTTGATTTTTGCAATACCTGCCCAACCCTGTACTTTATTTGCTTAATAGTTTTCTTTAAATTAGTCCAGGTCTAACATTACCACCAAATTTAGCCTCATCCTAAATAAGGATATCTGTGAAATTGTGGTTTCATTGTGTTAGTTATAATTTTTTCTAACACAAATTAAAATAAATATAACTATTAAAGTAAAAAGAAAATCTCTGTACCATTAAAATAACTTCCTATGCCAGTTGTGGCCCATGGACCATGCTTTAGGAGGTATTGGCCTAGACTCTCCCTGAGATCCCTTCCAACAATAATAGCTCTGTCTTCTCTGGGGAAGCCATGACCCCTCTGAGCCATTTAGCAAAATGCATTCAATGAATCTTTAACTGGGAATGATTCAGCATTAGCCCCAGGGAATGAAATGTAACTTAATAAGCCTTCCAGCACCTCTAATGCCTGGGATTCCACCCTCTTTATGCCTCCCCTCTGAGTGGTGCTGTTTGCACATTCTGCCTTTTCTGCAGTCTCTGCTTTCCTGCAGGGCCCTGTCTGGGTTTGCCTGACCAGATCTCCCCTCTGAGGGTTGTTTATGTTTGCACACTCGGCTTGTCCTGTGGATTTGTCTAACTAAATTCCCCTTTGAGGGCTGTATATTTTGGCACAGTCTGGCTCTCTAAGGGATTCTTTTGTCCATTAACACCTCTTGTCTTGCAGTTATACCAAAGTCTCTGCTGCTCTTGCCTCAAGCAAGTAAGTCCATACTATTCTATTCTTAATGATTCTTCTGTGTATTTCCATTTATTTTCTATACTTTCTACAATGACCATGTATAATGTTTATAATAAAGAACTATAAATTTTAATTTTTTAAGATGTGAAGGGAAGGAAATGTGAAAGGGGACATCTGGTTGCAGATGATGTAATAAAGGCATTTTAACTTTATTCTCCTTCAAAACCCAGCGACAAAAACAAAAAGAATGAAACAGCATTAAGAAGAAGGTCCATTATCACGGAAACAACCGTAATATACCATAATTAGCACCATACACCATAATTAGCATCCTTACCAAATGTTAGGCCTGTTTGTCTTAGGTAGAATAAAGTCAGTCTTAAAAGTGTACTCTTGTTGGTACTAAGAAATCTAAGGGCATAGGTGGGCCACCAGAGAAATGGAGAGTGTTCCTAGTAGAGACTTAGCTCCATACCACAGAAAAGACCGAGCTGAACAAGAAACCATGTTGACTTCTCACTTTCATTGTTTATCACATACACTTCTTGCGAAAGCAGAGTAGTATTGATAAAAGGAAAGCTGAGTTCACCAGGTAGTAACAGAGAGTCTAAAGAAATTTACTGTGAGCTACACTGACCCTTGGAATGCAGAGAACAGAGGAAGGAGTATATATAGTTCCAGAGCAAAAGGAATATGAACATGGTGGAAGGAGGTATGAACAACAAATCCCAACAGAAATAGTAGGTCACCTCTATAAACATACTTCTTCAGCAAATACATGGTCCTAATCAAAGATGGGTAATAATCAGAATAGGAGAAATAAAATTTTAATTATTTGCTGACAATATTATTGTGTATGTAGAAAATCCACAAGCATCTACAAACTATTAGAATTAAGTGAAATTAGGGCGCCTAGGTGGCTCAGTTGGTTGAGCGACTGCCTTCGGCTCAGGTCATGATCCTGGAGTCCCGGGATCGAGTCCCACATCGGGCTCCCTGCTCAGCAGGGAGTCTGCTTCTCCCTCTGACCCTCCCCCCTCTCATGTGCTCTCTCTCTCTCTCTCTCTCATTCTCTCTCTCAAATAAATAAATAAAATCTTAAAAAAAAAAAAGAATTAAGTGAAATTAGCAAGATCACTGGTTATAAGGCCAACATACAAAATCAATTTGATTGCTATATACTAGCAACAACTACGTAGAAAATAAAACTTTAAAAAAAGATATAACTTCAACAAATATCAAATATATCTAATAAAATGTGGGTAAGACCTAACCTCTACCCTGAAAACCACAAAACATTATTGAGAGGAACTGAGAAATCTAAATAAATGAAGAGATTTAGCATATTCCTGGAATGAAAACTCACTGTTGTAAAGATGTTAATTCTCTCTAAATTAACGTATAGATTTAATGCAATCTCTAGCAAAATTTCAGGGGGTTCTTTTGCAGAAATTAGCAAGCTAGTTCTAAAATTCATGTAGAAATGCAAAAGGCCAAAAATATCCAAGGTAATTTTGAAGAAGAAACCAAAGCTGGAAAAGACCGATACCACCAGATATGGCGATTTATTATAAAGATAGGATAATCAAGACACTGAGGATTTGGTGCAAGAATAGACAAACTAACAAATGAAATCTAATATAGAATCCAGAAACACACCCTCACATCTATGAGAACCTGTTTTATGACAAAGGCAACATTGCAGAGCACTGGGAAAAGGATGATCTTTTTCAATAAATGGTGTTGAGACAATTGGATATCCATATGGAAACATGTTTATTGACCATACCTTATACTATCCAATAAATCAATTCCAGATGGATTGCAGAGATAAATATGAAAGATAAAACAATAAAGTTTCTAGAGAAAACATAGGAGAACACCTTTATGACAGTGGAGTATGCAAATATTTCTTAAAACACAAAGAATTCTGATTATAAAGAGAAAATTGATAAACTGGACAATTAAGTTAATACCTTGTGTTTATCAAAAGGCACCATTAACAGAGTGAAAAGGCAGGCGACTGAATAGAAGATATTCATAGTACATTTGTCTATCAAAAGCTTCATATCCAGAATATATAAAGAAAAGGATGGACGATGGAAAAATGAGCAAATAACTTGAACAGTCACCTCATAAAAGAGATTATATAAATGGCCAATGAACAAAGGGAAAGGTGCTCAGCTTCATTATTCATCAGGGCAATATAAATCAAAACAACAATGCAGTACCACTACACATCCACAAGAATGCCTAAAATGAAAAAAAAAATCAGTGTAGACAATGTTGTAGGGAAACCAGAACTTTCATATGCTGCTGGTGGGAATGCAAATCTGTACAAACACTTCGGCATTATCTACCAAACCTGGACATATACCTATTTTATGATTCTGCTACTTTATTCCTACGTATCCTCAGTAAAAATGGGCACATATGTTCACCAAAAGACACCTACTAGATGTCCCTAGCAGCACTGTGTGTTATAGTTAAAATGTTAAAATCTAAATGTCCTCCAGCAGTAGAATGAACATATAAAATGTGTATATTGGCACATGGGATACTATACAGCAATGAGAATGAACAATCCCATAACTACATCCAGCAATATGGATGTTTCTCACAAATATAATGTTGAGTGAAAAAAACCTAGACATACAAAAAATTAACTACATGAGTGCATTTATATAGAGTATAAAAGTGGCAAAATTATTCTATGAAATAGGAAGTCAAGAGTGGTTACTACTAGGACAGTAGGACTGGAAGGGAGCATATGGGTGGCGGGGAGGTGCTTCTGAATTGCTGGTGACATTTTGATAATTGATCAGAGTACTGGTTACACGAACATGTTCAGTTTGTGCAAATTCATTGAAAATTCACTTAGGACATGTGTACATTTCTGCATATATATTATGTTTCAATAAAGTTTTTAAAGCCCTAAGTAGTTTGTAATATTTCACAAAGGGGAAATCTCACCAAAAAACATGTATTTCTGGCTTCTCCTGAAGATTTCAAGACCTGTCCATGGTGCCTCACCTCCAAGAATCCACTGGAGCTGAGCCGAGGCTATACCGTCAGATAGGACACGCATTATTCCCTACTCATTGGTGCCCCATGTCTAGCCCCTGTAGGCATCTGAATTCATTCCTGGGAATAAAACCTGTTCTGTCTATTGGTTCTTTAGCTCAAGTCTGAGCCCCCAGGGTAGGGCTTACTTTTTGCCCTGTACATTCCCTTCCTCTTTGTCTGCTCTTACACCCCATCACCAATCTCCACTCCCATCTGATTGTACCTCACTCAGCACACCTCCAGTCATCTCTCCATGAAGCCTTCTCTCCTGCACTGGCACTTACCTGAGTATATCTATTCTCACATTCCTCAAGTCTTCCTTTCTCTCCCCTTATTCACACCTGTGTTCCATTAATTCATGCACTCAATGATTCAACAAATATTTATAAAGTCTGAGCCAGACTTTATATCAGGGGCAGGTAAATTTGGGAGGCCCACCCTCTAATGAGAAGTAAAGACAACATGTGAGAGTCATTATATGGGTAAAACATTATATGTATCCTGTGAAGTCTGAGACTAATTTTTTTAAGTAGGCTTCACGCCCAGCATGGAGCCAAACGTGGGGCTTGATCTCATGACCCTGAGATCAACACCTGAGCTGAGATCTAGACACTTTAACTGACTGAGCCACCTAGGTACTCCTGAGACTAATTCTGTCTGGGAAGGCAGGTGTGGGTGTTCTGGGTAGTCCTTGTGGAAGACATGGTTTGGAAGCTGGACTTTGAAGAACTGGCAGTACTTTGGATATACAGAGAGTAAAGAAGGTAATTCCAGACAAAGGCTGAATTCTGGTTTCATTTGTGAGACAGTAAATACTTCAGTGTGGCTGGATGCACTGAAGGCGAGCAGTGGGAAGTGAGGATGGAGAATTAAGCTGGGGTCAGACCATGGGGGGTCTTGGATGCCTCACTAAGGGCTTCACTTTATAGGTAGTACAGACTATTGAAAGGTTTTGAAAAATGGAGTGCAGAGCTGGAAACAATATCATCTCATCCATTCTCACCTCACCCACTCTGTTTAATCCCTTGGCCTCCACTGCCCCCTTATGCTTATCAGTACTGTCAATCATATCCTCAAATCTCCTCGAACATCTCCTCACTCAGCTACCACAGCAGTCTAGGTACGGGGAGTGATGTCACAACCCACCTCTTTCCCCCTGTTCCTTTGCTGGCAAGGCTGCAGACTCCTTTGAGTGCGATTGCATGTGCTGCCTTCTCCCAACCAGATCTGATCCGGATAATGAGGAGCTGGACAAAGGAGCAAAGCCACACAGGGCTTGTCTTTGCCCTTAGATGTACCCCACAGATGGTCCTGGGCCCTGTCCTCCTTTTGGAGTCTCCTGATAAAACCTGAGCAATCTGAGACCAAAGCCTGGTCCTGGAGCCATGAAGGCACCACCTTGCTCTCTGCCTCTTGGGCCTTTTCTTCTGCACTGAGTGCATTTTCTTGGTGTAGCTCAGGAGGACTTTGCCTCTCTGATCCTTCCTATCGCAAATCCTTCGCAGCTGAATAGACATTTACAATGTACAAAACACTTGATTCTATTGGAGCCTCATGTACGCCCTTCAAGAGAGAGCCTGAAAAGGCAGAGATTAGATCTTCTCACTTCAAATCCACTGGTCCTTTCTTATATATAATAGACACTCAAAAAATATTTGTAGTATGAATAGACAAATGACTCAATATACATATCAATCTCTCTTGAGGATTAAGTTTCTTATTTTTTATTCTATTTTTCTTTTTGTTATTTGGATGATTTGATTTTTATAAGAGGCTTCACATGGAACATCTAATTTTGAGATAGTTTTTCCTGCTCCAACTATCATATAAGTGGTTCCTGGAGCCCTGGCTTTAAAACAAATTACTTTTAAAAAGATACATGTGGGGCACCTGGGTGGCTCAGTCAGTTAAGCAACTGCCTTCGCCTCAGGTCAGGATCCCAGGGTCCTGGGATCGAGTTCCACATCAGGCTCCTTGCTCTGCAGGGAGCCTGCTTCTCCCTCTCCTTCTGCCTGCTATTCCACCTGCTTGTACTCTCTCTCTCTGTCAAATAAATAAATAAAATTGTTAAAAAAAAAAAGATACATGTGTTCCTCAAAAGGTTACACAGAGGTACTACATGACCCAGCAATTCCACTCTTAGGTACATACATATATGGAAAACATATATGCCCACAAAAACTGGTGCATGACTATTCATAATAGCCAAAAAATGGATACAACTGATGAGAGGATAAATACACCGCGGTATATTCCTGTACCAGAATATTATTTGGCCATAAGAAGAAATGAAGTAGATACATGTGCCAACCTGGATGAGCCTTGAAAACATTGTGCTCAGTGAAAGACGCAATTAACAAAAGACCATATGTTATATGATTCGATTTATATGAAATGCCCAGAATAGGTAATTCTATTGAGACAGAAAGCAGATTAGTGTTTCCTCAGAGCTAGAGGGGCTGGGGGCCGACAGGGAGTGACTGCTCATGATCGTGGGTAATGTTTTAGGGTGACGGAAATGTTCTAAAAGTGATTGTAGTGATGGCTGCACAATTCTGTGAAGGTACTAAAAACCACTGGATTGTACACTTTAACTGGGTAAAGTATTTGGCATTATATCTCAGTAAAACTGTTAAAAAAGATACATGTTCATTAAGCAAAACTTAGAAAATACATACAGAAGAAACACATTACCTATGATTCTACTACCCAGAGTTAACCACTGTTGACATTTCTGCTATACTTTCTTCTTTTCCTTTTTCTGTGTACACACACACACACACACACACACACACACACACACACCCCTAGGGTCATTTTCTATATTCAAGTTTGTAGCCTGTGTATTTGGCTTAGTGATGGTCACAGACATCTTTCACAGATACTCAGAGCAGGAGTTCCCAGTCAGGCACGATTCCTGAGTCAGAATCTTGCTTCTGCTCCTGACTTACAGTGAGTCCTCGGCAAACTCCTTAACCTCTCTAAGCACTCACTTTCCTGAACAGCGAAACAAAAATGATGATACCTACCTTCCATGGATGTCATGAGGATTAAATGTAAAGTTCTATAATACTATTTTTCTTCATTCATTCCTCAGTGAGGACCAGTTTGTTTCCCTCAGTTGCAAGGCAGTCTGCTCTCACCAGTAGGCAGCCCAGATCAAACTAACTGGAGCAACTGCCCCCACCTCATTTACACTAAAGTGTTCTCTCTTGCTGGGGAGCACACAGCAGAGTGGTGGAGAGCACAGGCTTGGGATGCAAACCGCCAGGGACAAACTGCGATTCTGCCCTTCACTTGAGCAAGTTCCTTAACCCTCTATGACTCCATTTTCTCATCTGTAAATATGTCTAATAACAGTAGTAAGTTCATAGGGGTTTTTGAGGATAAAATGTGTTAATATCTACACAGTACCTGGTACACTATTAACTATTCTTACAACATTCTTACCCAAGTAGTAGACTATATTCTTTATTTTTTATTTTTTTATTTTTTAAAGATTTTATTTATTTGACAGAGCACAAGCAGAGGGAGAGAGAGGGAGAAGCAGGCTCCCTGCTGAGCAGGGAGCCCGATGCGAGGCTCGATCCCAGGACCCTGGGATCATGACCTGGGCCGAAGGCAGCCGCTTAACCAACTGAGCCACCCAGGCACCCTAGACTATATTCTTATATCAAACTTTCAGTTGTCCAAACATTTGTTAACTTGCAATCCTATGGTATCTTTCTTCTACAATCTAAGGCACAATGTTACTGGCTCTAAGCTCATAATGGTTGCTCATCCACTAGCCCACAGCACAAAGCAATTTTTTTTTGGTGACTTGAGTAGTTAAGAATGTTGTTTCCATTAATTTTACTACGTACGTGCCTCCTGGGGGCAGGGCAAGGCGGTTTAGTTAAACCAAACTAAACAAAGCATTTTAGGGGTTTATAAATGAGCACTTATTTGCAGTTGTTCTAAATCATCCCAGCCAGATGGGCATGTTTTAAATATTTCCAAGGAAGAGATTTCACAAACTCTCTTAGTAACCTGTCTTAATGCTTCCAACCCATATTGAATGAAAGTCTTCTGAACATCTTGTGTCTGCGGCAACTCAACAGTTTGTTGTCCAAACAGATATCTTTAAGAGTAGTATAATTACCACAGAAACAAAAGGGGGCAATGCTGGGCAAAGTGCTGGGATGTATAGTCACCCCATGAATAGCAATTAGTTATGAGTGCTGTTTTGAGTGCTGGCCACATTATTTTACTTAGTACTCAGCGGAGAATGACTGGTTCTCATGGTCTCTGTATCAACCTTATATCCTTAAACTTTTACTTCTTTTGTCAATGCATGGAACAGAAAAAAAAAGAAGCAAAAGTCCAAGCAGGCAAAACTTGAAGAATTTTTTTCCTTGCCCTCTTCCCACTTAGTGATGATGATGATGATGATGATGATACTTAGAGAGCACTTAATATATAACAGGCACTCTTGTGAGTGCTTTATGTGTATTATTTTATTTAAGCTTCACAAAAACTTATCTCACTATCCTTGTTTTGCAGATGAGGAAATGGGTCACAGTGAGAAGGAGCATCTTGCCCACAGGTATACAGCCAGGATCTGCCCCTGATAGGAGTCCAGAGGCTGGACTTTTAACCAAGACACTCAGCTCCAGGCCTTCTGCACGACCATGGCAGGTCAAAACCTTGTCGTTCAGTGCCCTGATTTGACTGGCTATGCCAGTTCAGTGGGTGGATTCAGTTTTCTGCTTCCTGAGCTGGGACACAGAAAGGTCTGAGCTAGAGGCTCTTCCATGGAAGGGAGGTGACAGAAGGTCAAATCCAGCCCAATAAAGGAGATCTTTCCCCTCATTACAATCATCTTACACTCGAGTTAGCTGCCCAAGGAAGTAGTGAGTTCTACATGACAAAATGTACTCAAACAGGGGTAGGTGGTTTGCTTCTTGGGGAGGTCTCATGGGGACCTGCCATTTACAAACATCTCTTGGGGAGCTTGTGAAATGTAGATTCTCAGGTCATGTCCCAAAAATGATGATTCCCAGGAATCTGCCTTTTTAACAAGTTTCCTGACTCTGACACAGGTAGCCCACGCATCACTGCTGTAAAGGGATTCCTGTTTGGAGTGTGAGGCGAGATGAGGTGGAAGGCAGGGGTGAAGGGATAGAGAAAAGGGCTGACACACATCCCTTCTGAGCTGAACCATATGGTTTGGGTGAACTTTACTCTTTTAGTCTCTCTAATATTAATCTTCTTTTTGGATGTTTATCCTTGGTTTCCTGACAGAGAATGCTTGAGTGACATATGAGGTGAGAGATCTGGGGTATAATAATACCATGTCATGGAAACACTCATAAAGCCATGACCCTATGGCATATGAATTCTATGTGGGGTTTGCACAGGTATTAAATGTTCTGTGGTTGGCTTTTGGAAGCCTGTTCTATCCTGACACCAGGATTTCTAAGCTGGCCTGGAGGGAAGCAGGCCTGCAGCTTCCTGGTGTTTGGAGCAGATGGGGAAAGAGTCTGAAATATTCCCTGTCATCACCCCCAGCTGACAGACCACAGGCAAAGGAGGCAACAGGGAGAAGTCAGACCAGTTGATCTGGGAGAAAAGAGAAATCAGTGGTGATGCCTTGTGAATGTTTCCTTCTTTGTGTTCCTCTCCAAATGGATGGGGCGTGTCTGTGTGTGTGCATGTGCACGTGTGCATGGGTGTGTACCAACTGCACAGCCCTTGTCTCTGGCTGGACACAGTAATAAATCAGGGACTGCAGAACCACCACTAGCCACCTCCTGCAGGCACGGTCAAAGAAACAGGCCTTCCCGAGAACAGCTGAACCGGCAGGATCCTCAGTACTGTGGCCCCACCGCAGGGGATGAAAATCACACATCTGGGATCTAGCATGCCAGATGTGCAAAGGGCTAACACAGAAAAGACACTGCTGGGAAGGCCACATCACTTTCAAACACATTAGTGAAGGGTTCAAAAATTTTTATAACCTTAGTCACCAAGTGCTTTTATCGGACTTGAGTAGTAGACTTTCTTCTACCCTGGTTCTTTGTCCTGGGTTGTCAGGAGGGATTCAGAAGGATGTTGAACCCCCTGAGGCAGTGACAGTAAAGATCTAGAAGCTAAATGAGTCCTGGTTGGAGTCCTGGGTTTGGAATCAATTCTAGCCGTTACCTGGCAAATGATCCTGAGCAAGTTACTTTAACTCTATGAGGTTACATTTGTTAATCTCCAAACAAACAGGGAAAGCCGTATCTACCTCATTAGGGCTGGTGTGGAGATGAAATGATCTCTGTGAGACACCGCAGAGAAAGTCCCTAGCTCAGGATCTGGCACTAAGCAGCCGCATGGCAGAAAGGGGGAGATGAGCACCCTCCGCTGCTCCACGGAGGATGGGTAGAAAAAGGGAAATTATTTTCTGCTCAGTCAAGCCCCAGAAGGTCTGTGAGGGCAGAGCAGGTGCCTGATTGTCCTGTGTGGTTCTCACATTCCTGGGGCTGCTGGGAGAAGAGCTGCCTTGTTATCTGCTCTACAACACTGACCCTGGTTGCTTCTCCTTCCCTCGGGCCCAACTGCTCCCTTTCCATCCCTTGAGGTTCTCATACATATCCTTCCTTTCGGGGCTCCAGGACCTTTCCTTTCATCTCCATCCCCACAGTCTAGCCACATCAGGATATTCTTCTGTGGAGCAGCAGGGAGGACATGGGACTCAAAGATTAATGAGAGTTATTCAAGGTTCCTACCCAGCTAGGAAAGACAAGAGAGTTCCTGAGAACCAGGGCCTCCATTCTCATTGTGTTTGTGAGTTTTAAATTAAAAATAGGTCAGATTATTGCCAATGGGTATGGATGGGGTTTCTTTTGGGGGCGATGAAAATGTTCTAAAATTAGAGTGGTGACGTTTGCACAACTCTGTGAATACATTAAAAACCACTGAATTGTATACTTAAAAGGGTAAATTTTATGGTGAGTTATATCTCAATAAAGCTGTTATAAATAAAATAAGTCAGACTATCTAGCTTTCCATTCTTCTGTCCTTCTCTAGTTTTAATTGAAATATAAATTATAATTTAATTATAAATTTCAATTACACATTTAAATTATAAAGTATAAATTTAATTAAACTATAAAGAGCCATAACATATCACATAGCATTGTGAACCAAGATGAGACACGACCTCTATTTCTGCAGATCTACATTCCTTCACATTCTCTCTCCTCCTCCTCAAATACCATTGTACCATCAAAATTCAATTAATCTTTCCAGATTTATCCATGAAATCTTTCCTGTCTCCACCAGCCAGTGTCCTCTCTCTAATCACTTATCAAGCCTGTGCTTTGTTACAGCTGTCTGTTCTGCATGGGACCAGGTTTCAAGGTGTGGAGATGAGGGGGTAAAGGAGGATATTAACAGGACTACACAGGGGACCTCATCCACCTAGGAGTCTTTCCCATTCATCTCTTCCAGGATAGCTTCCCAGTCTCTGACTCAGACCAGGGCTGATGCCCAGAAGACCTTCCTGCCTCCTGGATCCTCCTACTCCACTGAACCCCAAAGAGCTGCTGCAAAAGAAAATTCCTGATACACAATGTCTGTTTACTTTCCTCTCCTAATTAAGGACCCAACATGATCCCGATTGCTTATTGAGTCCACCTAAGTGCTAAGAGGTCCTCTCTGGACCAGCTGTTTTATATCTCACTGGCATCTCCCGCCACTTCTCAACATGCCCACTTGCTGTCTCTGCAAGGGTCCTTCCTGGCAGATGGAATCCTTGGTCCTCACCACCTCCCAAAGCCAGATATGAACATTCCTTATCCTTGAAGGAATTCTTCCTCTAAGTAGCCTTATTCCACACTTACCTGATCTTTCTGTGTTCAGCTTATGGTCCATGATTTTGCCCTCACTGGTAATATCTACACAGCATGGCTTCCATTGCTTTTATGGCCTCACCACATAGTTTGATACACTGTACCCAGTAGGTACTCAAATGAATGTCTGCTAATGTGAATTTTCTTCTTTTCTTTTTTTTTTTTTTAAGATTTTATTTATTTATTTGAGAGAGGGAATGAGGGGAGGAGCAGAGGGAGAGGGACAAGCAGATGCCGAGCTAAGTACAGAACCCGACACGGGGCTCCATCTCATGACCCCGAGATCATGACCTGAGCTGAAATCAAGAGTAGGATACTTAACCAACTGAGCCACCCAGGCACCCCTGTTTTGTTTTTAATAATAAACTGTTAATTAAGTAATTAATTAACTCTTAATTGTCTTTGTGTTAGGCACTGGGGAACTCTCTTCCTCCCCCACCCCCCCCAGACCTAGCCATTAGGATAGGAAAACCAGCAGTTAGTGGTGACCTGGTGGTTGGATTCATTGTTTTGTCTGCTCAGCCCTCATCTACTGATTCCCTTAACTTTTCAGGTAATGCAGAGCCATCAGATGGTTACCACAGAAGCAGCCCTTTGTACAATGTGTCCTTTTGGCCACAGATGGGGGTGAGGGTCCAGGGTGGACCACTAAATGGGATAGGTCAACTGGAGCCCCTTCTTTCAAACTGCACCTTGTATCTTCTGAGTCTAAGTTTGAGGCTTGAAATAAATCCTGTCCAATTTAGAAAATATTATCCCTTCCCAGATTCTGTTTTCAACTGTATAGTGTTAATTATTGCATGTTTAAAGTTCTTAGTACTGTGCAGTGTAAAACCTCAAGAGTATAAATCTAATGAAATATGCTTGAATATGTTGTGGCCTCGCTGAAGGCAGTGGGACTGTATAACTTTCTTTTTAAAATATAATTCAGGCAAATAAAAGCATTAAGTTATACTAGTGAGATGGAAGATTTATTATCTAAACTTGGAAAAGTCAGGAAATTCCAGAGTCAGATTCCAGGAGAGATATTTCTAGAAAAGAAAGTAGTAAAGACCAAATGCATATCAGTGCTTGGTTCATTTGCTGCCTGGTACAATAATCCTGTGGATTAAGCATGGGGATCATGTTGCACAGACTCAAGCGCTGTACCTTGCACAAAAGAAACCAATTTTTAATGAATGATTGTTGAATAGGTTTCAAAGGAGTAAAATAATTTCACATTTTTACAAGCATTTATCCTGAGAGAACTAAGAAAACTACATTATCTCTGTTACAAAGGGAGAAATGGAGGAAGAGAAAAACGTGGTAACTGACTTGTGTCCCCTAACATGTCCATAGTAGACTTAGGAGTGAATTTGAGATTTACTTACTCCAGAAATTAGACTCCAATTTTGAAGTTACAATATGCATGGACTACTGACTTATTTCATGAGATGAAGAAATTGCAAGCAGAATCGAGGACATTCAGGGGCGCCTAGGTGCAGGGGGTTAAGCATCCGACTCTTGATTTTGGCTCAGGTCATGACTCAGGGTCCTGAGATCAAGCCCCAAGTCAGGCTCCCATGCTCAGCTTGGAGTCTGCTTAAGACTCTCTCTCCCTCCCTTCCTCCCTCCCAATCTCTCTCTCCCTCTCTCTCTCATTCTCTCTCCCTCTGCCCATCCTCCCTCCCCTGTGTGCTCTCTCTCACTCTCTCTCTCAGATAAATAAACAAATCTTAAAAAAAAAAAAAAAAGAATCGAGGACATTCAAAGATGCCTCCAAAATAAAGTTCCATAAAATCTCCCACAAAATAATAGCTAGGCAATGGAGGGTCTTCAGGTGTACCTGATTTCAGGGATTGGCACTTAGGCCAGGCTTATTTTCATAGCTGTCCATCTCACAAGGACTTGGGCCTGTCTACTCTGGACTCCAAGTCCTAGAGTTCTAATCCAGAGGAAGAGAAGTCCTCTATTCCTTTTCTGTTCTTACCTGGCCTTACTTCTCATTTCAAAACCAACTGTTTTCCAAATATAGTATCTCCCTTCCACTGAGGCAAGATGCTGTAGTTGATTTATTTTTTGTCTAGAGATAGCATCTGTGTGTTCCAGAGGTCAGTTTTATTTGTTACATACAACCATATCTCAATGTGCCTCTTTCTGCTTTGGCCACTACTCTAATTTTCTCTCCTTCTTAATCTGATCCACACATGCTTATGTGCATTAGGGATGACTGAGGTTGCATTTCTTCCTTCTGAAGGTACTTCGTTAAACTATCATACCTGTCATTTGCATCCTGCCAAGGGTATCCTCCCCATCTCTCCACTTCTCTGCTTTCTCAAGAATGAATTCACCTTGCATGACTAATGTACTCCATAAGCAGCCTTCATGCTGATTCCACAGGTTTTTAATTTCCTAACATTTCCCTGTAGACTCTTCCTAACATCCTCTTTAAAAAGAAAATCCCCTTCTTGGAGCTAGTCAGAGGCTCCCCATGGCCTCCTGTGTAAACCCCCCACAGGAACTCAGATGTCTTAGATGGTACACGGCCATGCTCAGGCAAGACATGCACAGATAAAGTAGAGAGTTCCAAGAATGTGTTTCTACCAACAGGCACTAGGAACCAACTGTGCGCTAATCACCCTGCTTGGGGTGGCGAACACGATAGAGATTAAGCAACTAAGGCCTCTGACCTCAGAGAGCCCTCAGGTCCTTGAGAATCCTCAAAGCTAAAATACATAGAAGACAACATGATGTAGTAGAAAGAACGTTGACTCTGGGGTAGCAGATCTGCATGACCTTGGGCCAGTTACTCAAGTTTAAGGTCATGGCTGAAACCTAACAAAACTTTAACTGCTGAAGAGAATAGGCTTGTCACAGAGTATGGCACCTGTGTAGATGAGGAGCTGAGGTTAAAAACCACCAGCACTATTAGGTAGTCCTGGAGGCTGCTTCTAATTTAATTAGTCCTGATGAAGCATGCCTAACGAGATGGCTACTATATTTCTTTCTCTTTTATACAGCTTTATTGAGATATAATTCATGTACCATACAATTAATCGATTAATGTGTACAATTCAATGGCTTTTAGTATATTCACAGGGTTGTGCATCCATCACCACAATCAATTTTAGAATATTTTTAAAAAGAAAGCCTGTACCCCTCAGCCATCACTCCCCAACACTGCCCTCCCCCCACCCTGTCCCCAGCATGGGAAACCACTAATCTACTTTCTGTCTCTATCGATTTGCCTATTTAGGGATATTTCATATAAATGGAATCATACAATATGTGGTCCTTTGGGACTGGCTTCTTTCATTTGGTACTACTATATTTCCTGAAGACAGAGGTATCCTTAATGTTTGCCAAAAGGGGAGTTGCTAAATAAAGCAGAATGCAGCCATACTGTGGATTATAACAGCACTTTAAGAAAATTAGGTAAACTGGGGTGCCTGGCTGGCTCAGTTGGTTAAGCATCTGCTCAGGTTAGGATTCCAGCGTCCTGGGATTGAGCCCCGCGGTGTCGGGCTCTCTGCTCAGAGTAAGTCTGCTTCTTCCTCTCCCTCTGCCACCCCCCACCCCAGCTCCTGCTTGCTCTCTCCCACTCTCTTTCTCTCTCTCAAATAAATAAAATCTTTTAAAAAATTAGGTAAATCTACATATGTTAATAAAGGTCTCCAATATATGCATACAAATATAAAGTCTAGAAGAATGCACATTAAAATGATAAAAGTACAGACCTCAGGGAGGGGGAGAGAAGAGTAAGACTGTGGATGGAATACAAAGAAGACTCTCCTTATTTGGAATATATTAGCTTTTTCAAGGATAATTTATTCATGTATTACTTTAAAATTAAAAATTAATTAAAAAGAGAACATTAGACTCCGGGTTTCTGGTTCCACATGTAAGGTGCTTGGAAGTAGGCTCTCTGTCCCAAGCCTCTCTGTAAGAGAGGGGGGATGTGGCGCAAACCACTGCCCTCAAGATTGGAGACAGGTGAATGTGACCCTAACAGGAGCAGAGACTTGGGAGCAGAAACTATTGTGGGAACAAGTGCCCTCTAGGGAAACCTGAACTGTAATTGACTCTGAGAGTTAAAAACTCCAGGGGGCCCCAGTTATAGAGGGGCCCCACAATACTGTGAGAGTTACCTCCTGGAGCTTGGTCCGGTTCCCACCGTAAATATCAGAGAAAATCTCCTTGGGCTTTTGGCAGGGGAAGGGGAGAAGGAACCATTTTAAAATACAACAGAGCACTGTTCTTCATAAGGCCTGCCCTCAGAGAAAACCAGTTAGCTGGAGTCTAACCTGCCGGGGTTTTATCGGAGCCTAACTGACTCGGGCAAGGAAAATATCCAACTCCAGCCCATTCTAGCCATCCTGTCTCACTTAAAAGGGTTAAAAAAAAAAAAAGGAGATGGGGTGCCTGGGCGACTCAGTCGGTTAAGCATCTGCCTTCGGCTCAGGCCATGATCCCAGGGTCCTGGGATCGAGTCCCGAATCAGGCTCCCTGCTCAGTGGAGACTCTGCTTCCTCCTCTGCCCCTCCCCCTGCTTGTGCTAGGGCTCTCTCTCTCTCTCTTTCTCGCAAAAATTAATAAATAAAATCTTAAAAAAAAAAAGGAGAGAAATATTTGTGAGATTCATAGTCCAGAGGCACAGGCTCACTGAGACCTAAACACAGGACTGTAGAATGTTTCCCCTCCCCCAACACCTCACCACCGCCTTACTAAAGTCCTATTTATAGCAGTTCTTTTTTGTCCAGCATATCATGTCCAGCTAGCAAGAAAAAATTACAAGACATACCTATAATAAAATAAGCACAAGAGAAGAGGCCGAGCAAGCATCAGAACCACACGTGGCAGGGACATTGGAATTATTAGGCTGGAAATTTAAAACAACTAGGATTAACATACAAAGGGTTATAATGGATAAAATAGCCAGCGTGCAAGAACAGATAGCAGAGCAAAGGAAGTCCTAAGAAAGAAGCAAAAAGAAATGCTAGAGATAAAAACTGTAACAGAGATGAAGAACAGTTCTGATGGCCTTAGTAGTAGACTGGACACAGCTGAGGATAAAAGCCTCTGAGCTAGAGGATACAGTAATAGAATCTGTAGGGGCCACTTTTAGGCAACAGGCTGAAGCACTGGCAGCCTGAGTGAGGTGGAAGGGCCGCAGTGACCACTGGGCTGACTGCACACAGGCCCATTAGGTAACCCACCTCGAAACAGCCATAAGCCCTAGCTGACCAATGGGCTACTTACAACCAGACACAGGTTCCAAGAAAGGGAAATTCCATAGGCTCCTGTACGTCCTCATTCCCTCCCTTAACCACAGCCCCCCCATCACTGCCTCCTGTCAGACAGTCCAGCCTCTCCTTTGCCGTCCTGCCCTTCACTCCCTTGAGGTGTATTCAATAAACTTCTATCTCCTTTGTTCTGCCTTGGGTGAATTCTTTCACTGCTGGCCTCTGCCTGGTTGGGTCACCCCACAGAATCCTTGAAAAGTGGAAACCAAAGAGAACAAAGACTGAAAAAGAGAAGATCAGAAATAAGAGAGAGAGAAGCAGGCTTTCCTTGGAAAGCCCCCAGAAAGGAAGCTGGACAGGAAGTCCCAGCTGCCCTGAGAGCCCCCAGAGAACTTGGGACCATTCAGATATCACAGACCCCTCCAGTTGACCTGATGTGCAAACAATTTGTTGGATAAAATTTAGGTACAGAGCAAAGCCCAGGGAGGAATGAGCCCTTTTGTATTCTGGAATCACAGAAAAGGTCTACTTCAACCATAGGATAATCCCAAATTGTGCTCAGTTTCCTACTAATTCAAAGAGAAGTGGGAGACTGGCGACTGTGGGCACCGAGAAAGACTGTCAGGATCCAGGATATAGAAGGGAGCCAGGAACTACATTATCCAGGATGGTTACACAAAGAGCAAGATTCAATTTCTAGAAACTTGGGAACTACCCTAACTTGAGTAGTCTCCATAGAGATTAGTGTCTACACAGAGAATAGTGGAGTAGCTCCTGAAACAAGAGAAAAGGGAACTTTCATTCCTTTCCTTTTTTTTTTATTAACTATTTTCTGAGATAATAGGGAAGAGAAACTGGGCAAACGAAATCTATAGCTAATCATTACAAGGGATGATCCCTAAGGGAAAAGGCTTGGGCAGCCTTGAAAAGGAAAAGGCATCAGATAGGGTCTTGAGTTTAAGCAGCTAATCATGGATTATGAGAAGAATTTAGGTTTATTTTCAATAGACTGTGTTGTTGCTTAAGACCTAAGTGTAACTGAATTTGTATATATAATAATAACCTTAAAAGGGATGTCTGCCATCTACCTATCTAGGGATAGACACCATGTCACCCACACAGCTGTGGAGGTCCATGGTAGATCTTAGGTAGAAGAGAGCAGAACTGGAGTGTCACAAAAACAGAGATGAGATAGAATTCATCTATTCTAACTGATGCCCAAATAGGTAAAGTCACTTGCCTGAAGCCCAGGGGTGAATTTGTAGTGGCAAGAGTCATAGCAACATTGATGATAAAATAGTTAACATTTATGAAATGCTTATTATGTGTCAAGCACCATGCTAAGCATTTCATATTCATTATTTCCTATTAATCCTCACAACAGCTTTTTGATATAGATGTTGCCATTTATCCCCATTTTACAGATAAAGAAATAGTAGCTCAACGAGATTAACTAATTTGCTTAATGTCATACAGCTAGTAAGAGACTAGGAAGACACCTCATGTTTTCTGATTCTAGTATGATATTATTACCATGATGCAAATTCTTGACTTTCTTGCCTTGGGCCTCCTCCAACCATGGAAATGTTTAATTCCCTATAGCTTCCAAACTGAAGATAGGCTTCTTAATCCTTTCTTGTCATTTTTAATTGTATATTTGAGCTAAATTCATCTGATAAAGACAAGAGGTTATTCCAGGGAATAATTATCTGCTAAAATTTTGTCCATTCTGTGTGAACCTCCAATTGACACGATGACACTTATAACCTAGGAGTTTATTGTCACTGTTTAAAAATTGAAATGGACTCCTGAGTTTCTAAGTGGAGTGAAAGCTCTGCTTTACTTTTTACTGGAAGAAATATATGTAAAGGTCAAAAATGAGTTCAGAAATAATTTGAATATCATATATTAAGCTACAAAGTGACCATCTTATGATCAGAGATAATAAGAGTAGGTTAAAATAATCAAAGGTGTCATAGAAGAGCACAGATCACCAGGGAAACAATAAAAATTCTGGCATCTGAGAAGGTGGATTACATTTACCAAAGGGAGTAGTGGAGGCTGGGGCGAGGGGGGAGATGCAAGTGTTTGAAGACCACTCACCCACAGAACAAGTCAACAGAAGACCACAGTGACATAAAAAGCTACTCAATTTGGTTTAATATTTTTTTTCATGAGGAACATGAAATGTTTAACTCATCTGCTTTTTCAGTTATGAACAGGAAACATAAAACTATAGTCAATAAATACACCAAAAATTGTAATACAAACTACTCCAGACCCATGTTACAGCCAGTGAAAGAGGAAAAGGAGAAGCCAAGAGGGAGGGAGCGCAGGGGCGAGAATAGAGGCCCGCTCAGCAGGGTCCCTGCCACCTCTGCATCTGTCTCTGTCCTGCTGCTCCCTCTCACAGTGCCCTCCTCAGGACTATCCTATTTCTTTGTTTCCTTGCTGCCTGAACTTCCCAGGCATTCCCTTTTTCTCCCCCTTTCTCCCCCTCCCCCATGCCCTCTCTGCCACTCCCCCTCACTGCTCTGAGGAAACTTGGAGAAGATTATCAATGATCTCTTCTCTCACGCAGCCCTGGTTCCCTATGGCCTTCCTCCGTAACTTTCAGTCACTAATCAGCCTTTCCTTCTTTCTTCTTTTTAAAAAATTACCAAAGTAATACCTCTACCTCTGAAATCAATAATACATTTTATGTTAATTAATTGAATTTAAATTAAAAAAAAATAAAGACTTGATTAAGCCTTTTCTTCCAAAAAAAAAAAGAAAAAAATATATATATTCACAGTCAAAAAACCTACCAAAGGCTTATAATGAAAAGTGTCACCTCTCCCGACAAATATACTATTTCTTATTTATCAATTTTAGAAAAAAGTCCTGATTTTTTGATACGAAAGATGGGGATTTAGCTCTTTAAAAGCCCCCACTTTCTATTCCTCCTTTTCTTCTCCCAACAGGACTAAATTATATTCTTGCTTCCTCTACTGTCCACCTCTGCAATTTCAAACAACATGTTTAAACCTATGATTCTTTTGTTAAGTGACCACTCAAAGTTATCTATTGATACTCCACTGAAAAAGGAAACCAGCTTCTTGTCTTTATTATTTTACTGTCTTCATCAACCTGACCTTACTATTCCGGGAAGCTCTTGCCCCAGGAAGATGCAGCTTGAAAATAAGTTTATTGTTTGTTTCAGGAACTTTCTGAAATGAACTTCTGACTGCTCAAGTTTTCAATAGATAGTATCCAATGACTCTCTACTCTTTACCTCATGAAACCCTCACCTCAAAACCCTTCCTTTCCTGTGCCCACCAATCCTAAACTATATTGTCATGATACTTACCCAATCCTAATCAAGCCCAAACACTGAAAGACCTATTTTAAGCCACATCTCAAAACAAAAGCCTCATAGATAGCCCTTCTTTGTCTTTGTTCTTCTGAGAACTTTAATTACTCTTGCTGTTTTGTGTGTGGGACTGTGATTCTGGGAGAGATCTCCTCTCCAAACCTTATGTCCCATGGGAACTGGAAACTTTTAATGGAGATGGCCAGCCATTTGGATGGGACCCAAGTCAGGAGGTGCACAGTTACACGTTTAGCCATTTCCACAGCCTCTCATGGGTTGACCCAGTCTAATGATCCAAACTTCCAGGCCACACTCCTTCTTATATGTACTCATACAAAGTCCAAATTCATGAACTTACTTTCTAAGGGAAAAATGAAGGAAATTGGAGGGGGAGATGAACCATGAGAGACTATGGACTCTGAGAAACAAACTGAGGGTTCTAGAGGGGAGGGAGGTTGGGGGATGGGTTAGCCTGGTGATGGGTATTAAAGAGGGCACGTATTGAATGGAGCACTGGGTGTTACACACAATGAATCATGGAACACTACATCAAAAACTAATGATGTAATGTATGGTGATTAACATAACATAATAAAATAAACTTAAAAAAACAGGGGCCATCCTCATAATATAAAAAAATAAAAATAAATGGCATAATTTCACTAAGGATAATTTAGAATTATGGAATTTTTCACATAGGAAAAAAAAATTCTCATTTGAGAAATACCTTAGAATGAAAAGCTTGTAAATATCAAATGGTCACCATTTTTTGATTGGCATGAAGAAGCATCCAAAAGAAATTTAAATTCCAAAATCATTTCCTTAAGAGATTCCTTGGCCAAGGAAAAGGAAACATGTGAAACACTTAAACTTTCTTTTAGATACCCCCACAACTCATGACTTGAAACAAATGGCACTCATCTTATTCTTCCTCTTCCCTCATCCTATGCTCTTCCATGTCCCTCTGCTTCTCTCTCTTCTTCATCCTCTCCCCTTCTCTCCTGATTGGCCAGACATGCTCGAAGGTCCATTATCCCTTAAAGTTAAACCCCTTTCAGAACAGGGAAATCCTCTGGCTTTTGATTCCTGGTCTTGATCTGAGCTGAGAGAAGTCATTGAAAAAAGACTTTCCAAAAGACTGAAATTTACAGAGGAATTTAGTTTAATTGTGTATAATTCAGCACTCCCAGATCTACACCGATTCATTCGTATGTTAGTGGGAACCTCAGATGCAAAAATTCAGATGGAGAAAGTTGAATGGGAAGACCCTGAGGATGACTTAAAAGACCCAGAATTACGTCAGAAGCTCCAATTCAGTCTTGTAAGTAAAGAAAGGATGAGTCCATCTGAGACTTCACGGATAAGCTCCTTAACACTTTCAGACAGAATTCAGGGTAGATCCTGAAGCAGAGATGACTCTCGCTCTCTTCTCACTTTTGTGAATGGCTTTTAACCAGAAATAGCAGATTTAATATGCAAGCAAAATCTGAAATGGGAATGAGTCCTATTGCCAGACCATTAATACCTCACTGTATATTTTCAAAGAATCTTAGAACAAAAATAGAATAAAATTAGCTACAGTAGTAGTCTCTATTACTGTGGTAGGCAATACACTCAGCTTTGCCATATCAATAGTTTAATTTTCTGTTTTTCTGCCATATTAACAGGTTATTATTCCACTTTGTAAAATAAGGTCATTAATTTCCTGTCTTTCCCTCCACCTCTCCTCTCATCTTCCACCTCCCAACTTCTATGAGCTGTACCTTTACTTTTATAATTTTCAAGGCTTTGATAATATTTATGGACTATTTTATAACCATGGTTATTTTCCATTATTTGTCTAAAGGTGTATTCTAAATATTGAAAACCACCACTGAAAGTCATACCAGCTTTTAGTTTGCTCATATTTGAATCACTACTTTCTTGTTTAATTCTCTCCTCTCTCCCTACTCTTCCTCTCCACCTCAGAGTGTCTGAAAGGCCTTTCTATTATTCTTGAACTCTGTTGCTTTATCATGTTTCAGTTTTTTTCCCTAAAATCTCCAACATACTGCCTCCTTCATCAAATTGCCATTTTCTCCCCAGAAACCCTCCCCTCTGGGAGTCCTCCATCTTCCTGCCTTGATCTAGACTTTCGGCTAATCTGTAGATTTGCTACCCAGCTGGTGCTTTGTGGACTTTCACGTCTGAAAATTCCTCTATTTTGTCCTCACATTTGATTCAAAGTTAGATGAGATACAGATTTCTGAGTTAAAAACTATCTTTTCTTAGAACTTTGAAGGAATTGCTCTATTGAATTTTGACCTCCTGTGTTGTTGGTGAGAAATCTGATGCCATCTAAGCCTTGTTCCCTTTTCCCTCTGGAAGCTTTTAGTATTCTCTTCTTATTCTTGGTTTGAGAAAATTTTAAGTGATGTGTATAGATGTAGATGATTTTTCTTTCATTCTGTGCAGAATTTTCTAGGCCTTTAAAATGTCCAGACTTTTACTTCTCTTCCGTTTGGGGACATACTCACTTCTAGGATATTTTCTTCTATTATTTCCTTGACCACTTCCTCTCTTCCATTTGTTTTGTTCTCTGTTACTGGAACCCTACTCATGAAACTGGGGCCTTCTAGTTCTCTCCACTTCATAAGTCTTATCTCATTTTTCTGTCTCTTTGTTTTACTTTCTGCTCCATATATGGGGACTCTTCCCTACTTCATTTTCTATTATTGTTGTTATTATTATTATTGTTATTATTATTTTGGAAATGATATTTTTAATTTCCAAGATGTCTTTATTTTTTGTTTCCCTTTTTAGTATATAAGATAGCATGCTATTCCAATTTTTGAATATTATACACTAGAGGTCCTCTTAGCTGACTTCCATCAGATACTTTCCAGTCCCTATGAGAAGCACAATAATTCATGGCACGCTCATAGCTATTAGGCCACTCACAGGTATGCCCACATTCCTACTTCCATCAGCTGAGTTGAGTATCTATCAAGAAGAGTTGTGGTTTTCTCCCCAAATTTAGTAATGCCAATGGTGGTTGATTTTCATATGTATATAATTTATGATGCAAATTAATAAAATATGAAGAGAGTTGTCATTTCCATGATAACGAAGTTGAATGTTTTGGAAAGACTTGGTATAGGAGAGGCCCACCAAAAAGAAAATTGCTGACAATTTAGGTGTGGACAAAAACAGGGGAAAATATCATAAATTGTATAAGGATTCTAGTATCTTTTTTTCCCCAAGTATTTTTCATATCTGGCTCTGCTTTAAAAAAAGGAAATTGGAAAAAGTCAAAAGGAGTTATGTACATTTTGGATTAGTAAATTTTGTATTCTTTTTTCAGTTATATAAATACTGAGACTACAAGATGAGGGACAAACCTTATGACCTGCCATTTTGAAGGAAACTCCAAAATATTTTGAGACTTCAAATTTTTTAATCCCTAAAGTTCCAAATATATTGACTATATGGCTTTTAAAAAGATCTTGAATTCAATCTTAGTATTCAAATACATACTTCATGTTATTTTGGTTCTATAACATTTTCACTCATAAATAATTAATTTTATATAGCTACAATTATTATGCCATAAAATGATACACTATTAAGTCCAAGTGGTTAAAAAAAATCAATTGAATAAGCCATATGAAACTAACCCAATGAGAAGCATTAACTAGAATAGAAGTGTTAAGTCTCTGACCTCTAGAACTGAGGTGGTTCTGCTACAACCTGAATGAAAGAGAACCAGAATTGAAGTCAGAAGAATCAATTCCAGAATCGTTTTAGCCATGTGGCATTAGGCAAGTCAAAACCTTTCTGAAACTTAGTTTCTTCATCTGAAAAATGGGGACAAATATCAAATGCTTACACGTCTGAAAGGATTTTTGAGAGTGAGAAAAAAAACTTATTTAAAAAAATTTTAATTTTGAAATTATTAGAGACTCTTAGGAAGTTGCAGAGATAGTACGGATGTCTCCTGTACCCTTAGCCAGTTTCCCCTAGTGGTTACATTTTAATGTAACTACAGTAAAATATCAAAACAAGGAATCTGACATAGGTATGATATGTGTGTGGCTATATGCCACTTTACCCCCTGTGTACATCTGTGTACCACCACCACAATCAAGATATAAAGCTATTCCACCACAGAGGTCTCCAATATGCTCCCCCCTTACAGTCATTCTCACATCTCCCCCCCATTCTCTAATCCCTGGCAACAAATCTGTTCTCCATCTCTATAATTTTGTTATTTCAGGAATGTTATACAAATGAATCATACATTACTTGACTTTTTGATATTGGCTTTTTCACCTAGCATACTTCCTTTGAAATCCATTCAAGTTGTTGGATGTGTCCACAGTTCACTTTTTATCACTAAGTAGTATTCCATGGTATGGATGTATCACAGTCTAACTATTTACTATTAAGAGACATTTTGTTTGTTAACACACTGTTAACTATTACTAATAAAGCTTCTAGGAACAATAGTGTATGTGTTTTTATGTGAATGTAAGTTTTCATTTCTCTGGAATAAATGCCTAGGAGTACGATTGCTGGGTTATATGGTAAGTGTGTATTTAGTTTTTAAGAAACTACCAAACGTTTTTCCAGAGTGGCTGTACCATTCCACAGCAATGTGACAGGTCAAGTTTCTCTGCATCGTCATCAGCAGTATAAAGCACTCGAAACTGTAAAGAGCAGACAAATCTGAGGTAGGTTGTTGTTATTGCCAGAACTACAGAAATGTCAATTCTTTCTCTTCAAAGCTCCTGAAACTTCTATGTATTGGGCCCATTCTCCTAGGCTGACCAACAGGAAAAAGAGAAAGACAGGAGACAGTGTTGTTATGTTGAAGCCAAGTGGTTAACGAGATGACATGTCCTGCTGAGTAGAGTCGGGAAGCAGGAGGAAGAGAAGAGTGTAGAAGTCAAATCCTGACTGATGAT
Organism: Phoca vitulina; assembly: GCF_004348235.1. Classification (NCBI taxonomy): domain Eukaryota; kingdom Metazoa; phylum Chordata; class Mammalia; order Carnivora; family Phocidae; genus Phoca; species Phoca vitulina. The sequence continues at coordinate 10,957,508 of NW_022589751.1, forward strand.
CTGATAGACAGGGTTACCTTAAATCATTCACATTGGATTCCATTTATAGCTCTCAGACTCCCAGCCATGATGAAAGCGTTATAATCTCAGGAGGGGGCAGAATAGCTAGACCAACTTCTTTTTCCCATTACATATGAATAGGAAGGCATGAAGAAAAGAATTTAGGTGACATTTTCCATTATAGTGTGTCCTACTTAAACTAACTCAGTACAAGCCTAGAAGCAAAGTATTTGTCATGGTAGATCCACATGCTAGGCTATTTTAGCATTCTAGGTCAAAGAGATTTATGGGTTAAACATATCAGATTAATCTAGAAAATAAAATGTTAATAAAATACAGGGACTCAAAGGTTGGGGACTAGAATCATCTGGAGGCATTTTTACTCACATATAAGGTGGCTGATGTTGACTGCTGGTTGGGACCTCAGATGGGCTATTGGTTAGGACACTTACATGGGGCTTCTCTGCACATCTCTCTGTGTAGGCTAGTTTGGGCATCCTCACAGCATGGAAGCTGGGATGTAAGAGTAAGTGTCTGAGAGAACATGGCAGAGTGCTTCTATTTTAAAGACTAGTCTTAGAAATCACATAGCACGTCCTCCTGAACTCTATTTGTGAAGGCTATCACAGTGGCATGCCCAGATTCAAGGAGAGGGAATACAGAGCCTTCCCTTCTAAGGGGAAGTCACAAAGTCACAACCTAAGAAGAACACATGGGGTGGGAGATTTTGCTGTGGTAGTTTGGAAAAAAATAAGGTGCAAGCATACTTTCAGGTTTTGGGTTGAGTGAATTTTTGTTGTTCTATGACCATGTGGGAACAGCTCTGTTTTTGAGAAGCAGCTCTCCTTTTCTCAACTGTCTAATTTTGCTATAGTTGGAAACTTCAGGGGCTAGGGAAGGTAGCCCTTGGATGGGCCTTATGGTGCTTCTTCAATGAGACTGAGCATGCCCCTCACCGTGAGACAGCTTTCTGAGGAAAAGACATGCCCTGGTTGGCTATTGGCTCTCAAGGGAATCAACCAGGGTAAGCAGGTTTTGTAAACCAAGTTATGGACTATTAGAATTAACAGGACCTCTCAAACCTGAAAGATGAAGCTGAGGAAAAGTTATAAAGTACTGCTTGTCCAAAATTTACTCTTATGTAGAGCTAAGCAGAAAGAAAAGGAGATTTTAGGGTTAGAGTTCAAATGTGTGCATATCGTACTTAAGTTAATTTGACAACCAGTTCTAAAAAGCAATTCATGGTTTGTAAGCAGTCAATAATCCTGGAATTTCCCATTAATTGAATGTTGTACATATGCAGTGCTCAATAAAATCCTGAGAATGAATGAGTTTTAAATTACCTTAATTTAAAGCTGAGGAACATGAGAAGAACAAAGTAAATCACGTCTTGGGCTCTGACTGCAGGGTGTCTTCCCTAGGCTCCACTCTGCCTCCCACCCCATCTGTGTGAGTCACTTCCCTGGAGAAATCCTGAAGCCCTTCAAACTCAGTTGGATGTCACCTCCCATAGAGAGTTTCTCTCTGCCCAAACAGAGCGAATTGCCCCTTCCCTGGTGCTCCGGTAGCTCCCTGTGCATTTTTACTTTATGGTACTAACCACACTAATTATACTAAGTTGCTTAGGTGTCTGTCTTTGCCACCACACTGAGAGATCTTTGAGGGCAGAAATGAGAATTTATCCATCTTTGTAATCCACTCCTTAGCACAGTGCCTGGAATATAAGAGAAACTGAATGAAAAACAAGAAAAAAGGCGGGTAAGGAAGTCAGAAAGGCAGGCAGGCAGGAGGGAAAGACAATGAATGGATAGCTTGATGGGATATTTCAGTGTTTCAAATAAATGCCAGATCTCTAACATATGAGGAAATTATATGTCTCTAGAATTCCTAATGATTCAGATTATAGGATCAATTGGTCTTGTTTTCCTTGCACATATTTCTCTTATACTTCATACCACCTTTCTATTGAAACAGAGGTGAACTCAGACAATACGCCATTACAAGTTGTAGTGTCAAATGCTTTCACAGAGTACTGTTATAAATATTGCTTGTTATTATTCATCTTTTTGTGTCCTATTTTCTTATGTTAAAATATTTTCAATACTTAAAAACAAAATGTGTGTTGGATGCCCCAGGAGCTCACCATCTGGTTTTAAGTAGTTTGTAAAATTTAGTTTTTTCTTCTCAACAAACAAAACCAATTTTTACCTTGAGAAATCTATTTTAACTTATTACAAATTAGTGTGGGCTTTAGAGCCTCCATGAGCTCAGAGGTATAATAAAAATTAACCTTTTAATTCTAGTGCTAGGATTATATAACAAACTGATAGCAAATTTAGATTTAAATGATAGAATTTTTTTTATTCTTAAGCTTACCTATTTTATTCAGAGTAACTATATTTGTTAGAATATATACGCAATCATTTACCATGGATGCAGTTAAATCTACACAGAATTTGTGACACAACCTCAGTGGTGTTCCATGTGTAGGGTGGTGGGGGCAGTCTGTCTTGGATACAGGGCATCAAGAGGGGTGCGTTACATGTAGAGATTTAAAAAACAATAATAAAACCAAGTAAAAGTCAGTCTGCTTTTTATTATCACCATGTGCCAACAATTCTAAACATTGCCAGTGATAAAATACTTCTCCCTAAAAAAGTCTTTTGTTGGTCTAACTTCCAAACAACCACAGTTACCAGTAAGTTTTAATAATATATGTGTAAGCCTCAAATTAGCACATTTTCATAACATATCTGTTAGTAGAAACTGTATTCTACATGGACGTTAATTCTGAGAACTCCGTTATTCAGTGTGTCCCCTACACACACGGAGTTTGCTACACATGTTCCTTTCAAGAATAATTTTGTAACAATTCAAGCTGCTTGCCACTGTGTGAGCTCTCTTTCCAGCTTGGGCTTCCCATCTCCCAGCCAGTGGTACTGAGTATACCTACATTCAAACCACAGGCTCTAAAGAAACAGTGATTGCTTGGTCACCTTAACAATGATACAACAGAACTAGGGTTATTACAATTCTGTCATTTTATGTGACCACTTGGAGATTTTGTGTTTAAAATTGAAACATTAAAACAGAATACCACTTATAAGGTACACTATTCTTGTCTGACAAATGCAAATTTTAGCTCATACTAAAATCTGTTACTGAATTTGAACACTCTCTTTAAATAGAAACATCTTGAAAATAGAAATGTATTCACTCTTAAATTGTCAACTGTTTTAATACTAAAAAAGGAGTCAAGAAAATAATGCTATTACTTATCGCTACAAAAAGCTGTCATGTTGAGGAATGGGAATGCTAAAAAATGATCTCCTTCTGGATGCCAAATGCGCTGAGCCTGCCCCTGCGTGACTTGGCCTCTGTTAGGGCAAAGCCAGGCAGGGTCTGAACGAGGCGAGGTCAGCACTGCCAGCTCATCAGCAACAGGGGCGCTGCCGCTTTCCAGCCCTGTTCCTTCCTGGTCCCCATTGCATTCTTCACCAACCAAAAATGCCTTTCCTGGAATTTTGCTCTCAGGGAGCAGTTCTTTTAACAGCAATGTATTCTACAGTATGACTCTTAGCAAAGGGCGTATTTACATTTTATGGGAACCTTTTTTAAAAAACTGCCTTATCGAGATCTAGTTTATATATCACACAACTCGTCCATTTAAAGTGTACCATCCAGTGGTTTTTAGTATGTTCAAAGAGCTGTGCTACCACCACCACAATCGATTTTGGAACATTTTCAACACCCCCAAAAGGAACCCCTATGACTATTAGTAGTTACTCCTCATTCCCCTCACTCATCTCCTCCCTCCCACCAGCCAGCCCCAGGCAATCACTTATCTACTTTCTGTCTCTATATGTCTATTCTGGACATTTCATATAAATGCAATCATATGATATGTGGCCATTTGTGACTGGCTTCTTTCACTTAGCTTCATGTTTTTGTGTCATCCATGTTGTAATGTGTACAATAATTTGTTCCTTTTGTTGCCAAACAATATTCCATTGCATGGACATATCACATTTTATTTATCCATTCATCAGTTGATGGACATTTGGGTTGTTTCCACTTTTTAGCTAGTGTGAGTAATACTGCTATGAACATCCACGTACAAGATTCTGTGTGGATGTACGTTTTTAATTCTCTTGGGTGTATATCTAGGAGTGGAAATGCCGGGGCATATGGTAACTCTATGTTTAACATTTTCCAAAACTGCTTTCTAAAGTGGCTGCACCATTTTACATTCCCACCAGCAAGGTATGAGGGTTCTAATTTCTCAACATTTTAACAGAAGCCTTTGAAAAAAGAGAGAGGAAAGGGAGTGTGGAGAGAATGAAGACTTACTGAGCACCAGGCTATGCAAAATCTATTAACTCCAAAACCTGGGCAGTTTTCACTGTGCTACCCCGAAGACCAAAAAGCCTTTACTGGAATGAATTTTCAGCCGTGTAAGGGCAAAAATAAGGAATTTGGTGGTTGGGTGGTGTGAATCCAAACTATCTATACATACACAGTTCATTGTCCACAGTAACCTGACTTTACTATCCTACCTCTTCATCAATATAACTTTACTACTTCAGGAAATTCTTGCCCAACAGTGATAGATACGGAAATAATTTAATTATGCATTCCAGGAACTTGCTGGAAGACCCATCAACCCCTTGATGGATAACAGCAAAGAACAGTTTATACCCCAAGATTCCTTTGAACCCCTCACCTCAAAATCCTCACCTGGCTGTCCAGCAATACTAACCTATTTTATCATGATTCCTACCCAATTCTAACCAAGCTCACGTGCTGTAAACAGTAGTGTTTTCTTTACCTGCAAAACCAAACATGTTTGCCTGATCAACCAACAGGTTGTTTTGGAGATATTCTGGAAAGTTAGCATCCAACAGTGGATATTTGTGAAAGGAAGCCAGCAGCCCCAAGTACTTATGTAGATAGGTGTCTTGCCTTCTTACCTGAAAGGCCAGACCTGCATAGGGATAAGTAGTAGAAGGTTCCTGTGTTACAAAGGAGAGTGTAAAAAAGAAAGTCACAAAATACTGTGGTAGTAAAATGAGAAAGGCAAAGACAGAAAACAAAATTTAAATATTCTATAAGAATACAAATTCTTTTAGAGGTTTCTAATAATTTAATGACCCGATCACTTAAGAAAACCCCTGCAGTTTGGTCTGTTTCTACCAGATGGTGGTAGTGTGACAAAGTCATGACTAGAATGCCTTATGTCACATGGTTTGCCCTGAATCTTGGGTTGCTCCATGGAAAGTTATCATCAGCAAGAAAGGTGCCAAATTATACCACAAGCACTTCTTTGTTTTAAAAGTTGTTCTAAAGTAGTTTCTTTGAAAGAGAATGATTGCCTGATGTTTATTTGATGCAGAATGTTTTATATTATAGGTATGTTTTTGGTAAGTGACAATTTGTTAATGATTAAATGAGGAGGGCAGAGGCTGTCTCCACCCTGGGAAAAGGACATACCTCTGCCTTCGGCTTTATTTCTTCTTTTCTCCCCTCACCCTGAGGCTAGCTCAGTGACAGCATGCAGTGGCATCATTATTTATGGCTTCTGCTATATTCTACTAATCACCTCACCCAAGGGGTTTGAGTTAAATCATAAGAGTGCCTCATTTCCTTTCCTACCTCCCCAGTCTCAAAGATCTTCCCTCTTTTCTGTACAAATCACAGATGAGAGAAGGAAACAAAGCAAAAGAGGGCAGTGTGTTCCAGGGAGCATAATAGTCTCTTAGGCTTTGCTTTCTGCAGAAGAATGTTTAATTGTCACCACACTTTTTTTTTTGTCTTTCACAGAAATTATTTAATTTATGGACTTGGGAGTGAGTATAACTTACTTCATATATAAGTTCTCACCTATTTTTCTTAGTATTATTTTACTTGAAATAACTGGAGATAAAGGATTGGAAAAAGAAATTTTCCTAAAAATACATTTCTTTTTTTTTTTTTAAAAGATTTTATTTATTTGAGAGAGAGCATGAGCAGGGTAGGGGAAGGGCAGAGGGAGAGGGAGAAACAGACTCCCCACCCAGCAGGGAGCCCAACCCGGGGCTCAATCCCAGGACCCTAAGATCATGACCTGAACTGAAGGCAGACACTTAACCAACTGAGCCACCCAGGTGCTCTTAAAAATACATTTCTCAAAGGAGACAGGCACATCTCAATATGGGTACATATTTTTCAAACTAAAAATAGCCTCATTCTTTTCCCACTTCTGAGAAACTTGTGATGAGGCTCATTTGCTTAAAAGACCTTCGTAGAGGAAGGAAAAAACTTTTCCTCTACCCTCTTAGGTTCTGTTTCTGAGGCATGTGAAATTAGACTGACAACAGACAGATTACCAGGAGAAATGGCATACAAATTTTATTTAATGTTAATATTTTAATTTTTACGTGCATAGAGATATTCATAGAAAAGAAGAAAAGACCCAAAGAAGAGTAAGATTCAGAGGTTATTTACCATTTAACAAAGGGTGATAGATTTGTGAAGTGGCAAAACTAGGGAAAAGGATATTGGGCTTCTAGGAGTAGTAAACTGTGGGGAGGCAAATATGCAGGGGAAACTACTGTATCTAATAGAAGATAAGGGTTATTTTAGTAAGGTTTGTTTGTGCCAACCCATCTTGGTGCTGACTTTCTGTCTCCAGTGATAATCATAGTTTTTCGTCCTCCTGGTATGGAAGAGAGGAGGAGGAAAACCTTCACAAAGGGAAATTTATGTCCTGCTTTTAGGCCAATAGCGGAGGCAGATAGTTCTTTCTGTGGTTTACTGCTTCCTAACTGCCTTCAGCCCCAAACAAGTGGCATATTTGGGGGTGGCATATTCTGATTCCCTTCATCCTCATTTCTTACCTACTTACATAGAATAAAGCTTTTCTAATTTTTAATCAAGGTTATGGCAGCTTCCTGCAAAAAAAGAGTTCAAAATAGGTAACAAAAAAGCCATAGATGTTATTTATTATCAGTCACATCTCTGTTATGGAATCGTGAGGTAGAGGATTCGTGTATAATAACATTGCCAGGTCCATGCCTCAATATCCATCATGCACACCTTAGCTCCCCACACTGGTCACTGTTTCCAAATGCATCATATTCTGATACGCTTCTCATCTTAGGAGTCATTTCCTCTTTTTGGAGTGTTCCTTCTCCTTCACCACCAGCAGCTATGTCTCACGGTCGCATGTGTCTAGTGAAATCCTGGTCAGTAAGGTGCAGTGCCCAAGTCCCAACGCCACTTGTGCAGGCCACTGTCACATAGGCATCATCCATCTCCACCGTTATGTTCCCAATATTTAAAAAAGACTACTTCCTTTTTAACTTAAATAATTGTATAAATTGGAAGCTTCATATCAAATTATGTAAATTTTTAAAAAGCATCATTTTCTATAGTGAAAAAGTAACCATAAAAATAAGTACTATGAAAAAATGCATTATTAAATTCTAGCTAGAAAGCTACCAAAGGCACTGAGCCTGAGGCTCTTTGTAAAATGTGAGATCAGCAGGATTAAAGAGCAGTGTGGAAATATTCTCTTAGACTTTAACAGAACAATGACATGAGAGTAATTCCTCCACTTTGGGATTCAATGTTATGTAATATTATGCCATGTTTTCTCTAATCTTCTTCACAGAACACCTAGATTCCTCTCCCTTATCATCACTGGTGTCTGCCCCACACTTTGGGATATACTGGTGCAGAACAGTGGTAGGCTTTGGAGCCAGATTATGCTGGGCTCAAATTCGGAGCTCTGCTATTTTTAAGTTTGGCTTTGGATAAGTCACTTAATCTCTGTAAGCTGCACTTTCTACCCCTTCTTAAGTAAATAAGATCTATCTCAGTGGATGCTATAGACTGAATGTTTCTGTCCCTCCTCAAAATTCATGTGTTGAATCCTAATCCCCAGAGGGGTTAGTATTTGGAGGTGGACCTTTGGGAGGTGACTTGGTCACAAGGGTGGAGCCCTTATGAATGGGATCAGTGCCCTTATAAAAGAGACCTCAGAGAGGCCCCTCCCCCCTTCCTCTATGGGAAGACACAGAGAAAAGACAGCCATCTATGAGCTGGGAAGCAGGTCTCACCAAATCTGATACCAAATCTGCTAGTACCTTAAAGTGGGCCTTTAGCCTCCAGAAGGGTGAGAAATTAATGTATGTTGTTTATAAGCTAGCTAGTCTATGGTATTTTTGTTCTAGTAGCCTGAGGGATGAAGACAGTGGGAGATTTTGAGGATTTGAAATATTGTGTATAGAGAGTGGCTAGTACATGATAGGGCTACGTGAACCGTAGCTTATATTAATATTATTATTTTTATCCTCATTAGCATCCTTCAAGGTATAAATCAAATGTCATTCCCTCTGCAGAAATACCACTTTCTTCCCCAAAATTTCAAAACCCTGAACATACTCTCATTTTGTTAGGATAATTTGTTTTGTATCTGTCTCACTTGTTTGGTGAGTTCTTAAAAGGCAGAGCCTCTTCTCTGGCAGAGCCAGCCAAGTCGACATTGATTAAAAGCCTGCTATGTTGACTAACACAACATAATAAAAAAAAAAAAAAAAAAAAAAGCCTGCTATGTTCAAAGCTTCCTGAACCATATCATTATTTCAGAAAAAATTTGCAAATTTAGTTGCCGAAAGACAGAATACTCAAGGTGGGTTATAGCCATATCATTAGAATAGTTGCTCAGAAAACAGCCTTTCACATGCTAAATAGAACAACTGGTATATTTTTCCACTTTAAGGAAACTTTGTAAATTAAGAGACACTTAAGGCCAGAGAATTTTCCACTATGGCCCTAGCATGTCCTTGTCTCCCACAGCTGTTCTTCTCTACTCTTAATAAAATCAAATTGCCCAAACAACGGCTGCTAACTCACACGTACAATTCCTCCCTCTTCTGAGAACTGTCTCCATCCAACTATTCCCGAAACCAGCTGAACTTCGGCTAACCCCTTCTGCTAAAAGCCCTATTAAAAACTTCTGCCCTGCTTCCCCCAAGTTAGAACACTCCTTCAGAACCTCTTCTTGCCTGGCATTTTTGGATAAAGGCTTATGCTAATGTGCTCTGGTTGATTTTCTTTACTACGGAAGGCAGTGAAGTATAATGAGAACGATTATTTTAAAATCTTAAACCAATATATTTAAAATTTTTTTATTATAAAATATTTCACTGAAACAGAATATATGAAATAACCAATTTAGCTTTTATTCTCTGTAATAAATTTTAGCTTTCATTCTCTGTAAATCTTGTTGCCCTTCAGCTCCTTTTATATTGAATCAAGGACATTCAAGTTTCTTTAGAAAGTCAGAAACCCCAGAAGGGTCAGGGCTCAGCTTTGAGTTTCAAATTAGCCTAAAAAACCTTAGTGAGGCAAAGTCTTGGAAAACAGATTTTGTTAAGTAGCCCACCCCCCTCCTTCAAATTCTTAAAGCTTTTCTTAACTAGCAAAGCTCAGAGATGTGAACATAAAGTTTCACTGGAGGCCTTACTATAGAGAAGATTGAGGATATGCAGAGAAGGTTCTGAGGGGATGAGACCAGGGTTAGGAAGTTGCCTGGGTCACAGAAAAGAGACCCAGTTCATCCATCCAGTTCTCAGGCCAGGAAGAGGGGGAGATTGAAAGAAGAGCCTACACGTGTCCTACTTCCATATGGGACTCCGCTGTGGGAGGGGGGCCTCACACACCAATACAGATGGTAGCTACAGTGGCACAGAAATAGTGGCTTGGGGTGATTCTGCAAAGGGAGGGCCTGAGTCAATGTTTCCAATCTGCCATGGCCTCCCCTCGGCTACAGGAGATCCACAAGTTCCCAAGGGCTCTGTAAGGCCACACAGAACTGCTGAGGGGACTGATGTTCTGGAATAATCTTGGTGATAGTACATCCCAGAGTATGGGAAGCTTAGCATGGAGCAATGGGAATGCCAATGCTCAACAGTTGCTGCCAACATGAAGCCAAGAAGACCTGGCAGCAGCCACTACATCTCAGTAAATACCGGGTAGTGTGTCGAGTAATTAAGGGGTGATGACTGAGTGAAGGTCACTGAGTAACCCAATGACAGCACAGGACCCAGGCAGCCCCTCCTCATTACCAGCATATAATGTCAGCACCCCTTTGTACCCAGATGGCATCTAGGAGGAAGAAAAGAAGGAGAAAGAGATCAAGACTCTAAAAAGTCTGTGAAATTACCAAGAAGAAAAGACTGAGCTACCTTTAACCTGCAAATTGATTTCTGTTGTTGTTCTGTTACTCCCAAGCATGGTTAGGGGTCAGGAGGGATCGCTTAGTGAAATAAAGTTTGTTTTTTTTTAACTATCTGAGTTGTAGAGGATACATTCAAGCCCTCCTGTTAAAATAGCATAGTGGTTAAGACAAAGTGATCTGGGGTCAGGCTTGGGCTTCAAATCCTGGCTCACTTTTAGCAGGAGTTGGAATCCTTTTCCTTTTGGTTTCCAGCCAGGGGTGCAGCTCTGTGCCTTACAAGAAATCTACGCTTTATGGAAGAATCCACACTCTCTTGAATGTGACAGCCTTTCAGACATCAGAAGACAACCTCACATCACCTGTGAGTCTGCTTTTCTTTCTCCTACTTTCCCCAGAACTTTCCCCCATGCTCATATCATCTGATTCACAATCCCTTCAGCTGTCCCTCATTGCTCTCCGTAGAAGCGTTCACAAGTTGTCTACGTTCCCTTCACACCACGCTCATTCCACACTGGTGCACGTCACTGCTTCACATGACTTCTCTTTTATCCTCAGTTTTGATTGGGATGGTTCTTTTCATTCCCCTGGAATCCTCATCTTTGACTCAAACCCCTTACGGAATGACTGCAGAATTTAGTTGGCCTGTCAACAAAAGGCCTTCTGGCAGCTGTGGCTCAACTACCGAGATGCTCACCATTTTCCCTTCTCTCCATTAAGTTGGTAGATTTACACAAAGAGATGAGCTGAATTAGAAGGTCAGCTATTGGGCCCAAGTCCCTTGGTCATTACTTCTCTATAAAACAAAGGTAGAAAAATAGGAGAGAGGGGTGCCTGGGTGGCTCAGTTGGTTAAGCGACTGCCTTCGGCTCAGGTCATGATCCTGGAGTCCCGGGATCGAGTCCCACATCGGGCTCCCTGCTCAGCAAGGAGGCTGCTTCTCCCTCTGACCCTCCTCTCTCTCATGCTCTCTGTCTCTCATTCTCTCTCTCTCAAATAAATAAAAAATCTTAAAAAAAAAAAAAGAAAAATAGGAGAGGAAGGCCAGGGTCTGCATGTCCCAACACCAAACCCTAAAGCCTTTCCCCTTTCTCCTAATCAAAAAAGATGACTTTCCATTCTCTTCATTCCCTGATAAGAAGGAAGAAGCAACCATGCTGCTAATTGGACTCTCTGGTTAAACTTCCATGGGTCACATCATTTAAATAGTACACTATTTAAATCTCACTCCCTATTTTTTTTTCACTTTTGGAATTCTCTTTGCAATTAATTGAAATCTGTACCCTAGGATTAGATATTCCCAGAATTAGATGCCAACTTCATTCTGATACAGCTTTTCCCTCACCATGGAACATGGTATTTATGACAAAGAAGTGTCTAAAATCAGTTCAGTGCAGTGGTTAGAGAGTGAGTCCTGGAGCCCGAATGCCTGGATTTGAATTCCAGCTCCTCTACTTACTAACCAGTGGGCAAGTCCTTAATCCCTCTGTAAATGTTTCTATCTTCAAAACAGGGGTAATAATAAAGTAACCTAATAGTACTGTTGTGAGCATTAAATGAGTTAATAAAGTGCTTAGACCGTCTAATCAATCAACAAGGAATTTGAATTATGTAGACAGACTTTCAACAAGCTATAGTCATCTTCTTCCCTATAAAGTTATACCAATACGCTACTAAGTTATTTAGATAGAGGAAGAATACTGAATTAGGGGTCAGAAGAACCAGACTTGAGTCCCTGACACTGCCACCAGCTAGCAAATTATTGTCATTTCTGTGCTTCCGTTTCTTCATCTGTAAACGTGAGATAGTAATATTACCTGGTAGTGACTGAGAAGATTATAGGACAATTTATAAGGAGCAGCACATAAACAGCAAAGCATTGTACAAATGCAAAAGATTGCTATCATCATTAATTGTTACCATTTTTCTCACATCTCATTAGACATCCAGAGACTTCTGTAAGATATCCTGCCTCCTAGAAAGCAACAGATTGCTTTCTTCAACCCTCTTTTCTAGACTCAAAGGAAACTTCTTTGCATTTCTTTGGCATTAGAGCATTTGGTATTTATTTCAATGTATTTGTAAAACACTGCATGGCCCAACTGCCAAGGTCAGAACTTGCCTATAATGTCTACTTCAGTTTGGTCTATTCAAATGTCTGATCGCTTCAAGAAGTATGTTAAAATGGCAGGAGAGAATAAAACACTTCTAGGAAGGTCTCCTGTGGATGGCGCATCAGCATTTATGGCTTCAGACAAAGACTGTGTCCTTTCCTAGGGAAGGAACTTGAGCTTCAATTTCTTTTGCTTTGGATCTCAGACTTCATCTTGCCATCTGCCCAAAGACCACAGTCTTGACTTTGGTCACATATTTCCTTGAGCTATCTGCAAAAGTCATTCTAATTTTAGCCAAACCTTTTTTCCACCGTTAAGTCTTGATATAACCAAAAGCAAAGGCTTTGTTTACACTCTCTGGGCAATGGGTACCATCTCATATTCCACAGTCCAGGACTATTGCATCCTCAGGAATAAGAATGACCTGCTTTATATCACATGAGCCATGTCAACTAGAAATCACCCTGAATGTCTTATAGCCTCCATAACTTTATTGGGTTCTCACTCAAACAAAATCTCTCTGTTGCTGATTATTTTGCCCCAGATGTACCTGGAACATAATTTCAAGCTGAATCTCATTTTATTATTTCCTGTCCATATTTCTAACTTCCCCAGACCCCCTGGACAATTTATCTATCGCACTAATATTTGCAGTTAAAGAAGTATAGACTTGTTCCTTCTTCATCTTTGGGCTCAGGAAATATCTCCAATCATTTTTCAATCATTTGTGGTCCACAGAGAGCCAAAACATGCCTTTTCTGGGGAAATTTAATCCACATGTTTATGATTAATTTATATGTAAGTCATTAAATTGGTGTTTCTAAGACATTTCATTTGGCAAGCTACCTCTCTTTCACCCTTCAAATCCCCTCTCAAGTCTTATTTGAGTTGGTATAGAACCACCACAACCAGGTGCTTCTCAGAGCTAGAAAAACCCTGAATATATCTGAGATGCCATTCTGTTCATATTATAGTTGATACACAGCTGCCTGAATGGTTGGTGTTTTACAGTATAGAGAATGATTAAAGAATTTATAATCAGTGTCTCTTTAGGCAGCAGCTGTAATTGTGCCTCAGAGTGAGGCATGGCTTCTAATTGCTTATTCACCCCAAATTCAAGCTTATTTTTAATGTAATTCAGCCAATTTAATAATCTTTCCTTATGTACTTATTATGTGCCAGGCACAATAAGTCATAATATTCCCTGTCTTCAGTTTGCGCATTGTCTAAAAGGAGAGACTCTGATGGATAGCACTGTATAGTGAGGACCAAGTATAACATATAATCAAAGTGCTACAAGAGAAGGAGAGTAAGAGACTCCTATTGGTGACATTAGAGAAGATGGTGATGAAGATAGGCTTTGAAGCAAAGGTATGTTGAAGGTAATAACGAGTAGGTGATTCCAGTAGAAGACATGCCATCTGGGAGTACCTGATTAGAAATAGGATGAGAAAAGTAGGGCAAGTCCAAATTAGGGGAAGCCTTGAATGCCATGCTTAGGAGTTCAGGGCAGTATGTAGGCAATAAGGATTCAACAAAGGTTTTTGAAGCAGGGGGATGGCATGACCACAACTCTGACTGATACCGTGGAAGACATATTGGAAGTGGGAGAAACTACAAGCAAGAGAAACATGAGGAGGCTACTGTGATGATCCAGATAAGAGCTAAAGAGGTGCCAAATGATGACAAAGACTAATGACAGTGGATGGCTTAGCTTTGAGACACACTGCTGAAACAGACTCCAAAGGGCTTAGAGATGAACAAAATATCAAAATTATGTGGGCTGTGAGTGATCTCTCAGTAAACTACCAAAACTCTCTGGACCCTTGTTTCCTCAACAGTAGATTAAAGACAGTTTCCAGTTGTTTTAAGGATTAAAAAACATGGTATGAAATTATCTATTTTTGGGCATACAGCAGGCTCTCACTTCACGGTAGCTCAGAAGATGAAAATGATACTGAGGTGTATAAATTAGGATTTCTAGAACAATTCAGCACCCCTGCTACTGAGTCTCTGAACCTTCTGTGGATGCTATTCACAGGTCTTTCACATATATGCTCTCTATAAACATCTAGTTATTGGCTCATTTTAAAGGCAACCAGTCATTACTGAGATGTGTGGTAGTTAAAGTGATCATTAGCAAAAAGGCCATGTTTCCTAAAGGGAAGCTGAACTGCTAAGTAATAATCAGAAACACCTTTAAGACCAGCTGTGGGTAATTAGCACGTTTACACCAGTGATTCCCTCCCATGGTTTGAAACAACCCAATTCAGCAGACAATTTTTGAGTGTCTATTAGGTACTGATGGTGTATTGTTTACGAGAGGAGATAGAAGGATCAGTGTACCAGGATCAGTGTTCCTACTCTCAAGGAACTTATATTTTAGGAAGGGAAATATGACAAGTTTGCAAAAGACTAAGTATTTGTAGATAACAGCATCCCTACTAAATGCATAAAGGGATACAGATAAAATGTTAATGAGGTTTAAGAGCAGGAGAGAAAACATTTACTTAGAAGAATTAAAGAAAAGCTCCAAAAAGAGTTGATCTGTGAGATGGACCTTGAAAGATAGCTGGGCTTTTTTGCTGGATTGAGATGTTGGGGAAGGCAAGTATGGGTGATAGAAGAACACCAATCATGCACTCACACATGCAGTCCCCCTTTCATTCAATAAACCTTTATTGAGTGTCTGCTACATTTGAGGAAGACAGAGATTACTAAAAGTTTGTGCACCCAACATTTCAAAGTCTCTTTCAACTCAAATATTTCTCTCCTTCATGGGAGAGGAGAAGAAAGAGATGAACAGGTGAATTATAATACAGTATGGTCATTATTTTATAAAGGTCCTGCTGATGGTAACTTTAATTAAATGCTATATATATTTGGGTCTTCTAGAGAAACAGAACCAATAACCGATAGAATGTGTATGTGTGTCTGTCTATCTGTCCAAGAGCTTGATTTTAAGTAATTGGCTCACATGACTATGGAAACTGGCAAGCCCAAAATCTGTAGGGTAGGCCAGCAGGCTGAAGACCCAGGGAAGAGTTACGTTGCAATTAGAATCTGAAGGCAGTCTGCTGGCAGAATTATTTCTTGCTCAGAGGAGGTCAGTTTTGTTTCTATTAAAGCCTTCAACTGATTGCATGAGGCCCACCTACATTGTGGAAGATAATCTGCTTCATTCAAAGTCTACTGATATAAATGTTATCTCATCTAAAAAGTACCTTTATTGAAATATCTAAAACAATGTTTGACTATGTATTTGGATAACATGGGCTAGCCAACTTGATATATAATATTAATCATCATACTGTGTGAGACAAATGGAACAAACTTGGTTCTAGCCTCTGTCAGTCAGATTAATCAGAGTGGCTGACAGAGTGGCACGCTCAAGTGTAAATGTGAGTTCAACCAAGAACATGTAAAGCCAAAGGGTGGATTACTGGGAAAGGCAGTTGGCCACAAGGCCCGATTACTGCTGCATGTTCTTGGTGAGTGTGCTAGACAGCAAGGCTTATCTATCTTCTGATAAAAAGCAGCTAATGTAGCTACTCACACAGGTGACTAAGTGGGTCAAAGTGACCATAGACGAAACCCCCCTCCCTTAAAAATGGCAAAGAATCTGAATAGACATTTCTTCCAAGAAGATTCATAAATAGCCAATAGGCACATGTAAAGATGCTCAGCATCATTAGTTATTAAGGAAATGCAAATCAAAACCGTGAGACACCACTTCACATCCACTAAGATTTTTCTAAGTCACTGTTCTCTGATCAAAAGACAGACAATAGGAAGTGTTGGTGAGGATGTGGAGAAACTAGAGCCATCATAC
This sequence comes from Phoca vitulina, assembly GCF_004348235.1. Taxonomy (NCBI): domain Eukaryota; kingdom Metazoa; phylum Chordata; class Mammalia; order Carnivora; family Phocidae; genus Phoca; species Phoca vitulina. The sequence goes on from NW_022589751.1 coordinate 10,973,673, forward strand.
GTTGCTGGTGGGAATACAAAATGGTGAAGTCACTTTGGAAAACAGTTCGGCAACTCCTCGAAAAGTTAAATGCATGACTGAGGAATTCCATTCCAAGGTGTACACCCAAGGGGAATGCAAACATATGCCACATGTGCACTAATGTTTCCTAGTGGCATTTTTCATCACAGCCAAAAAGCAGGAACAGCTCTAATGTCTATCAACTGATAAACAGAGCAATACAATGTGGTGTATCTACAGAGTGCAATACTATTCAGCAACAGAAGGGAATGAAGTAGTGACACATGCTAAAACAAGGACGAACCTTGACAACATAATGTTAAGTGAAAAAAGCCAGTGACAAAAGGCCATATGTTGGATGATTCCATTTACATGAAATATCTAGAATAGGCAAATCTACAAAGATAGAAAGTATCTTAGTGATTGCCAGGGGCTGGGGGGAAAGAATGAGGAGTAACTACTAATAAGCATGGGGTCTCCTTTTTGGGTGATATTCGAAAACAGATTGTGATAACAGTTGCACAGCTCCATGAATATACTGAAAACAATTGGACTGTACACTTTTTTTAAAAAGATTTTATTTATTTATTTGAGAGAGACAGTGAGCAAGAGAGAGCACACACAACTAGGGGGAGGGGGAGAGGGAGAGGGAGAAGCACACTCCCCACTGAGCTGGGAGCCCGATGAGGGACTGTACACTTTTAAAGAGTATTTTATGGTAGGTGGGTTTTATCTCAATAAAGCTATTATTTTAAAAAACCCTAAATTAATTAAATGCAAAGCCTTGCTTACTGGTGGAGAGCTGCTCTCTCCCTCAGCGCCCCAATCCTTCACTTCCCTTCCAACCCAGCTTTAGCTGTTTTAAGAAGAAAAATGACTAGAGATGGGACTGAGGTCTCCCTGTCTCCATAGGGACCAAAAGCCATATGCATACATTCAAGTATGTGAGAAACTTCAGGGAGGAAGGAACTCAAACTCTCATGACTCTGTTAGATACAAGTTCCCAAGTCACTATCCTATCCATTTCTTTGGGGAGGAGGGCTCTTGAATTCAACTAATAAGGTTTGGGCAAGGTTCCCAGTAGGGAAAATAAATCTAAAGTGACCTTGTGGGTGAGGCCCGTGGGACCAATTCAATGTCCTGTTGTTGTGGCTTCCAACATACATTCCCTACTGAATGTATATTGGCATTGATGTTTTACATGCTTGTGCTATGAATGCTCATAATGTCCAAAGGGGATTGTCCTCATTGAGGAGAGTCACATGTAGAGAAGTAGTGGGACATGTAGTGGGAATATTCACGTGGAATAGGCCATGTAAATCACTCCCCAGTCCACCTCCCAAATCCATCTTGAGTGGTCCCAGGAGGAGAAAGGGAAATCACAACCTTGATTAAGGTCTAAAAGCAGCATGGATAGTAAGAGATGCAATATCTCAATACTATAGCCCTGTGTGTCCAAGGGAATGGGAACTGGAGACTTATGGTAGATTATCGCCAACTGAATTCAGTTGTTACTCCTACAGCCCCAGCTGTTCCAGACATTGTAACCATAACTGAATCCACTGCACAGACTGATGGCACTTGGCACGCTGTCTTGGACACTGCCAACACCCTCTTTCCAATTCCGTTTGGCCCCAAGGGCAAGGGTCCAGATCAGTTTGTATTCATGGCAAAGCCTCCAATACATGTCTGCAAAAACTTCCCTGGAAGCAAGATTAATGAAGGGACATTACTGATCTTTTGTCCTTCAGAGCCATCCTGGAACTTTCCTCAGGAATGCAAATGCCCTGGTGTGGCTCTCCCAAACAATTTACTTGACTTTTGGATCTGCATCTGCTATCCATCATCAGATGGCTAAACATTAGAGGATGGTCCGGCTTCTGCCATGCTCATGGTTCTAGGGTTTTAAAGGTTTTAAAGTGGTCCCACTATTAAGGAGGTAGACGTATACATATACAATAATGGGGCAAAATGATAACTACCTTAAGAGAGGTAGACCCTCTATATCGCTCTTTTAATACATCCAATACAGGCAGTGAAACTAACCTACTGCTGCATGAAATTGAAAATTTGTTCTTTTTTTTATTCATTATTCAGTAAAAATGTAAATCTATAAGAGTCAGCCACTGTTAAATTCCAGGTTTTATCTCCTGGATCATTTTATTTTACCTTGAAGCCAGCTTTTCTGTTTCCTCATAGACATTCCTATCTGCTTTGGCTGCTAGCAGACACAGCCTGAATTCTTGACTTGACAAAGCTGTGAAGGAACCGTAAGAGAGAAAACGAAGTAGTAACGAAGAATCACAGAACTCAGAACCACTGGCCCTACCTTGCTGTGTTCCCGTGAGTAAGTTGCTGGTCCTCTCTTGGCCTCAGTTTTCTTCTCTGACAAACAGGATGGGTATATTTATCCTACCTGTCTTATTGGGAAGTTGGAAAGGCCAGATGATTTAATGGATGGATATAAGTTATGGAAACTTATAGTAGGACATAAAGAATAAAGTCAAAGAAGCCAAAGAAGAAAACTATTGTTGGATAGTTTTATGGAGTATGAAATGATATTTGAAGGATTTTGAAGAGTCTAAAAACAGTCTATATGCGCCAACTAACATTATTGTAACTAAAATATTTCCTGTTCCTTATAATTTGTAAGTAGTACCTACTTTTTGGGATGGCTGTTTCCCACATGTTCCCATCTTTCCCAAGATATTAGAATTTCATCCAATTCCAAGGAATAATTTTCATGTATTTAGAATGGATAACAATGGCCACATTATTATGTACTTATTAAGTGTCAGACACTGTCCTAAGTCCCTGAGGCACAGATTATTAGCATCCCCATCATACAGATGATGGAAGATGAGGAATCTGCCAAATGTGATGACAGTAGAGTTGGAATTCACATCCAGCTCTGCCTGACTCCAGAGCCCAGTCTCTTAAGCACCAAGCTCTACTGCCTCCCAGTGTGCACACAACACCTGACAGGAAAAGCTCACCTTCCATATTTCCATTATTGGGCAGTGCACTGCAGCCCCTAGAATCCCAGTCCCTGAGCATCTTTAGGGTGCAGTAAGGATTACCTGTGAGTGGGCTATGGGAGATATAAAGATAGGAGAGGCGGCTTCTGTTTTCAAGGCGCTTACAGGCAGAGAGAGGAAGTTAGATACACCCAAACAACTCTGATAACAAAACAAAGTGTTAGCTGCTATAACAGGGCTACAAGAGCCTTAAGAAAAGAGGGATTCCTCCCTGAATGATTTAAAAGTAAAATAGTGCTATTTAATTTAACTTAATATTTTTAAAATATCTGTTTATTTGAGAGCGAGAGAAAGAGAGAGTATGTGGATGTGGGGGGGCAGAGGGAGAGTTTTAAGCAGACTCCATGCTGAGCGGAGCCCAGTGCGCTGGGCTCAATCCCACAACCCGAGATCGTGACCTGAGCTGAAACCAAGAGTCAGACACTTCACTGACTGTGCCACCCAGGCGCCCCTTTACTTTTATTTTAAAGGTTTTGTTAATATAAGTTCAGCTGGGAGGTCTGTCTGAAGATACTGGTATGGAAGTCTTAAAGATGAATCAGAGGGGCGCCTGGGTGGCTCAGTTGGTTAAGCGACTGCCTTCGGCTCAGGTCATGATCCTGGAGTGTCTGGATCGAGTCCCACATCGGGCTCCCTGCTCGCAGGGGGTCTGCTTCTCCCTCTGACCCTCCCTCCTTTCATGTGCTCTCTCTCATTCTCTCTCTCTCAAATAAATAAATAAAATCTTTAAAAAAAAAGATGAATCAGAAAACCTCAGAGCTAAAGGGGACCTCGGATGGTCTCATTCAACACCCACATTTGACCCAGAGCACCCAGTGCCCCAGGGTGAATGAGTTGGTGGCAGAACCTGATATCAGACCTAGAACTCCTGTTCTTCCTTCTATCCTAAGGCGCTCCTTCCTCTCCTTCCTTCCTACGGTCTCAGCACCACAGGGCAAGGAGCTTTCTTAGGCGCATGTATTCTTTGGGTAATTAATATTACAAATGTCCACTCAGGACATGTTGCACAGGCCTTCCCCAATTCTCCCTTCCAGCCCCTTCCCTCTAGCCAGTAGGAATGTCTCCTACTCAGAGGTCTGGCTCTGGAGATACTGAGTGAACAAGACAGATCTTCACATCATCATCTATTAGCTATCTCTCCAAGGCTCTATGTTTGTCACTACAAACAGATTGTAAACACGGAGAGAAAGAACCCTATTTTATTCTTTATGTCCTAAATAACTAAAATGGTGCTTTGCTTTTGTATATGTCACAACACCCTAGCATGAGGACATTAAAAAATTATCACCGACATTTTTAAACATACACAAAAATAGAATAGTATGACAAATTCCCAAATGTTCATTGCCAGCTTCTACAAGTGTCATCATTCTGCCATTCTTGTTTCAAAGCCTGGAGAGGTGACTGAAGGTGCCCATGGAGATGGCCAGGTCAGTGGCAGGGAGACACAGTAGGCATTAGGCTCAGCTGAGGATTCCAGACAGAGGGGCAGGCAGTGGGATATACCACCATTATTCTCACAAAGAGACAGGGAGCAAAATGGTTCGCCTAGTGTAGAGTAGGAATCAGGTAGGTGCAGGGAGAGCCCGAGATAAACTGAACCAGGCAGTTCACTGGCTGTCTGTGCCAGGCTGTGGGTGGGCAGGCCTCAGGGTGGTCTTGGAGGCACTGCAGGACCTCTGACATGCGGCTGAGCCTCTCCCCACAGCAGCCTTTGCAGATGCTACTCCCTCGGAGAGAATGCTGCACTCTCCCACCAGCTCCTCCAACGACTGGCTGCCTCTTCCTTGAAGACTGCCTTGACCACACTTTCTAAAGCACTATCCTCTCCTCATTATTTTTCAATTTAGCAGACTGCTTGCTTCCTAGACACCATTCTGAATTTTGTAATTATTTATTAGTTTACTTGTTTTAGTCTCTATTACTAGACTGTAACCTCCAATGAGGGAGGAGGCTTGTCTTTCTCCTTCACCTCTATTTTCCTCACAAACTAGAACAGTGTCTGGCAAATAATAGTCAATAAATATTTGTCAAATGAATTAATGATAGATCGTATTAAAATTTTGTTAATATCTTGATAGGTGAAGCAAAGGTTGAGTACAAAAGAATAGAGAAAAGGGGGAAGGTAATTTCTGATTTAATCAGGGTAAATGGAAATTTCTAACCCAGTGGTGCTCAAATCTGGCTGCACATTAGAATCACCTGGGGAGCTTTAAAAAATACCAACACTTGGTATCCTCTACAGACCAGGCGACTCAGCATTCCCAGAGGTAGTACCTATGCATAGGCATTTTGTAAAAGCCCCCTGGGTGATTGTAATGTGCAGAGGCTTGAAAATCACTGTTCTAATGAAGAAAGGCTATTAGGATTTTGACATTAAGATGAGAGCAGTGAGTTCTGGAGAAGACAGGTCTGCTCAAGTTCAGTTTAGAGTGAGTCAAATGATGTGTTCTATTCAATCCTTTCAATGCTTAAAACCAAATCAGAGGGGCGCCTGGGTGGCTCAGTCAGTTGAGTGTCAGACTCTTGGTTTTGGCTCAGGTCACGATCTTGGGGTTGTGGGATTGAGCCCTGCTTGGGCTCTGCACACAGCACGGAGTCTGCTTGAGATTCTCTCCTTCTTCTGCCCCTCCTGCTGCTCATGTGCACCTTCTCTCTCTCTAAAATAAATAAAAAATCTTAAAAAAAAACAAACCCCACCAAATCAGATGAAATAAACAGAGATGGATATTAGTTGAAAGTAAGGTACCTAATGATGGATAGTTTTAAAAAATTTATAAATAGCATAGTGTATTTAAGTAAGAATTAAAAAACAAAATTTATGTGTATGTGTTCTCTATTTTAAAAGACTTCTGTTTTTATTTACACAAGCAACAACAAAAATATAACTGAGTCTAAAAGAATATCATGTATTATCTTTGGCTCTCAGGTCACTTCTATCAGAGTCCTTCTTGTTGGTTCCTAAATGTCATAATTGGAGCACATCGTGCCATCGTGTTTGCAACAGAATGCTTAAGAGATAACTTTAAGTTTGTCATATTGTGGCACTCGCCAGAGATCTTTCCAACCCACCAAAGCACATTCCGTTTCTTCTCTCTTTTCTCTTCCTCTCTCCCGCCCTTCCTCTCTTCCTTGTCAGATTATTTTTAGATAATGTTCTTTCTAATGTTTTAGGCGAACTGGTGAGGTTAGGTGAGGTGCAGCTTTTCTCATTTCCAGAGCTTGCCTTGCTCCTCCATCATGTGAAGGTTGCTTCGAGGACGGCACCCTGCTCGTTAGCTCAAAGGCTGTGGGGCTGTAATTGCTTCTTCTCCCTAATGTGTTTGGGTTGCTGCACGCCTTGCCGTCTCTATAATCCCTCAGTACTGCAATCTGGGAACAATATAAATGGTTGATGGCAGAGAGAGATTTTCAATTGTTGCCTCTCAGTGACTCGCATAATGTGCTGTCATTAGCACTTCCATGTGACATATCATGGTTTCCAGGGCTTATTGGACCATTTATAAATACCAAATGAAGGTGTTAGAGCTGGTATTGCAGTGTGGTTACTGCCTTAATTGCCTTCACTGGGAAAGGTTGGCAGCATCTTCTCGGGAGGAAAATAAATTGTAATTTTTAGTTTGTCTTTAACCATTTGCAGTCAATTCCTCTCAAGGGCAAGAATCACAGCTTTCCTTTTTTTTTTTTTCTTTTTGTTCTTCTAGTTTTCTAGTAATTTAATTTTTGCAAAATATCTACTCTTCATACTTTAGTTATTACTACTTGAGCTGATTTCCAGATTATCTGTACAAATATTCAAATGTATATTCTCTCATTATTATCATTAAAGTTCACATTATTAATGATAATTACTGAGACTTACTGCATTTTACACTTACAAAGTGACTTTATAAATACTAACAGCAGCTAACATTTATTGAGTATTTACTATGTGGTAAAAGATACATAGGCATTGGCTTGTTCAATCCTCTCCAACAACTCTGTGAGCTAGACACTACTGTGGCTTCCATTTTACGAGGGGAAGTTGATGTTTACTGAGGTTCAGGAAGCCAGTAAACAGGGGAGCTGGGTTTGAAACGCAGGTCAGTCTGATTCCAAAGCCAATAGTTTTAAGTGCTCCCTTCAAATACTCCCCGCTCCCAACCGCAGCATAGTCAGTCCCCTTCCCCAAAGCAGGAAATGAAGACTCATGCAACAGGCGCACTGCAGGGCTGCACTCGGCGCCTGCATCTTCCCACTTCCGCAGCAGAGCTCCTTTTCCTCCCCCCCCCCCCCCCCCGCCCGCCCGGGCAGCCTCCATCGGGGTGAGCCCTTATAAGTGCTGAGGTGTGTTGCTGATGTCGCATGCGCACCACTCAGGTTGATACATAAGCAAAGGATGAGGACTGGTAGTCAAAAATCAAAGGGGCTTCTATTTAAAGCATTAGAGGCAAAGAGCTGCCTGCCTGGGCTGATGGTGCAGACACAAGCTCCAAGCTGGGAGGCCAGGGTTAGAGGCACAGCAGAGGAAAGAAGCAAGTCATGCCCACTGGGCACGCAGCCCAGGAGCTACGGCCACTGACATGAGCCAGCCTGGGTCCTAGTGACTGATCGTGCAGCGTGGATGCCCTTCCCTCAGCAGCCACAGGGTCCCACAAAGAAAGGCTGCTCATGGAGAAGTCTTTGTCAGGGCCTCTAATGAGAGGATTGGGTTTCACATCACAGCTACCCCTAAACAGGTACGCTCTGCTTCTTTCATCTTCCTGATGGCTCCCATGGGAACGAAATGAAAAAGAAAGGAAGCTACACCAAGAAACAGGTCACAGGCTGGTTTGGCTAGGTTTTGTACCTCCCCCGCCCCACCACCTCCAGATGGATAGCTTTGAAATTCTTTAATTTTCACACCCTGTGTGGCCACTGGACAGCAATGGGAAAAGCTTTCCTAAGAAATTTTTCATAATGCATCCACTGTGACTCTCTGGAAAATGAATGCCCCTGTCCCTTTGCATGTACTATTGCCTCTGTTCGGAAGATCCTCCCCAGACCCCAAACTCTTCTTCCTACGGCTAACTTTCCTTCTCCTTCAAGATCCAGCTCAGGCATTGTCTCCTCCAAAAAGCCTTGCTTGATGTCGCATGCCTGCCCTCCACCCAGGCTAGCCCCTGTTCCTCTTCCGTCCTGCTAAAGCACTTCTGCCACCGTCCCTGCTGACTCCTCTCCCGTCCACACTGCAAGCTCCTTCAGAGCAGGGACAGTGTGCCCAGGGCCCAGCATGGTGTCTAGCATACAGCATAAGTGTAATAAGTGTTTATGAATGAATGAATCATGAATGATAAATGAAGTAGGCTGGGATAATATTTGCTTAAGTATTTAAAGCACTTGGTTTTTTCAAAACACTCTTTTTTTTAAATAGCCTTATTTTTTCAGATTAAAAAAGCAATAATGCTGACTGCAGTAAATTTACATACAAAAAAAATCCACAAAGAAGAAAATTAAAACTGTCTGTAATTCCACTAGCCAAAGAAAACCACTTGTATCATTTAGATGTATGAAGAGATTCCAGTAATTTTCTCTGTGTATGAATATATATGAAATTGGAATCCTATTGTCCTCCCTAATTTTCTCAAGGATTGTAACAATATCTTTTGGAGGCAGACAGAGAAGACATTTTTATTGAAATTTAAGGGATGAGAAAACTGGTACCAAAGATAAACATCTAATTAACGGCAGAGTCAGGAATTGCAGCCCTGAATCCTGTCATAGTTCCAGGCTCCTGCTGTCCCCCGTGAGGCCTCCTGTTGTTCTTACAAGAAGAAACTGTGCATTAACCGAGCGTCAGTGGAACATGGGTTTGTAACTGGACGTTCTTCCTCAGGAAAGGGACAGATTTAAGCTGGTCCAGTGTCTGCACTGAGCTGTGCGGTGCACAGGGGCACTGCCTGACATCTCCAAGGGACACAAGGATGGAGCACTTAGGATCTCATCCCTGGGACAGGCTAACCAGCAGAGTTAGGCGGACACCATTAAGATTCAGAGTTTCCTTCCAGTAGCCAAGTGACATGTGAACAGTGATGACCTGGCTGAGAGCATGCTGCTGTGGGAACCACAGCCATGGGTTTGATCCCACCATAACCTAGTGGGTAGTACTCCAGTCCATGACCACTGACTATAATCTACAACAATGTACACAGTAAGTGCTCAATAAATGTGCATTGGGCTGAACTGAATGTTTATTATTATTCAGCAGTGATAGTCGGCAAAAAAGGTGAGAGCAAATGTAAATATCGCCACCACAACACCCAGTATAGAAAACGCAGTCCAGTGTGAACTAGCTTTCTGTTTTATTCTAAATAGAGGACTAAACTATAATCCCCCAAACACAAACACACGCCAGACTCTTAGCTCTGCAGATGAGGGAACCATATCTTATTTATCTGTGTGTCCCCAGAATACCTAGCACAAAGCCAGACACATTTGAAGTGTCAATGTTTTTTGAATTGAATTATATTTGCTTGGCTGGCGTGGGAGTTAAAAAGCTGTTGACTAGTAATTCACCATTCCTTTCCCTGGAAGCTCTGTAAATCAAGCTCTTAAAAAAAGCAGCAAGCTAAATTCCAAAACCCTCTCTTAGGAGAAATGCCCACGGCTGGTGGGGTCTGGACTATGTCCACCAAATGTGCAGATCTCTTCTGCACAAACATCACTTGCTCCCAAGGGAGCCCCTGACTGGCTGACTGGCTGTGGAGACTCACACATTCCCTCTTTCCCAATGGCAGGAGGGTCAGGGGAAAGGGGTGGGAGTCGATGATGAAGCACTGCTGAACTAAATGTTCTCCTCTTCCCAGGAGAGGGAAAATCTCCAACAGTAGGAGTGCTGGCACTTTTCTAGAAGAACAATCATAAAGAACATGGGATGTAGTTGGAAATGATCTTTTCTGAAGACCAGTCTCTTTTTTAAAGGGCCACCCTCATCTTCCCTCTTCCCTTAGACTGGAAGGGTGCTATTGGAATGACTTTGCCAGAGCTGCTAGAATCCCACAAGCTGGGATCAAAGTCAACTGGGCAGGTGGAGGGGTCCTACGGGGTATGGGCTGAGGAGCCATTAGGCCGCTATCCTCACTTTTTCTAAGTTTATCTAAGAGCGGTAACAAAACCAAAACCAAAACAGTGTTTGCTAATAAGATCCTTTCCTTAAATACTGAGCTGAGTTTGAAGAAACTGAAATAGAAATTACTGATTTTAAAGAGGGCACGTACTACATGGAGCACTGGGTGTTATACGCAAACAATGAATCATGGAACACTACATCAAAAACTAATGATGTAATGTATGGTGATTAACATAACATGATAATAAAAAAAAGAAAGAAAATAAAAAGAAATTACTGATTTTTTTCTGGGAGACAATCAAAGCACAACTCACCGATCCCCTAAGCTCTTAACTCTCTTGAAGATTTCATCACCAATCTATAAAGAACTTATCAAACTCAACACCCAAAGAACAAAGAATCTAATCAAGAAATGGGCAGAAGACATGAACAGACATTTTTCAAAGAAGACATCCAAATGGCCAAAAGACACATGAAAAAGAGCTCAATATCACTCGGCATCAGGGAAATCCAAATCAAAACCTCAATGAGATACCACCTCACACCAGTCAGCATGGCTAAAATTAACAAGTCAGGAAATGACAGATGTTGGCGGGGATGTGGAAAAAGGGGAACCCTCCTACACTGTTGGTGGGAATGAAAGCTGGTGCAGCCACTCTGGAAAACAGTATGGAGGTTCCTCAAAAAGTTGAAAATAGAGCTACCCTATGACCCAGCAATTGCACTACTGGGTATTTACCCCAAAGATACAAAAGTAGGGATCCGAAAGGGTACGTGCACCCCGATGTTTATAGCAGCAATGTCCACAATAGCCAAACTGTGGAAAGAGCCAAGATGTCCATCGACAGATGAATGGATAAAGGAGATTTGGTATATATATACAATGGAATATTATGCAGCCATCAAAAGGAATGAGATCTTGCCATTTGCAACGACGTGGATGGAACTGGAGGGTATTATGCTGAGCGAAATAAGTCAAACAGAGAAAGACATGTATCATATGACCTCACTGATATGAGGAGTTCTTAATCTCAGGAAACAAACTGAGGGTTGCTGGAGTGGGGGGTGGGGTGGGAGGGATGGGGTGACTGGGTGATAGACACTGGGGAGGGTATGTGCTCTGGTAAGTGCTGTGAATTGTGCAAGACTGTTGAATCTCAGATCTGTACCTCTGAAACAAATAATGCAATATATGTTAAGAAAAAAAAAAAGAAGAAGAAGATAGCAGGAGGAGAAGAATGAAGGGGGGGAAATCGGAGGGGTAGACGAACCATGAGAGATGATGGACTCTGAAAAACAAACTGAGGGTTCTAGAGGGGAGGGGGGTGGGAGGATGGGTGAGCCTGGTGATGGGTATTGAGGAGGGCACGTTCTGCATGGAGCACTGGGTGTTATGCACAAACAATGAATCATGGAACACTACATCTAAAACTAATGATGTAATGTATGGGGATTAACATAACAATAAAAAATAAAAGTAAATAAGGGTAAAAAAAAAATTCCAGTTCTCAACAAATAAAGGCTTAAAATATTATTGATATTTAAAAAAAAAAAGATTTCATCACCATGTAAAATCCACAAGTTTTTACTGGCAATGTTCGGTTATCAACTGCTCACCCCTCTGAGGTGGTACCCAGTATGACTCCCAGGTCCACCTCCATTACCCATTCCAAGGACCTGCTGGCAAAGTCTGTTCAGCTGGTGCCCTGGTCCAGCCTCGTAAATTCTTTCCAGGGGAGACTTAGGACACACTCTCCCAGCTGTCAAGTGCTCTACTTATAAGGTGCAGAATTTATTAGTGCAAAGAAAGATAAAAAGAAAGCCTGCTACCTTACATGCTTTTATGTTCGGGCTTTTTATTAGAGTTTGGTGTTTCCAGAAATACAGCTGCCAGCTCACTGGAGCCTTTGTGCTGAATCACTGGGACTCGTTTTAGCTTCCCATGGACCTGAGTGAGCTCTGCGGCCACCACCTAGCAACCGAGGTGATGTGCCATGCTTTGAAAGGAAGTTACCCGCAGCAACTCTCATTTGAGGAGAACAAAGCCAGGAGGACTTGCATCTTTAACCTACACATGCCAGCAAAGGCACACAGAGAGTTGATATGGAACCCAGGTTTGTCCAACTCTGGAAATCCAGCCTGTCTAGTCACCCAAAGACCATCTTTTTCTAGCCTAGGGTTTTCTTCTCTCCTGTTCCTTAAGATGCCCGTTTCCATCTCCAGGCCCAACTGACGCAAATATTGGCCTCAGACCACAGGACAGACACCAGAGAGTACCACAAAGAAGAGAAAAGAAAATCAGATTTAGAACTGGAAAACTCTGAGAGTCCCAGTTCTCAGTACTTGTCGGACCTTGGATAAGCCACTTAATATCTTCATAGAACTCTAGTTTCTCTTCAGCAAAGTAAGTATAAATAGTCCTACTTCTCTCACCAGGCTCTCTTCAGAGAAATTACAACAAAGTGCAATTATCTTGTTTATATGTTTATTTATTTTCCATTTCTCACTATGCTTTATTGGCTTATAAGCTCCAAGAATTCAGGGACCTTGTCTTTTTGGTTCATCCAAGAGGATCACTGCCAGAAATAATGATCAGCATGTAGTACATGATCAAGAGGAGTGAATGAGATTTGAGTGAGGGAGGGAATAAGGCAAGAAGGAAGGACAGAGAAAAGGGAGAACAGAATAGATGGAGCATTATTGAGGTACCATATATGAAAGTGGTCTGTAAATTATTAAGTATTACCCACATTATTAAAACAATAACTAATAGTTGATGCATTAATTATACCAGGGTGATATTTTAAAAATAAAAGCTAGATCATATTATTTCCCTGCTTAAAGCCCTCCACTGGCTTTTCATACTACCTACAATAAAATCAAACTCCTGTTAGCTTACAAAGCCTTATGGGATCTGACCCCTGGGTGGCCTCATATCCAACCAGTCTCCCCCTTCTCTGCCAGGCTCCCATCACTCTGGTGTCCTGTGTTTCCTCAAACATGCAAAGTCCATTTCCACTTTGGAACCTATGTGCTAGCCCCTTCCCCTGCCTGAAAAATCCGGATGGCTGGCTCCTTCTTGTCATTGGGCTCTTGGCTTAAACGTCACCTTCTCAGAGAAGCCTTCCTATACACTCACTCCAAAGGGGCCCTCACTGACTCCTTGGTATAGTACTCTACTATTTGTTTATTCATTTATTTATTACTAGTCTCCTCCCCAGTGCCTGATGGTTAATAAATATTTATTTTTGTGTGACATCGTATTTGTTTAATGCTGACATTTCACGGAGACTTTTCTAATTATTATTTTGTTTTATCTCCACAGGTTTATAAGCTCAGACAAACAAACAAAAAAACATATGGTTCCAACCTGAAAATTTTCTCTCCACTGTACATTAGCCCCCCCTGCCCCCCCCCCCCCCCCCCCCCCCCACTTTGAGAGAGGTAGCCTGGCCCTGTGAATAAAAGCAACTGTGCCAGTCAGTTCTAATATTTGTGACTTAACTGGAGTCATGTACAATCAGTGATACAATAATTACTTCGTCCTCTAATCTATAGGGATTCTTTTGAAACATGGAAATAGTGCCATTGGATGCCAAGCTGTTCTCTGTTCTGGGCTTGGAAACCAGCCTCCTGGCTCAGGGTAGGGGTGAAAATGAGGGGAATGCAGGGCAGAAATAGGCAGAGGGAAGCAAATGGCAGGAACACTCACTAGTTCCAGTTGGGTTTGCTTACTGTGGATCCAAGGGCAGGAGTAATTTTGTAGGAAGAGTACTGGACTAGGGCACATGGAAGGGTTCTAGAGCTGGTTCTATATCTTCCTCTCCCCTCTACTCAGACTATCAGTTCCTCTGTTACAGGAGGTGCAACTGGATCTCCTCAAAGGGGAATCCCAGCTCCGACAGTCTATGAGCTAATGAGAGAAGTCTGACCTTTCTCTGTGACCGTGATGTCTGTGAAAAAGATGACCCATGTAATATTTCTGATGAGTGCAGCTTCTCTGGACGAAGTGGGATCTCTCTGATAGGTCAATACTGTCACCCAACAAACCAAGATCACTGCTCTTGCCAGTCTTCTTTAGCCTCCCCTTCCCTTCTCTTTCCTAGGGAAGTTGGTGTCCTGGGCAAATCCCCTCGTTGTCACATAGGGATCAACACCTAACTGCAAGTGCACTTCAGCCACTCCCTAAGAGATGGGTTCCTACTGCATCTGATCTTGGCCAACACGCTCCCATCTGCTTTCAACATGTTGCATCTGACGTTAACTAATGTCTCCTATTAGCATTAAAAGAAAATAATCTGGAAAAATTCACTCTCAAGCAGAGTTCAAACAGGCCACAAGTAGATGTGGAATCTCAACTGCACAAGGTTTGTTAAAATAATAGTAGTAAATAAATACATAAATGTATATATGTATGTGCACACATGCATGTGTGCACATAGATGTGTGTGTGTGTGTGTAGCGAAGCCAAAAGTCTGTGAAATGGGTCAAGAGAACAAAGACATGAATACTTCTGTCCAATTTATAAAATTACCTGGTTACAGAGGGAGGAGAAAAATTCTCTCAGTGTGGAACAAGGCATGGTCAAATAACTGAGGGACATGGAGGAGGAGCTGGGAATCTTTATCTCACACTTACTGGTAATGGGTTGAAATTCTGGTCCACGAGGTGATTGTATCCATGGTCAAAAAATGAGTGTCGTATCACAACATCAATGCCCTGATTGGCCAGCATTCCTAAAGTGTTCAACCATCTAAAAAAGCAGGAAAAATGCTACATCAATACATCTTAAAAATTGCATATAATAAGCTCTATAGGGATTGCCTAACACACACACATATCACCAATACCCACCATGAAATTTACCTAGTACTTTAAAGGAGAAGATAGTATTTTAAGCATTGAGTACACAGCTGGAAGACATTCTAGGGATTATCAAATCCAACCTCTTCATTTTATAGGAAAAGAAACAGAGGTCCAAGGGAGTAAAATGAATTGCTCTTGTCATAAAATATCTTGTTGCTAATGACTTATCTTATCCCTGTAATACTAACAAATAAAATGAATACCCTAGCCATTGTAAGCCTAATTATCACCCTCCCCACCCCCTGGCCACAGGACACACAATCACAGGAGCATAGACACTATACTTTCCATCACTCAAACTGCCCTGCTTGCACCCTGTCCTGTACAAGTACCTTTCATGTGACTCTAACTCACATACTCCTATGACCTAGGCAAGAATGGTCCAGCCATTTGCATCTCTCATATATCACTGTCAGCAGTCAATGCAATAATTTTACTTGGTACTATAATTAACCACGCAGAGCTTCAACTATGCTACCATCACACACATCATAATGGAGGACCTGCATTGCTCACACGTTATCACATACTCCACTATGCCAAATACCCACTTTCCGGGGCATGCTATCCTTCAAAAATACTGCCCTCTTGGTTCTTCCAACACCCACCACTAACTCTGCCCTTATTATTTATGCATTCAATTTGTTCACTCATTTACTCATTCATTTAATTTTCTCTTTGTATTCCTACTTCTGAAACTTTGGGAAATTTCTAGTTGTAATAATATATATATATAATAAATGTGACTGAGAGCTTCAGTCTTACGGTATAAAAGATAAGGTGTTTCAAAATCTTTCCTGAGCACACATGTGAACCTTCTTCTGTACCTCTTCTCCCCTCTTCTCTCACCCTAAACTCCATTCCCTGGTTCTAAGCCACCTATAACTACTCTAGGCTGCCCAGACTCACCATGCTTTCACATACTCACCTGAGTCTTCATACATGTTTTAACTTCTGCTTAGAATTCCCTTTCTCTCCTCCTCTAACCCACCTCACCTCATCTGGCAAATTTCTTCCCATCTGTTCATCTCCAAGTCAAGTGTCTTCTTCCAAACTCTGCTGTCCCAGCCAACAGTGGTACCTTCTTCCTCTGTACCTTCACAGAACTCTTATTTATACCCTCTGCCAGCCCACGATAATTACTTCCTTACTTCTCTGCTGTCCCCCAGTTGGTTAGGAGCTCACTGAGAACAGACAGGTTTTAGCTTTGTACCCAAAATATCCATCTCAGTTCCTAGCACACTGTAGGTACTTCATACTCTTTGTTAAGTTGAAATTGATCTGGATAAAATTAGATTTAAGGAACTTTGAGAATCACCATTCAGCACACTAGGGACAAATTATGCATAACTATGATTTCCCAAATTTGAAACCATATGGAACTCCAAATCAGTGACTTGTAGAATTAAACTTTTTCTTTATGGGAATAAAAAGCATTGTTAATTTTTATATTATAAATGGATATTATTAACATTTTAAAATCTTTTTCACATTGACAATTGTATTTTGTTCTCATAAAAACTAACAAATATTTACTGATAATTAGAATTATAAAAACAAAATAAAACAAAGCAAAATGCAAAAACAAAAATTTTAAATCAAAAAGAAAATCTGACAATAATACAACTGAACTTTTGTTGTTGCTGTTGTTGTTCAGACTGGGACATAAAATTACTTTGGAATTTACCAACCCTGTGAAATCAGGATACCAGATTTAGTTATGCTAAATATATAACTAATTAATTATATAACTAACAAGTTAGTATTAAATATCCTGGGGTAGAACTATAACATGAATTCTGGGTTGATGCTCTAAATCAGTGCTCTCTCCACCAATGCAACAAATACGACAGAGTCCATATCTAACAAATATTTACCTATAAAAACAAGTATGTCTTATTCACCCTTCTATCCCTATGCTTGCTGAAAAAAGAAACAAAATGATGAGTAAATGCATTATCACATCTAGCAGCAGCTGGATATCCATACAGGACTGTATTCTGGTATTTAAAATATCCCATTTGCTCATTCATTCATTACTCATTCAACATGAATTAATCAGCTGTAAATGCAAGGCCTTGTTCTCAGCACTGAGGATAGACACAAAAATGCCTGTGTGAACATGTGAGTCATTTGTAAAGCACTGGGTATGCAAATACCTGTATACTCATTTATAGGAATGGTATCAAATTCCTACTTGTGACCTCAATAGACCTTATAACAGTGATGTGCAAAGAATATATACTCAACAAACTAATGTTAACTGGTAAACCTGGGGGGTGTTTTTGCTAGTACGGGGAGTTTTTGAAAGAACTCTAACATGAGAGGGAAGAATATGCATCCTCCTTTCCAAACGCACATCCTATATGCACATCCAGGGTCTGGAGCATTCAAAATGACTATGACCAGAACCCCTGCTTCCCTGTGCTTTTCAGAGTGGGATGGTGAGAGGAAGTTATCATCCTCTTCCTCTTGTAAATAATAAGCCCTCGGAGAGGGGAGATAAATGGTGTTCCAAGTCTCCCTTTCAGTGAAAAGTGGCAAGATGACTGGTACATCCCACCAAGGATTCTATTGTAGCCAGGAGTTTCCATTCCACACAAATGGATTGACTGCTGACTGGGTGGCAGATACTACCAGGTGCTGGAGACACAGCAGTATGCCAAGGGTATGTCTGTAGTGCATCAGAGAGTCTCAAAGCCCTGGCTGGAATCAGAAAGTTCTGATTCATGCATAAATGTGCAAGTGTCCTTGTAAGCTCGTTGTTATGCCATATATTGAAAAAAGCCTGAAAGATGCCTTCTTTCCAAGGAATCTTGCTAGCTTTCTAGAGCTTCTTAGAATGCTTTATTCACCCCAGGAAGCAATTTATGCTCCTTGGAGAACTAGACTCAAAGGACACTTTGCTGGGTGCTGCCAGCAGAGGGGAGAGCAAATCGGTGATAAAGAGGTAAGAGAGAAGACCAGGAGCCAAGTGAGCTAGTTTTCAACTGATCTGTGTCCACTACACACTGGATACCTGAACTACAACCTAACCCTGAACAACTATGTTAATCTGCATTTGCAAAGTGGCCACAGAGATCTATGGAGATTTGGCTGGTGCTCATGAAAAGGCAGGTCTCTCTCCAGCTCCCTCCATGAAGGGCTGTAGTGTTTCCCATTTCACATCATTCCCTGAAGGGAAGAATGCTCATGAAAACACTCAGGACAACTGGGCTGCTTGCTCACCTGGCAGTAGAGTCCGTCTATGACAGCTGAGCAAAAGCCATTCCTCTGCTGGTTCTAAGTGGCCCCTGTAGTCCTGTTTCTTGCCCTTGCTCCACAGCTCACAAGGAAACCTGGTGGGGAGTGTATTTTTGAAAGAAGACTCTCAGACCCACTGTATCAAATGCTGATTCATTCCCTTTCATTCACTGGAACCATGCTCATCGAACAACTGCTCTGTGCCACTCAATGCTAGGTGCTGGGAACACAGGCATGGAAGACCCAGCGTACCATCATATATTTTTTGGACTCATTATCTTCATCTGCATGTGCCAGGATTCCATCTGCAAACACAATCTGCCTGACTGCTCTGATTTGTCCTTTACAAATGTATTCAAGAAGCTGCCTTAATGGAGGCAAACTACATGTGTTTAATTAGGAACAGCTATTAGTAAGGAAACACAAAGCTGAGGGCAGAGCTCAGCTCTTAGGAGGACCTTGCCGCAGACCAAAAAACCAGGGCCACGGGACTAGAGTGGCACAGGACCAGGTCACTTGGTGAGTCCGTGGTTCTGAGGGGTCTGCCCTGCCATATGATGCTGGCAGGCCAGTGAGAGCCCCTTATGCTTCGGTGTTAAAGTCATTGTCCAGATAGCTGCAGAAGCCTTCAAGTCCATTGTCCCATCGCTTGCCTCTCCAAACCCTTGTGCATACTATTCCCAAAGCCAACATGGAAACACAGGTCAGACGGTGTCTCTCTCTTCCTCCAAAGTCTTCCGTGGCTTGCCACTGAGTGTAGAACAAGGCTTCACTTCCTCTGCCTGGCATTCACAGCCTTCCACAATTGGTAGAGAACCCCCCCACCCCATTGCAGTCCTTACTATATTCCTGCTGCTCCTGAAGCTTTCATCACACGACCCATTTCCCCTCCCCTGTGCCTTTGCCCATAATGTTCCTTCTGCCTCAAATGCTCCCCTCCACCATCACCACCACTCTCCACCTGTAGAAATTACAGTCACCTTTCTATGTCCCCCTCAAATGCTACCTCCTCCATGAAGCCCTTGCTGATCTTCCTATCAGAGAAATTCCTGATTCCTTTGACTGTCTACCACTTCTTTTTGTGGACAGACTATGTGAGGCAGAAAAGAAAGAGGTCTAAGGTAGCAGCAAAGAGGCTAGACTCTGAAGCAGACTGCCTAGGCTTGAGTCCAAGCTCTCACATCTATCTCATTGGGTGGTTGTAAAATAGTAGTATCTGTCTCACTGGTTGTTCAGTTATTAGATAGCACTTCAGAAAGCACGTGGCACATAGAGTTAAAATTATTATTATGACACTAATCTCCTCTACCTTTTCTTATCTCCTGTCTCTGTTCCTCCAATCTTACTCTTACCTGTCTCCTAGGACTATGGTGAATATTAGATGAGAAATTGTATATTGTAGGCACTGTCTTTGAACTATAGCTATTAAATAAAGGTCTTATGGCTATATGGTCACTACTACTACTATTATTACTACTGTCTTCGCCCCGAAGCCTGTACCTGACGTCTTAGTGTCTAGAGAAGTCACTCATCTCTGTTTGTTGAATGGGTTATACCCATTCACAAAGGAACAGATGGAGAACTTCAGTGAGAAATGAACCTTCCCCCTCCAGCGGGCAGAATAATGAGCAGTACCACTTCACTGTCCTTTCCTCAAAGTCCCTGGGAGTGAAACTGCACGTGTTACTCACAAGAATCCTGCAGCATAGGAATCTGATAGATTGTTTGTGCCTCCAGCTGAGGTGGTCACCACACCTTCAAGCCAAATCTTCTTTCCTGGGGTATATGTATTAACCACCTGTTCACACAACAAAAGCAGAAGGGGATAGGAGATTTTTAAAAGTTGTTTGCAAGTGAGAAGGAGGACACATTCCCTTGATGGAGTTCTGCCAATACCCTGCTCCCAGGTGGTCATGATCTGTGCTTTTTCCATGATGATTCACCCCATACAGTGAGCTGGCATGCACACACACACATGTGCGCCCGTGCACACACACACACACACACACACACACAACACACATACACACAAGCATTAACATTGACATATGTCCACTCAAAGAAATGATCATTTTTCCCTAAGTAAATCCAAGTGAAAATATGACCGTTAGAACAACTGCGTTTTCCAGGACATAAGCTGACTGCAACACCCTTCACTGGAAAGCATAAATCATGTGATGCTTCCATATTAACAAGAACTGAGAAGGGAATTTTCTTAATACTCTGTTATGGAACATCCCAGGATGAGCTTACTGTCCATACATCAGAAATCAGAAATCATGAGGGCAGAGGTCAATGTTCGGGGGAAATATTTTATAATCACCAGGGCATGTATGTATATTACAACCACTTTTTTTTTAAAGATTTTATTTATTTGACAGAGAGAGAGAGTACAAGCAGGGGTAGTGGCAGGCAGAGGGAGAGGGAGAAGCAGACTCCCCACTGAGCAGGGAGCCCGATGTGGGGCTCGATCCTAGGACCCTGGGATCATGACCTGAGCCGAACGCAGACGCTTAACTGACTGAGTCACCCAGGCACCCCACAACCACATTTTGAAAATAACTGCAGGAAGTATTAAAAAAAATCACTGATCCACAGATGAAAGATCCCATCTCGGGAGCTTTCCAAGCAGAGGCAAAGCCTCTTGTTAAAAGGTGGCCCTCTGAAGTTTTGAAATGGCCCAGTCTCTGGTCCCCAAGTTGGAGGCTGGCCAGACTCTCCAGATTAGGGCCCAGATCCCCTAGACAGCAGTCTAGCAGTACTTAGGGATAATGTTGTACTCTGGGAAGCCCCTGGAAGCAGAGCCTGAGACAAAGCTTATCTATAGATAGTTGATTTGGGAAGTAATAACAGGGAGCAGGAATGAGGAACTGGAGGACTGAACTAGGGAAAAGGCAAAACCAGTACCAGGATGTGTTTTCAAGTTGGCAACTTGTACTCAACCCCACAGGGAACTTGGTAAGAGTCTTATGAACTATGTCTCAGAACTTCCTCCCAGGGGAATTCAAGGAAACATACTTATCCCTTGGCTCCTACCCTCCAAAAGGTCAAGAGTAGCTTTGGGACTATTAACCTCTGCCCCTCCCCATTCCCCCACTTAATTGTGTAGGCATGAGTGTTGAGCAGGTTCCCTGAGTTCTGCATCTCTGCCTTAGTGAAGTCCCAGAGCAGGAAATAAGAAGCAAGGTTGTACCACATCCCATGGGTGCCAAGCTGGTGACAGCCTGTGCACCTGCCGAGCTCTGGTCCCTGCAGCAATAGGTAATACAGGAGGTAGGACTGAGAGGGTGCCAGTTATGCACAAGGGAAGCTGGATAAAGACAACAGTGTATTTGCATCCTATGGCCCACCAATCCCTCTCTTAGGCATACAAACCAAAGGAATTCTTCCTCAGGCCTCTAAGGAGACAAGTATGAGGATGTTCACTATGTCATTGTTCCATACAGGTTTCCATTGCTAGAGGAATGGAAAAGTAAAAGGTAGTGGATAACATTCCATAAAACATTATGCAGCAGTTGGAGCAATAGAGTCAATGTAAATCCAGCAACATGAATTAGCTTTAAAGATGTAGTGGTGAGTTAAAAAAAATAGCAACAGAAGGAGATTTATGTCATAATATTAATGTAATTACTCATTCACATCCACTAACACTAAATAGTTTCTAAAGATACATGTCTCTTAAGGACATGTACCAAATGCAGAAGGAAAGCATGCATAAGAGGGAGGTGAATGTGAGCAAAGATTAGAGATCAAGGTGAAAATTAAAACAAAAACAAAAATTAAAAGACTTTGCATGAACTGATGATAGTCTGCTGTAGTTGAGAAGCATGATTTTAATTTAATTCTCTGTACCTCAGATCCCCAAAAAGAAAAAAAAATAATGTGAGATGTAGCATAAATGCCAGAACTTTCCTTTTCCCAAACCCGGAGGCAGACATCAGCAAACAATCATATTCCTCTTTCCATCTCTCCCTACATATAACTGCTTGTCCTCTCCCGGCATCTACTAGAGTATTTGCATTATTTGAGACCTATTTTAGAATTGAGGTTGGCAAAGTGCTCTACCCTTTCAGGAGTAAGTTGTAAAAATATTTCACAAATTTGAGATGGAAGTAAGGATTGTGATCAAGGATGGAAGAAAGATCCTGAGAATTAAAAGTGGAGGTTAAATTGGAATGTTATTAAAAATTCAGTAGAGGCGCCTGGGTGGCTCAGCAATTAGGCGTCTGCCTTCGGCTCAGGTCATGATCCCAGGGTCCTGGGATTGAGCCCCGCATCGGGCTCCCTGCTCGGGGGGAAGCCTGCTTCTCCCTCTCCCACGCCCCCTGCTTGTGTTCCTTCTCTCGCTGTGTCTCTCTGTCAAATGGATAAAATCTTTAAAAAAAAAATTAAGTAAGAATTCCCACTTGTCCCCACAAAGAGAAGAGTCACTGAGGACACCACAAGGTCATTCTCTCTCCCTTCTCAATACTGCTCTGGGTGCCAAACCCAAAGGGACCCGGAGATAGTATAATAAGAAAACAAGGAAAACACCTTAAATGATAAAAAGACAGGAAAAAAAAAGAAGAAGATAGCAGGAGGGGAAGAATGAAGGGGGGGAAATCGGAAGAGGAGATGAACCATAAGAGACTATGGACTCTGAGAAACAAACTGAGGGTTCTAGAGGGGACGGGGCTGGGGGACTGGGTTAGCCTGGTGATGGGTATTACAGAGGGCACGTACTGAATGGAGCACTGGGTGTTATACACAAACAATGAATCATGGAACACTACATCAAAAACTAATGATGTAATGTATGGTGATTAACATAACATAATAAAATAATTTTAAAAAGGTAAACCAAGAAAAGAAATTTAGAAATAATAAGAGCTAGGAAGAAAATGAAACAGAATAATCTGATAAAGAGTGACTTGGCAGGATGGGTGGGGGTGGATACTTTAGATAGTGCTAAGGTCACCCTGCTGAAAGGTGGTATCTGAGCCTAGACCTGAGTGAAGAGGGAACCAGTCCCTTGATGGATCTGTAGGAGCAGCACAGGGAAAGGACAAGATATGGATACAGGACTGTTGTTTGTAGAACCCAGAGAAGACCATGTGGAGTATAGTGAGTAAGGGAATGTGGAATATGTGGCATAGTGAGTAAGGGAATGTGGAATATGTGGCATTTAAGAAACAAAACAAATGAGCAAAGGGAAAAAAAGAGAGAGAGAGACAAACTAAGAAACAGACTCTTAACTATAGAGAATAAACGGATGGTTACCAGAGGGGAGGTGAGTGGGGGCTTGGGGGAAATAGGGGATGGGATTAAGGAGTACACTTATCATGATGAAAATAAAATAAAATAAAACAAAACAAAACAAAACAAAATAGGAAAAAAAGGTCAGAGAAGAAAAGATGGATGTTTCTTATTCTGAGTGTGATGGAGAGCTATTGGAGGGATTTAAACAAGAAAGTGATATGAAGTAATTTATGCCAAGATCACTGTAGCTGTGATGAGATCATATATACATATATAATGAAAACTGTGAAGTGACAAACATGTTCTGTTATTTCTGTGGCCACTGTGAGCTTCAATTTCCTCATCCATGAGCTGGAATAATACTTGAAAAAGCTGTGTCGAGGATCCTGACTACTGATCAAAGGATAAATAATATTAGGCCAATCACAGGAAGATCCTGAGAGTTCTAGGAAGTGGCATAGACCTAGCAGATGAACATTTATGTGGGTCCATCTAAGGTGATGCATGAATTCAAATGAACTAATGCTAAATAGCGTAATAATTTATAGTTACAGTTTGGTGGTGGGATTCTGAACTATCATTTATGATCCAACAAAGGAGTCCAGGAGTCTGTGGACTACTTTCTTAGAAACCCTGAACTGTTAGCTCTTATTCCTTATTGCATTTACTAAAGGTCCCTCCCTGTGAAGGCAGGGATCCTATATCATGATATCACTTGTATTTACTTCCTAGCAGAGTGCCTGGCACAGAGTCAGTGCTTAACTGGAGGCTGCAGTGCTCTAGTCACACAAAGAAGTCGATCTGATTTCAAACCTGCCCATGCACAAGCTCATGGAAAACTGTCACTCTTTGAAGAAGTTATATGACCTAAGACAGGGCAACTAAACTGGTCAAAGAATTGGAAGCAGTACCCTGAATACAAATAACAACCTTGGAGATCAGGAAAAATAAAAGCATGCCATGAAAACCTACAATGGAACTAAAGATCTAGATAAGACCAACATATGTCTATTTGCTAAAGTTCAGGATATGAGGCCTGGGGTCTGCCCCCTTGAATTTTGAAAGACAGAAATTTCAGAGAAGGAAAGGGAAGTATGCCTTGCTTACCAGGTAATTCATATATGGAATCCAACAACCCCAGAAGTGGTAAAGGCAAATCACCATCCAGTGAGATCTGGAGACCAGAAGGATTTTATGATGTATTGAGCTTATTATAATGTTCTGATATTGAAGATAAGGAGACAATCATGTTCCTATCACCTATCCTGTGAGGACATTTGTCATAAGTATTTAGTTACAAGGTGGCATCAATTTGTACAAGATCCTTATATTCCAAAAGGAGTTCAAAGTCTAGCTCTTTTTTTTTTGTCTCTAAGGTCTTTTATTTATTTTTTTAGTTTTATTTTATTATGTTATGTTAGTCACCATACATTACATCATTAGTTTTTAAAAAAAAAATTTTATTGTTATGTTAATCCCCATACATTACATCATTAGTTTTTGATGTAGTGTTCCCTGATTCATTGTTTGCATATAACACCCAGTGCTCCATTCAATACGTGCCCTCCTTAATACCCATCACCCGGCTAACCCATCCCCCCCACCCCCCTCCCCTCTAAAACCCTCAGTTTGTTTCTCAGAGTCCATAGTCTCTCATGGTTCGTCTCTCCCTCCGATTTCGCCCCCTTCATTTTTCCCTTCCTACTATCTTCTTCCTTTTTTTTTTTTTTTTAACATATAATGTATTATTTGTTTCAGAGGTACAGGTCTGTGATTCATCAGTCTTGCACAATTCACAGGGCTCACCATAGCACATACCCTCCCCAATGTCTATCACCCAGCCACCCCATCCCTCCCATCCCCCACCACTCCAGCAACCCTCAGTTTGTTTCCTGAGATTAAGAATTCCTCATATCAGTGAGATCATATGATACTTGTCTTTCTCTGATTGACTTATTTCGCTTAGCATAATACCCTCTAGTTCCATCCACGTCGTTGCAAATGGCAAGATTTCATTTTTTTTGATGGCTGCATAATATTCCATTGTATATATACACCACATCTCCTTTGTCCATTCATCTGTTGATGGACATCTTGGCTCTTTCCATAGTGGCTATTGTGGACATTGCTGCTATAAACATTCGGGTGCACATACCCCTTCGGATCACTACATTTGTGTCTTTGGGGTAAATACCCAGTAGTGCAATTGCTGGGTCATAGGGTAGCTCTATTTTCAACTTTTTGAGGAACTCCATACTGTTTTCTAGAGTGGCTGCACCAGCTTGCATTCCCACCAACAGTGTAGGAGGGTTCCCCTTTCTCCGCATCCTTGCCAACATCTGTTCCCTGACTTGTTAATTTTAACCATTCTGACTGGTGTGGAGTGGTATCTCATTGAGGTTTTGTCTAGCTCTTTTAAATGAGGACTTGATTCCAGAAAACGGTTGGATTTGTAAAATACTGTGTACATAAATAAGATTCTGCAGAGACACAGACACTGCATAAATAGAAGTTCATCTGAACTCTCTTCTGACTTGCAGGGGGATTTGTAAGTAAACGATTTATAAGTTGTTGTTACTGGGGAGGTAGCATTGAGGAGTGGTTAGGGGCATGGACTTTGCCCTCAGACTGCCTGTGTCTGAATCCTGATTCTGTGGTTTACTCACTGTGTGACCTCTCTGTGCTTTACTTTCCTTAGTTGTAAAATCAGAATAGTAACAATATCCATCTCAGAGCATGTTATGATATTTAAATGACCGAATATTTGTAAAGCATTTGGAAAGGTATCTGGCTTATTGGTTAAGTTCTTAAAGTCAACCGAATGTTAACCTAGACCACTCTCCTTGTCTAAAGCACATGAGTTGGGTTTGGATCAATCTAACATTAGAGTTCGTTGCTTGTCTTTTGGACATATTTGTGGAAGTAGGTAATAGCCCAGATGTATGCTAACTAGCAGGGAAAGGTCTGCTTAAAATTTAAAAGGCACATGGATAATTCACATTAACATAATTAGCATTCAGAATAGTTAATTTATCCACTCTCAGCACAGGAGTAATTCCTGTCCTTTTTTAGAGAAGCCACATGAACAAAAAACACAGTGAGGTAGGACTTTTAAGTACAACCTAAACCAGCTTTATGAGATGTTCTGCAGGGGAGAGATTCCTAGAAAGTATTAATACTAAAGGCTCTGGAAGTAGCTGGTACAAATCAACAAGGATTTTCTGAGCATTTGCTGTTGGGGACATGGTGAGAGGTTTGATGAATTGTGTGTCTACCGTGAGCAGAGAAGACCATCATGGTGACATGTGGGGGAGGAACTGAGGCTGGGGGCTGGTTAGGACTGGGGAAGAAATCAACATGGGCAGAAGAGGAGAGAAAAAAAATCAGGAAAAGCAGATGGAACCAGCTGCAAAATTCCCTTAGAAAGTGAAACTCCAAGAAAGTGAGGGCTATAGTTCAACACTGTGGTTTTCTGAGTAAATATGATTCTCCCTGTGCTGGAAGAGAGAAAATTGCAGGACTGGAAAGAACAAGGGTACAGTTCCTGGTGAGAAGTGATGTGCCAATGAAGGTCATTTTAAGGAACACGTTGCCTGGGGACAGGGAAGAAGTACAAGTGTTGAGATGACTAGAATGAGGGTAGAGAGGGGCTGGGTGGCCGGTTCCCTTTCAAGGGTTCTGTTGTCCCATAAGACTTCAGCCCTTGGGCTCAAGTGGACATGGGAGGTGTGAGGCACCCACAGAACAGCTCAGCAAGTGGCCAGGGGCTGCTCAGACTCCTTGGGCCCACTGGGGGCAGACTGATGTGAAGGGAAGCCTCCAACTCCCTTCCCTCATATCTCCAAGTGGCTACGTTGAGAGAGCAGGGATGAGAGAGAAGAGAGAATGAGGAAAAACAACACTGATTTTATTTTTTTTAAGTTTTATTTTCCCTGCCGCTTTGATTTTTTTTAGGAAAGGAAAAAGAGAAAAATAGGAAAATAACCATTTATGTGCACATTTTCAAACCTGGGCTTCCTTTTCCTGTTTCTCCAAAACTGCAACCTAAGTCTTTAACAAAGACTCCTGAGAGCCTGGTTTCAGCCACTGGCTGTGCAAGAGATGGTAGCCCTATAGCAGCAGACATGTTGTTTATGGTTATCCAAACCCAACACCTTCCTTAATGAGAAAGGAAGCAATAAAACAGGAATAGTGGACAGGCCAGCTGGGCTAATCAGCCCTGGCAGGAGGCCTAACCTCCTAAAGAACCTGGAGTCCATTAATTCCAGCATCTCATCTACTTGGAAATCAACCTTCCCCCGGACTTTGGGAAGAGCAGTAGCTCTCTGAGTAACCAGAACTGGTCCCTAATCACTGGTGAGAAGGCAAATAGCTTCAGGAAGCTTCTTAAACCTCACCCATGCATAGCACTCTTCTTGGGGGTGCTCCTGCCTCTTTGTTTCTTATTGTATTTACTAGAGGTCCAGGTGAGAGTTCAGTAATGTTTTGTGTTTCTGTCCATTCCTCTTGTGTATTTTTGACTCTAACATACCTACTATATTAGAAGAGGAGGGGATCATTCCATTTTGCTCCCTCCTTCCTCTCTGCCCCTTCCTGAGTCCTGGATCTTATCATTTCTTCCTTGACCTTCCACCTCTAATCCACAAATTCATCCCCCATGCTGCCATTTGTTAACTTGCCAGGTCCCTCCCCAGCTTCGGAACCTTCACTGGCTCCCCATTACTCGCAGAAGCACTCAATCATGTGCTCACAGAAGTCTGTGTTATTAGTTGGGCTATGTGCTATGATAATATTGAAAGCAGCAATCTAAGGAATGATTTACTTAAAAATAAAAAGAATAGGGGCGCCTGGGTGGCTCAGTCAGTTAAGCATCTGCCTTCGGCTCAGGTCATGATCCCAGGGGTCCTGGGATGGAGTACCACATTGGGCTCTCTGCTCAGCGGGGAGCCTGCTTCTCCCTCTGCCTCTCTCTCTCTCTCTCTGTCTCTCGTGAATGAATAAAGAAAATCTTTAAAAAAATAAAATAAAAATAAAAAGAATGGATTCTAAGATGTCACAATAACATTCTTTTCATTCACCAAAATTATGAAATGTTTCCCTGAGGAAAAAAGCTAAGGAGCCAGTAAGTACACACAACCCCTAGTCTGTTTTATGGATTTGTCCACGGGAGTATGTTAGATGTGGCAGGATGAAGATGAGAACCACCAGCCCTCAGGATACATGCTAGTGGCTTCATTTAACTTGGTATCTCAGACCCTTCATAATGACCCCTTAGCAGCCTCTTCCCCCCTCCCAAGACCTATGGGTCACCACACATAGTGGAGCTACCATTTTCCAACCACATGACCTTCTTTTAGGTTTTTACTGATTGCCTCCTCCCCTACCCACACCTCATCCATGTTATCTGATTTTTTTTTTTTTTCCTGGCTTATTTCAAATGTTACCTCCTCTGTGAAACTCCTCAAACCTTTAGAAAATTAGTTCATCTCTCTGGGCTCCAAAGTTCTTCAAACCGATCTCTGACCTTGACCTTATTAAACTGATTTTAACTTATTAAACTGTAATTTTCTGTTTGCCTATCTGTCTTCCCTACTATACTATAAACAGCTTGAGAGAGCCACATTTTTTTTCCTTTATACATGCCTTATAGAAATATCTAAGTACCTGGCATGTTGCTTGATAGTTACTTTGCTTATTAAATACTTGTTAAATAATACAATAATGAAATAACTTATTGGTTAATAAGTGAGGGACATAATATTTTACTGATGAAAAGGCCGAGTTTCAGTGAAGATAACTAAAACCTCAAAACCATAAGAGCAAACATCAAATCGTCACAGTTCCAGTGCAGGGTTCTATTTACTTTCTAATTGGATTTTCTCGTTTGAAGAGACCTAGAAGCTTCTGAGTGACTAACCTGCCTCCATATTTAGTATGTCCTTCTTAGGTTAGACAAACTGGGCTATTCTGAGCTCAGCCATTCCAATATCTCATCACATTTTTCCTGATTTATTTCTTCTGTCTGATGTACTTCCTGTTAGTTTCATTAATTTTTTTCTCTATAATTTCTTTTTATCATCTCCCTGTTCCGGAGTGCCATATTTACCCATTTTCGTTTGGTATCAGATCAATTTTTAATTTGTGGCTTCTGTTTCTGTGACATCTTTAGGATTTAAAATTGCATTCTGTTCTTGTGATCTCCAACCACAGAAAAGCAACTGTATGTAATTGCAACAAAACATAAAATTAAAATAAGAGCATACACAAAAAAGATAAAGTCCCAGGGAAGGCAAGGAAAGTATTAGCATATGCCAGTAAATAAGGAAGATTTCACAGAGTCCCAAAGCAAAGACTATGTTCAAGGATAAGCGCTAGCAGAGGGAGAGACCGGACAGCAGCTGCTTGCACAAGAATGACTCTTCCTCCCTTCCCAGTTCTTTTTCTTGAGGAAACAACCCCGAGGCTTACTGGACAGTCTCCCCACTGACAAGTCATAGGCTTTACCAGCCTCAGAAATAATTTCCTCTCACTCAGAACAAACCCTATAATCCTCCCACTTCCATGTGGAAAATTGGAAGGTCACCCCAAGTTGTCTCTTCCTCCTGAAGAAGCTTTTTGCCCCAAACCACAATTTGTTCCCAAGGTCATTCCTCCAAGTGTCCATGGGCAGCACATACCCTCACATTGTCACTGCCTTGCACATAGCTGGACCTCACTGCATTGACCAAAAGCCTGTGCGTATGAGACATAAGAATGAAGTCCAGTGAATGAGTACAAATCACTCCCTGAAAAGCCCTGTCCTCTTCCACTATCTAATACTGGGGTAATATTAGACATTACCTAACATACAGCTTTCATTTAATTTTTACTTCTAGGATACCCACTCCAGATTATATGAACTGATCAGGGGGTCAAATTGATGTTCTTTCACCAAGAACACTCAGTATTCTTTAAAAGCCTTCCTAATCCTGGGTCATTAGGAATATAAATATGGGCTATAAAATAAATGGCTAACAAGTATGGCAGATGCAGAAGAGTGTACTGGGTAAGGGTG
The DNA here is from genome assembly GCF_004348235.1 of Phoca vitulina. Lineage (NCBI taxonomy): Eukaryota > Metazoa > Chordata > Mammalia > Carnivora > Phocidae > Phoca > Phoca vitulina. The sequence continues at coordinate 11,004,199 of NW_022589751.1, forward strand.
TGAGCTCTGGAGTTCAGTGGGCCTGGCCTTGAATTCTGATTTTACTACTAGTGGCCTTGAGCAAATGACTGGTTTCTTCAATGAGTTAGTAATATATGATGTACTCAATAAATGGCATTATAACCTAAAAGGTAATATAGTTACTATATTTCTGTAAGTTAATGACGCATTTTCCACAGTTTAATGGCTTTGAAATCAGAATGTCTTTCATAATCAATATCAAAAGAAACTTGCCAGCTGTTTACCCCATCTCGTACCTGCCTCCCGCCAGCTCTTATTAAATTTATGGTACATTTTATAAGTATTTGTGTTTAAGAATCAAGAAGATACAGTTCATAAGATGACAACAACTAAAACTTTGGAGTTCTTTTGTGGTAAACATACCTTTTTAGCTAGATTCCCCTATTTATTATTTGTGTCTTCTATATGAAAGAGAAGAGCTGAAGATCCCTTGGGTCATACTGTTCCATTTGCAGATACACAGCCAAGTGGTGTCATAGAAGCTAATTTACTGGGAAGCTCGTGAAGCTGAAACTTCCAGCTTCCTACTCTCACAGGCCTCTGCTGGTGTCCTCGGAAGGGCCCTAGAACCGTGTTCATGTGGTCAGATATATTTCTAAAACATGCACATTTGTTTTGTTTTCTTTTTCTTAAAGAAAAATTGTATGAGCTTCTGTCTCCATAAAAATTAGAATGCTTGGGGATGTTGTCCAAGGTGTTTGTATTTAGACTACTCTGCCTCTCCTGAGTACATCCTTGGCCTGTGTTTCTTCTCCCCTCCATCAAAAGCTGCTCTAGGGAAAGGACCTTCTGTCTGATATTAGTGTAACTTTGAACCAGTGTGGTTTACCTCTTCTGGGGTTCTTTATATTTTGCATCCTCCTCCTAATGCAGAATGAAAAGTTATTTTTTTTTTTCAAATGAAATATCTGGCATTAGCAAAGAGACTGAAATGTTATTTTGAACTACAAAGAGACCCTTCTTCCTTCACCCCTAAACATATACCCAGAAGACACTTTCCTACTGTGCCTACATGTAGGCATAGCCCATTTATGGCTACCTAAATCAATTTCTATATATTCAACACTGCTACACAGTTAGCAGCAGATTAGATTCTCCTGCAGGAGAACAGCTGAGAAAGCAGATCCAAATGTGAATGAGACAAAGACACTACTTTACTTCTCTTACACTTCTACTATTTTACTCTGCTCATTTACCTTCCCCTTTCTGCCTGTTTCCCATCAGCTAACATTTATTAAGCACCTGCCAAATGACAGGCATTATGGTAAATAGGCACCGGCACACTGAAATGAGCCCTTAACATTGCTCAGTGAATGGAAGAATCAAACACTGGTTTTTGTACTGCTGTTCTTATCCTAGTAATGTCATTTTCATTTTCTAGTTTCTTCATTAAGAGAAGGTTAATATTATCATTGTCCTCATTTTCCCTTTAGTTGTGCTTTTAGTTATTCTATGATCCACAAGAATCACTGCTATTTTTATCCCCCTCCCCTTTCATGTCCTAAGAGGCTCAAATAAGTGGGTAAACCAGAAGGTTGGCTGAAAACAAAAGCTTTTTTTTTGATCTATTAATTACTTCAAAAGGATTAAATATTCTTCTGCCTTACCTATTTCCTTGATCTTGTAACTAACATATACTGGAAAAAGTAAAGAGACCTCAAAAGAGTTCATCTTTATTAAATATTGTAGTCAATCGTAAGCAATGATGATATTAACAAAAGAACAATCATGGTCATAATATGAACCATACAAACCATTCTCTCTACTATATATATTTAACACTGCTAGTCCTCTGTTCACATGCTCAGACCTGAATAAATTAGAAGGTGTTTGTCCTTTAGGTGTTAACCTAAATGTCACTTCCTCTGGAAGGATCTCCCGGCTTCCCCTTCTTTTACACATTGACGTAGATATTTCCCACCACGGGCTCGCATGGAGTGGATGTGAGCACTCACAGAGCACCCTAGACATCCCTGTTACAAGAGTCATCACATCTTATTATCATTGCTTGCTTCATTAACTGTTTTTCCACTAGAGCACAAGGTCTATAAGGATAACCACCATGCAAATCTTGTTCACCATTTTATCCTCAGGGGTCTGGAAAAAACTAAGAATGTTATAAACAGTTGATAAGTGAAGGAAAGAAAGGAAGAAAGAAAGAAGGAAGGAGTTTTTCAAATATTAGGGAAGCCAATTGTTTGGTTTATTTAGTATTCAAAATGCAATCATATGGACTGTACTTTTGGAACTACTTCCCTTATGACTGGGATTTCACCAACTCCTTCCTGTGCTTATTAAATTGCTGAAAATAATATCAAAAAGTGTTATTTCCTCCTCTGATTCCTCTAGGAGACGCAGACACAAATCATAGAGTCCAAGTGACTTAAGCCAAAGTGGTTCTTCTTGGTTCTTATGTCATTGTTTTGGAGTCAGCCCAGGTATCCACACTATACCATCTGCACCGTATCCTAAACATCTCTTACTTTCCCATCTGACTCTTGCTTACATTGTTAGATTCTCAACTCTTTCCCCTGACTCGTCTCCCAAAGTACAGATGATTATCCTTATTCTAATGGAAGGGAGAGAATGTGTAGATCATCCAAAGGAATGGCTTGTTCAAACATTGTCTTTTTTTGGCTTTCAAATACATAATATAGAATTTCATATACCAGAATTTGCCCACTGCTCAGAAATTTCAGAATTCTTCTGTAAGTGGCAGTCCAAATTTGAAAACCACAGCTGTTTTTAGCAATTGAGTCACTGCCTTTCAGATGCCAAAAATATCACCTACCATATTCCCCAGGGTTCAAAGAAAGAGGAAAGAGGAAAAAAGCAAAGAACAAGTTGAGGATAAAGGTAGCAGGAAGCTTCTCCAGTCATACAAATTATTATTAAAAATAACTATAATAGTGCTCACTTCGGCAGCACATACACTAAAATTGGAATGATACAAAGAAGATTAGCATGGCCCCTGCAAAAGGATGACACACAAATTTGTGAAGTGTTCCATATTTTTACTGGAATAAAAATAGAAAGAAAAGAAAAAGAAATATAAAAAAACTAGAATAACTGAAATAACAATAATATTAGCAATAAGAACTAGCATTCAATAGCAATTAACAAAGTAGGGCCTCATGTGACTTTCCTAATCTCCCTAAGAGGGAGAGATGATAGTATTCTTAGCACCCTCATTTTAAAGATGAAGAAACAAATTAGAGAGGTTAAGTGAATAACCCAAGGTTACACAGCTAAGCCTGAGCTCCAACCCAAGCCATCCGACTTCAAATCCTGTTTTCATTCTATCTCTTACTCAAACACAGTCTCACCACTGATTTATCTAACCACTCCTTCATGGATTGATTTTGGTAAGAAATCTGCCTTTTTCCATCACTGTCAGCCTAAGGGGAATTATTAGAATTTCTGTGAGCTTCTCAAAATAGAGTACAAACAAAGATTCTACTTTTAGCTTTTGGATGGGGGTTCTAGGTATATACATATTAAAATCTTACTTGGCCCATCTCTAAACTGGTTTTGGAAGCTCCAGGAAAGCAGCTTGGCCAGTCTGTCCCAGTGTGCACCTTGGACTCTGATTTCCAGACCCCCCCACCCACCCACACAGGACCTCAGGAACAGCCAAAGCAACTTTTTAACTGGCAAAACATGGTGACCCTTCTCTGGTCTCCCGGTCCCCATCTCCCTAGAGCAGACCAGTACCTAGCACATCCTGGGCTGTGGTGAGCGAGATTCTCATCCTAGAAGCCTGAGCAACTCCGTCCAGGCTGCGCAGCCAATGGAAAGCCTGCCCCATAAACCAAATCGTAGGGAATCTGTGCTCCAGCGTCACCTCCGGCAGATACCCATTTAAGGCAAAATCTGGCAAGAGCTTTGTAAAAGAGAGTTGGGAAAAGAGAACTAGACAGGGAAATGAAGGGCTACTAAATGATACAGGGAGGATGAAACTGTGGCAGACAGTATTTTCCAAAGATGACTGCAAAAATCATTCTGGTCCTAAAGCTCTTCCAGAATCTTGCAACTCTCCCATCAAAAGGAATTTATTTCCTCTCTCCTTGAATCTCCACTGGTCTTGCTGACTGTCTCAATGAATGGACTATGGTTGAAGTGAAGCCCTAAGACTTTGAGGGTAGGTTAGAAAAGGTGGTACGGCTTCCACCTGACTCTCGCTCTTGGGCATCTGACTTTTGAACCTTGATAGGAAACCCAGGCTACATAGAAGCTTCATATGTAGCTATTCCAGTTAACAGCCCAACAAAGGTGCTAGCTGACAGCTGGCATCAACTGCCAGACCTGTGAGTGAACAAGTCTTGTGACTTTGTGGACAAATGAGAAGATGAGCTTAGCCACTTATTTCAGTCTCTGAACATTCTACGATGGTTTAGAAGTATCCAGAGGTGGAGGGAGACGGGTAGTGCAGAGAAAGGGAAGAACCTAACTCCCAACACCTTTGTCTTAGTTCTGACCTAGAGTTACGTGTTCTGCTTAAATAATTACATGAGCACAGTTAGAACCTGCAGTCTCAGTGCCATGATACCACTGAATCATTTTACTTCCAACGACAGCCCTTTGATCAGGTCATTAGATTTGATATCAGAAAAGCCAAAAACATAGGGATTGTCTATCTTGTACACTGTTGTGATACAAACATTTAGCATAGTGCCTGGAACCTAGTATACACTCAACAAACATCTGTTGGATGGAAGAATAAACAAATGAAAGAAATTTCCCCCCTCCTTTTAGAGAATGATACCTAATATCAGATTAGCATAAAGTGCTTAGAAATTTGCAGTGTCCAATAGGTTGATATTCAACTGCCTTAAGTAACGTTTTTTAACCTGCTTAAAGCAACTGTTAAATTTTAAAACTGTGAGTTCCTTGAGGGCAGAGACCATATCTTATTCCATTTTGTATCCCCAGCACCTGGCACTTTGCTTAGTACTTGCTAAGTGCTCAATAAATATTAAATATTTAAATACTAAAAACTAAATGAATGTCAAACAGAGACTGGCAGAGATATTTCAAATTATTTAGTTCGCCTAGGCTTTGCCTGGTAGGAGGCAGTGACAGATAAGGACACTGGCCAATGCACCTGATCTCCAGAGGGATCAGACTGGGATGCAGGAGTCCAGAAGTCCTGAGGCTTCCCAGCTGCTAAAACCTTTCGAGAATATGGGGACTCAAAAAGCTTTTGTAATCTGAGCAGGACATTGGTTTGAATACCAAAAAGGGTACCACTTTACCAGTCAAGAGTGGTTTTTTATGATTATACTCCAAATATGATTTTCTTTCACAGCTAATTTTATACATGATCCATTTATTCATTTGTCCATTCATTTATTCATTCATCCCATATTAATGGGGGTCTACCCATTGCTATTTTTCTGCAAAGATTTGTTTAATCTGCTCAAGAGATAGGTGAGTGTTCAAAAGGACCCCATTTCCTGGAAAATTGACCTGGCTAGGCAACAAAAGATGTGATCTCATTTTGTAGAGGCAGATGGAAATTACAGATATAAGATCTTCACCTTAATTCAGAATGAACTAATCCAGTGTATTTCAAAATGACTATTGAAAATAGAGATGTCTTGGGGTGCCTGGGTGGCTCAGTCGTTAAGCATCTGCCTTCGGCTCAGGTGATGATCCCAGGGTCCTGGGATCGAGCCCCGCATCAGGCTCTCTGCTCAGCAAGAAGACTGCTTCTCCCTCTCCCACTCCCTCCTCTGTTCCCTCTCTCTCTTTCTCTCTGTCAAATAAATAAATAAATAAATCTTTAAAAAAAAAAAAAAGAAAGAAAGAAAATAGAGATGTCTGGTATCTACCACTCCAGACACACTAAATCAGAACATCAGGAGTGAGACTGCAAACTTTATGAGCAACCTCTGGTGATTTTGATTGCACTCAAGTTTGAGAACTGTTGACCAAAGGTATCTTGCTAATGGGACCTACGTGCAACTGCTTAATATAATATAGTTTCCCCCACATCTCTACAAAAGTAAGATGTTACTTGACTGATTCTAAGACACCTAGGAATAGTGTTAATATGGCTCAGATATTTAACACTAAAGAATACTATAAACATGGCCGATGCCCCAGACCAGAATTTCCCTGAATAAATATAATCATTCTCTCCATAAACTAGCCCTAAATAAACCCTTGCAAAAAGAAAATAACAAAGTAAATCTATCCTTCCCTTAAGAAACTCACAATTTAGAAGCAAACTCTTACAAAATAGTCGTTATTAAAATAGAAAAGCTTTTAAACCCAGAAATGGCACATTAAAACCATTCTCAATTTGAAAAACAATAAACAACAATCAGCTGTGAAAAAGAGCTCTAACCTATACTATTTTTCTACCCTGGTTCCCACAGTGCTGACGTCCAGCTGGGACCCTGAGACCTTTTCCTGGCCTTACCCCCAAGCTCACTCCTTCCCAGGAGACTTTTACTCACTTTCTGAATTTTCCTAATCTGGTCAGACAGTGTGTCTAACAGGCGAGTTTTCAGGAAGTCCATCACCTTGACCACCCGGCCATCAATGTAGCAACTGTAATAAAAATAAAATAAGAATCAGGTAAAATCTTGAGCAGGAGACTACAAATACACTTCTCTAGCCAGAGGTCTCTGTTGCTTGAGGAAATAGCCCAGAGTTCACCTGGGCTTTTACATCCTAAAAAGTTTTGACCCTGGATGCTTTTCAAACAAGTAATATGCTTTTTAACTTCTTCATTTCTACCTCCATTTGTGGCCTATATTGTGATTTTTTTTCAACCTTTGTCACATGAAACTGCATTGCTTGCTCTATAGGAGCTGACAGGAATCTGTAATACAAATTAAGTAATGGGAAAAAGCTTACTTTTCTTTTCCCCCTAGGAAGAGTAATTTAACACCCATCCCATACCACCCCTGCCCCCACCTTAAAAGTAATAAAGGTATGTGAGAGGTTTAGAAAGAATATTCAAACATTTTTATACGTTTCCACACCTTTCAATAAGAAAACAAATCCCAACCACAAAAATCTGATTTAGTGTAGTGAGTGGGTCTCAAAGTTTCATCTCCAACTCACCTTGTAGTCAACCTTCTCCGACCACCTCCAGAATAAATGAATGGATGAATGAATGAACAAACAAATAAATGAATCAGATAGATTAAGTCTAGGAGCACTCTCCTAAAATAATAACAAATTTAGCATTCACTGGGTGTGGTGGTGTGGGTTTTGTTAGGTGGCTTAAGTGTAACAGCAAGTTGTGCTGATACAATGTTGTGAACATTTGACCAAAACAGGTCCATCCAGCTTTGTGGGGCCCCTCTTTGTGAATCCTTACTCTGAAGACTAAGCTGAGACTAGTCCAGGTTTAGGTGACTTTTATTATCTCAAACCTCCCACCCCCATCTTTACAAAATTCTGAATGGAATCAATTGAATTAAAATAAATGCCTATGACTCCTGGATGCCTTTCCAACCCACTCTCCCCAGCTGATGGCTAATGATAGATTATTTCATTTTTAATAAGACAACAACCTATCAGTATGTATTATAGAACTGTGTGAAATTTCTTCTTAATATTAAATCCCCATACTAATACATGATGTAGTAGAATGGTTAAAAAATTTTTTTTAAGATTTTATTTATTTATTTATTTAGTTGAGAGAGAGAGAGAAAGCACCAGCATGAGGGGCAGAGGGAGAGGGAGAGAATCTCAAGCAGACTCTGCGCTGAGTGTGGAGCCCAACGTGGGGCTTGATCTTACAACCCTAAGATCATGACCTGAGCTGAAATCAAGTCAGACGTCCAACTGACTGAGCTACCCAGGAGCCCCTAAAAAGTTTTTTTTAATTGTTGTAGCTGAAGTGAGTGTGGGACATGAGTTCCACCCAATCAGCCTCCCCTTGGCCTTCTTCACCACCTTGGACATTTCCAAAGAATCCAATGTTTAAGTCATTGATATGTTGGAAACAACATAGGTTTTGGACCTAGAGATATCTGAGTTCAAATTCCAGATCAGTTATTTACTACCTATATGACCTTGGACAAGATACTTGTCTGTGGGCCTCAGTTGTCTTATTCTTTTTTCTTTTTTTCTTTTGAGAGAGAGAGAGAGAGAAAGTACAGGTGAGCAGGGTGAGGAGGGGCAGAGAGAGAATCTCAAGCAGACTCTACAGCCAGCGCAGAGCCAACTTGGGGTATGATCTCACAACCCTGAGATTATGACCTGAGCTAAAATCAAGAGTCAGCCACTTAACCAACTGAGCCATAGCAGTCCTTTTCTTATTCTTTTTTTGTTGTTGTTGTTTAAGATTTATTTATTTATTTATTTGAGAGAAAGAGACAGAGAGGTGGAGGGAGGGGCAGAAGGAGAGAGAGAGAGAGAATCTCCAGCAGACTTTGTGCTGAGCAGAGAGCCTGATGCAGGGCTCTATCTCACAACCTTGAGATCATGACCTGAGCAGAAATCAAGAGTTGGACACTCAACCAACTGAGCCACCTAGGCGCCCCAATTTTCTTATTCTTAAAAGAGGTGATATATCTACTTCTCAGGATTAACTGATGATTAAGCAGATAAACCTAAAGTGTTAGGCACATAGTAGGCTTTCAACAACTCTGTTCTCTTCCAATTTCATTTTCAGCTCACAAAGACAGGGTCATAAACAATAGGGTACTAATTGATTAAATTATGTGTGAGTATAGAATCCTAAAAGTGGAATTAGTATATCAAAGGGTACATGATTTTGAAAATTTTGGTGGTTACTTATATTAGGGAATAAAACAAAATAATGACATGACCTTTTACTTCATTACTGATACAGATGCTAGACTCAGATCCAATAAACATTTATTATGTACGACACACAGTGCTGAGCATGTCCATTACTTACCACCCCAACCTCTTCCTATTAGTACCTCACTATTAGCATTTCTGATTTTTTAAAAAAAATTTTGATTAGATAGCTTGCTGCATGGAATCTAGGTATATCAAAACATAGTAATGTTAAAATTAATAATTCATGCAATGCTAATCTAATATACACTGAAGGACATGAATACTTGTTACTATGTTACATGATTACTAGGCACATGACACAAATGCACCGTAATTAGTGTTCTTCTATGTTTTAATCAAATATATTATAGTTCCCTTTTTTCTTTTTGTTAGCTCCCAGTAGCTATTTTAAACATCAGAATTTATGAATTTTGCTGGCAACACATATAGTTTAATACTTACTGAGATAAAAATGCCTGATGTACTTTTTCAATGTAGGATTCCCTGTGAATAACCCCCTAACTCACACACTCCTTGAGGGGCCTTTTATTACTCCACTCCTTCCTTTTGTCTCTTTTCTCAAGTACTCAGACCTTGGAGTTAGAAAACCCTGGTTCAGTTTCAGCTTTGTCACCTACCACCTATAAGATATTAGGTTTCCCCTTCTTTGAAGTTGGCTAAAAAAAAAAACCTCAAACCCACAGTATTCAAGGTACACTGTACTAGTCAAATTAGGAAAAATTCTGGGCATAAATCCTGGCACGTAAGAGGTATTTAATAAGCAAATTTACCCTCCAGGTTACTTAAAGGGCCCATGGTGACAGCAACTTAGACTGAAAAGCCATGGGATGAGGTGAGCAGGGGAACATCTGTCTGAAGGAGACCATGTTCATTCACTGTAGATTTGAAATGAGGGAAGACAGCGAGAACAGACTCCGGATTCCCAGTAAGTGGGAGGCAGAGGGAGAGATGGAGAGAGCTGTGTTTCTATTGCAAAAATTTGGAATTTGAAAAGACCTTAATGGCCATGTGGTCTAAAGCATGTAAGCTTGCTACAAAATGACTGAGAAGTGATTATCTAGGACAGAGAACCCATTCTCATATAGTACTTGTACTGTTCCACTGTACTACAGCTTGAATCCATGGAAGGCTCTTCTAACGAGTCTAAAATTTGCTCCCTCTTATTGTTCACTCAATGGCTGTTTTCTTGGACCAAGAAATAGTGCAATTCCTCTTTCATGTGACACGTGGGGGAGGAATTCCAATAAAAAGTTTGGCTTATGCTTTTTAGAGCCCATTTTTGGCGCCATTTTTAACCTAACAGGCTGGATTCAATCATTCTCAGTTGGTCTCAGGCTATTTCTGTATACTATGAATTAGATTGGAGCAGGGGAGAGCTCCGGGCAGGAAACCAGTGTGACAAGGTTATCTTATCTTAATAGAGCAGGCAAGAAGCATCTGGGTCATGAAAAGAAGTAAAAGTGAGAGCCTGTGAAGGAAGAACTAAAATAAGGCTTCTACAGAGTGTAAGAGAAAGAGGAAGGGAATCTCTGATGACCAGGAGCTTGTGAGAGAGGATATCTTGGAGAACACTGATGCCCAGAACATGTAGGCTAGTCAGACTAGGCTTTAGATTTGTTAAAGGAAATGAATGATTCTATTTGAGATATCGAGGACACAGAGAACATCAAGGAGGAAATATACAACAGGTAGTTGGAGATATGAGAAGGAGGTACAGATAAAATTTGAGACAGGAAAAGAGCTGGGTCTTCAGCTTATAAGTAATGAATGAAGCCATGGCTTTAGATGACCTCTCCGAGAAGATAAGAACTTAACAGAGATGTCAGAGACCTTCTAAAATGCTTGTCAAATATGGCCCTGGACATTGCCTCTACATTTGACCCAGCTGAGAGTCCTTTCTTTCCTCACTCTTTTTAATGACCTCAGTCTGAGTCAAATTTACATTTGGATGTCAAAGGAATCCTCATATTGTACTAGAAGCTTCAGCAACTTCATCTGCAACCTTGAATCCACATATATATTATACTATGGAAATATGAACTTTGGTCCTCAAGTTTTAAGAGAGGGGTCAATTTAACCATAGATGTGAGTCTGATAATACCTAAGCCTTTTTCTTGGGTACCCTTGGATACTTAACTTGCTACACTTCCCTTCATAAATGTGACACTTCGAAGAAAACATTCAGTGTTGATAATCTGTCGTTATTTGAAAAATTCCTGCCTGTTACAGAGCTTTGGTTCTCTGATAGTGACTGCCTGTGGTAAGGGGCCCACTATATCATTTAGATTTGGACACGAAGGAGGTGGAATAGCCTGCCATAACCATTTGGAAAAAATAAATCATTAAAAATGATGAAGATGGTGATTTCTAACCAAGACTGGGTAAAAGGAAACAGGACTGGATTCCAGCTGACTGTCCAGTGACCTCAGGGCAACTCTCTTTTGTCTTTCTCATTGGGAAGATAAAGATGATTCTTAGACATTAAGCAATCTCTCTAAAGAGTTAATTACTCTAGTAATGGCTACAAAGTGTCAGAAGACCAAATAAATGAGAGAAGAAGGTAAGGATTGAGAGGAAAAAAAAGAAAGAGAGAGAGAAGGCAAATTCATCAATTAGAGGTGCTTTGACATCTTCCACATAAACTTTGGCAGAATAGTTGGTTCTCCAAACACTTAGACTGATACTTTTAGGTAAATCATAATCCTCCTCCAAGCTCTCTTGAAATTTCAGCATCTCTTAGGATCAAACCACAAGTGGCTGAGTTGTTCAACTAAAAGCTGAAGCCAAGAGAGCCTGTGTAGAAATAACATTTCTGGGAACTATTACAAATGCAATGAGGTTGAAACCTTTGTGTGTGGACAAATAGCCTGTCTGGGTCAATACCAGCAACCATTATTCCTTCCTCTGCTGGCCTCCAGATTGGCAGGTCATATCAAGCACACATCTGGGGAGGTGGCAGACATGGCAGAGTATACAAAGTAACTAAAACCTCTTACCAATTCCTTCACCAACTCTCTTGCCCTTAATATTTATTTTTAGTTTAATACCTTTCATCTTATTTAAATGTTTATTTCTAGTTTAATACCTTTCATCTTATTTTAAATTGTGCACTTTGTTTATTATGAAAGAAGTAAGTGTTCATTATAGACAAATTAGAAAATGCACATAAACAAAATTAAAATATGAAAAACGAAAAATCACCAATAAACTCAACACCTAGGGAAACCCACTGTTAACATTTTGCTGTATATCTTTTCAGAGATTTTCATAGTAAGTGCACATAAAATTTCCCATAATTAGTTATTTTTAAAAACTTACTCCAAATCCTATTCTACTAGTGTATAAACTTAAAACTGTACCAGCTAAGACTCCCAAGCTCATCCCACAAGGATACTGACAAGAGACATTAGAGACTCCAGGTCAAATAATCTTACTCTTATTTTAATTCCATTTTGGCCATTTGGGATCCTCTGCCAGGGGCAGGTCTCATCTCCTTTCTGTCTCTGCCTGTCAGGTTTTAACCCTGATCCTCCTACTCTCCCTTCTCCAGGCCCCTAGATTCAGTCTTCAGGATTGTACTACAATTAGCTACTTAGGCCCATTAGCCTCTTAAAGCATTTAATGAGGAGAATTTGTTGGCTCCAGGGACAGCTGGTTTTGTTTACCTGGCTCTTTACTTTAAAAGGAAAAACGTTTGCCCCTTATTATCTGACCCCTTCTTTTATTTCAGGTAATTGTATTAGTGCTGGCTTCCCAATGCTCAGGAATTTCCGGACCTATTTTGCTGCCTGCTGCTTTCGGGGAGGAGGGGCAGTCTGCTCAGAATTCTAACACGCAGCCTGCTGACTGGGCAGGTAATTCCATAAAACTGGGGCCTTCCCCATTGAAGGGGGAGAAACTTGGATAATCATTAGAACAATCCTGTTGACCTATAAAACCTATTCTGACACCTTGAAGCCAAACTCTGGAGAGGCTGACTTGAGTCTCTCTAAAGATTTATACCTGTATTTGCCCCTCCAAAGGCCCTCACGCTGGGCTCCTACTGAGCACATTGTTCTTCAAACTTGCCTTTAGGTTTTCTTTCTGAGCCTACCTTATTCTTGATCTTCTTTGCAATGGGTCAACCTTATCTCCTGTTCTGAACAACTTTGGGCAGGTAAAGCTTGGATGAAATGAACACTATTACAAATTTTTAAAAAGAGCCTACAGAATATAGATGTTTCTTTAGCTTTCTTAAACCAGTTCCTATAAATCCATACAGGAGTCACCCAGCTGACTAAAGGGTTCAGGAATTATAAAGTTTTGTACTCTGGGAAAATGTTATCATTGAAAAATGGTACAAGTAAAGGTCAGGGTTGCAGGCAACCCCACAGACACATAATGGGTATTCAAAAAATATATTCAGTAAAAGCGTGTGTGCCTGAATAAGCTAACCCACAATGAGCCAAAAGGGTGGCCCTGAGGCACAACTGCTGTCCTAAGGGCCCCATTTATTTGAACTTTTCTCTCTTAATTCCTTGCACACATTGGGTCCTGAGCCTTGAGCCCAGGTCATTCTCCCCGCTTGAACCCAGTATTTGCGGAGACACAATGTTTTTGGCAGAGGCTCAAACAGCTGGCCCTTGATCCTAGCAGTGTTGAGGTGAGCTCTCTATGGGAATCAGGGAAGGAGGGGTGTAGGAAAGCCATCTACAGCTCCAGCGTCTAGAGGAGACTCTGAGGAGAGCACTTCTGGGACTTTTCAGAATAGTAGCAGGTGATGGTACCAAAAGTGTGGGCAGGAGCAGATCCATGTGTTTGAGTTCTTAAACAATTTGTGGGACCTCTTTAAGAAAAAGAAATCAAAAGTACAGAATCAGGTACAAAAGTAAATATTCATTTAGAGTGACCAAATAAATCACAACAAGCCTCCAGAAACTAAGAGAATCAAACCCTTTTTTTCTGAGAGCTCTTTCAGCAATTTACCAGAAATGCTTATATAGCAATGCTTCCTGATAGCAACCTGTCCTACCCCTTTCCACCTAGAACATCCTCCAACTCTCACCATCTCCCAGCACTTGTAGGAGCCAAGACAAGTGAGGGGCTCAAAGCTTCAGTCATTAGCTTCATGGCCAATTAACTGTGGGGCATTGATAGTAAGAATGGCAGGGGCTAAGTTACCAGAACCTAACCATCTATGAGCAGTATTTTTTTAACTCAATGTTTGTAAATTGGGAGCTGCCTACACAGTTACCTCATCCTTTCCCTGGCCTTTTTTCATATAATTGTCATTGTTTGTAGCAGAATAGCACAACCAACTTAACTATAATTAAGTTAGTACATTACTAACTAGGAGAACACAGAAAGAAGAAAGAGGAAGGAAGGAACCTTATATGTATTAAGTTCCTTATTTGCTAGATATTTTACATATGGTATCTCATTTAATCCTCAAGAATACTCCCTGTTTTATAGGTTACAAACTTGTGGCTCACAGAGATAGAGTAACTAGGAAACCAGAGATCTTATATGCACTAAGTGATAGATACCAAACACTCTTCCCTCTCTGTTCTGCCCATGTAGGAGCTGGAGAGTACTGTGTTTACTTCATCTGTCCCGTAATCCAGTACAATTGCTTTCCAACCATCTTTACTCTTGCCTCCTTCAACCATCTTGACCAGTTAAACAATACTGAGCTAAACTCAGATTTCTCTAGAAAACAAAACATTACAACAAAATAAAAACAAAAGCAAAAACCTGGGGAGATAAGTAAAGGAATGGAGGTGGTATAGCTTTACTCTGCAAAAATGCTTTTCAAAGTCTTTTAGTAACTATTACATGAAGAAAGGTGGCTCTGTGGTCAAATAGGTTAAGAAATGTTGGGTTAGCACCAAGTTCTATTTCCTGCCATCATGGAATAGCTGATATAAGAATTACCCTTCTGTCACAGACAACTCAAAATCCAAGACAAAATATATAAAACAATTGTTTGAAGGAATTAGACAGCAACCAACTCAGGCTACGATCTTTGAGAGAAGGAGAGGGGCACATGAGATGAGGCCCACACTCACCTGGGTTTGTACCCCTGGGTGGGGTGGAGACAGTTTACCGACCACCAAAATTTTGTGCTCTCCTTCTACAGTCCAGAGCTATTTGTCAAGAAGCAGCTGCCCAGCCAGAACCTATTATTTCTCTGCCACTGTCATGGGAGAGGGGCCTAAAAGACTAATAGGGCCAAAGCAATGTGAGCAGAAGTAATACATCACTTTAAGGCTGAAGTTGATGGAGATGTGTATCACTTCTGAGCAGAAATTAAGAAGCCATGTCTTCCGTATAGTCTCTTTCCCCTTTGCCAGATGAATGGAAAGTCTCCAAGGAGAAGTCACAGGATGGAAAAAAGCCTAGGTCCTGAAATGACCACATATAAAGCCATCTATCAGGTATACCAGCATTGGACATGACATTAGTGAGAAACAAACTTCTACTGTTTAGACCACTGAGATCTGGGGGTTTATTTATTAAAGCAATTAGTGTTATATTTACTAATGCAGAGGTATTACAACAAAACTCCATTATGCCAATCAATTTTTTCATCAGCAGTTCATAATAAAGAGGTGTCCTTTGAAAGGAAATGGTCCCTGGTATGAAAATAAAAAGAATAACCTGGAGAACCTGGTTAATTTTAGTTTGAATTGACTGGCTGACTGTCAACAAGGGGCTGAATTCTAACTAACCATCTATGAGCAGTATTTTTTTAACTCAATGTTTGTAAATTGGGAGCTGCCTACACAGTTACCTAACTCAATGTTTGTAAATTGGGAGCTGCCTACACAGTTACCTAACTATGCGAGTACATGGAATGATGAGGGAAGAGATCATTCTTATTCTATTGTATCTAGGCAAACTGAGCCAAGGTGAAAACAATGATCAGGGCAATTACTAATGACCAAGGAAGACAAGGAATCTAGGGCTTTGGAAGGGAGGTCAATTACTGAAGGTCATATATGAGTAGGTGGCAGCCTTTTAACTTTACATTCAGTATTTTCCCTTAGGTTTCTGGGGAAAATCTGAGTTTTCATTCTGAGGAACAGCTAGTTTGAGGTAGATGTATTTAGGCATTCTTACTGTGAACAAAATCACATGTCCTCACTTGCATACATCACATATGCAGGAAAACCAGAGGTTCAGTTCTACTTTGCATGTGGTTGCTTATTTCCAGACACCCAGTGTTCACAAACGCATGCGTGTGCACACACACACACACACACACACCAAACTGCTTCTTTAGCTCCCCCCCACCAACATCCCATATATTTTAGTTCCTGCATCTAACTTTTATTCTCAGCAAATTCGGTGTCATAGAGCTATATCTCCTTGAAGTATACTCACTGTGTAGAATATTATACCTAGAGAAAATCTTACCTCAATATAATTCTTTTCATGACAATTGCCACTTCTTTATTAAAAAAGAAGGGCTGGCTCTCACCATATAAAGCCTTTAAAGAGACTATTTACCATGAACATAAGTCTTAGTACACACATGCATATGTGTATGTATGTATTAAGAGAGACAAAGAGGTCAAGAGGACGAGAGATACCCATCTATTAGTTAGATTTCAAGACTGGTAAACATAAAATTAGTTTTTGTGTTGCGTGGTATGTGAATTGAGCCCTCAAGGAAACCATTCCTGATAGGATACTTTAAATTTAAGTATTTGCATTATTGTGTAGCTTAATTTGAGTATCAATAATATTTAAAAATAAAATTGTAATTTTCCTTTAAATAGTTTATTTTCAATTGCTGTATTCTCTTGATTCATAATTCTAAAACATAATAATTCTGTAATAAAAATGCATACTTGGGTGCCTGGGTGGCTCAGTTGGTTAAGCGGCTGCCTTTGGCTCAGGTCATGATCCCAGGGTCCTGGGATTGGGTCCCATATGGGGCTCCCCCTGCTCTGCAGGGAGCCTGCTTCCCCCTCTGCCTCTGCTTGCCACTCACCCTGCTTGTGCTCTCTCTCTCTCTGTCAAATAAATAAATAAAATCTTAAAAAAAAAAAAATTCATACTCATTTTAAAACTTTAACATGAGAACAAAAAGTACAAATAAGTTTAATAATCACACCAAATCCCAATATGCCACTTTTATCAACATTCAGAGAAAATCATTGCAGACAGGTCTGTATGTGTGTACATGTGTATGTGTGTATATATGTAAAATAAAAATGCTGATGTCAATAATTTTAGAGCAATGTTATCATGTTATATATTCTGTTTTGTTAACAAAATAGGCAAAATTTAATGGTATTTGAATGTAATAGAAGAGAAAGAAAGTAAAATAACTAATTATGAATATTGGATACTAGTCACTTATAAATGTTTTTATGATAAATTGAAAAAGAGAAGGGTATTACTCCTATGTCTCTACAACATTGACAACCATATCAGCTAGTGTTACAATTTTTGCTTCAACCATCAAACATAATTTAGGAAACTCAAGAGGAGAGGTAAAGTCTATTGCAGGTATTCATCTTTTACCTTTGTTTTTCTTTCTTCCTACTTGATGTTCCAAGTTTTCATGTTTTATTAGTTCTTTTCTTTTTAGAAAACTTACTTTAGCCATTCTTTTAGGTAGGTCTTCTCTCAACAAAGTTTTTTGTTTTTCCTTCATCTGAAAATGTCTTGATTTCCCT
Source organism: Phoca vitulina (assembly GCF_004348235.1). Lineage (NCBI taxonomy): Eukaryota > Metazoa > Chordata > Mammalia > Carnivora > Phocidae > Phoca > Phoca vitulina. Next base: position 11,021,682 of record NW_022589751.1, read on the forward strand.
TTTATTCCTGGAGGACCTTTTTCCTGGATATAGAATGCTGGGTAGACAATTCTTGACATAAATGCTAGGTCTCTGGTTTTGGTCCTGCAGATCCTTGAGATTCGGTTCATTATTTTATTTTATTTTTTCCAGTCTATGTTCTCTCTATTGTTCAGATTGGGTAATTTCTCTTATTCTATCTTCAAGTTCACTGATATTTAAAAATCTCTCTCCTTCATTCTGCTGTTGAACACATCCACTGAGCTTTTATTTATCATATTTTCATCTCCATTTGGCTATTCTTCATATCTTTTATTTCTTTATTAGGACTACCTACTTCTTTGCTGAGTCTATTTTTTCATTTGTTTCAAGAGACTTGTAATTGCTCATTGAAATATTTTTATGATGGCTGATTTAAGATCCTCAGATAATTTGAACATCTCTGTTATCTCAATGTGGGCATCTATTCCTTATCTTTTCTCACTCAAGTTGGTATTTTTCTGGTTCTTGATAGACAAGTGATTTTTTACATAATATCTGGATTTGGGGTATTGTGTTGTAAGAGCCTGGATCTTATTTAAGTCTTGTTTTGGTTGGCTTCCTCAGACACCACTCTGGCAGGGTAAGGAGGGAACACTGCCTCATCACTGCCACATATGGGTGAAAGTCCAGTTTCTCCACTTGACCTCCATTGACACTCAGGGAATAGGGGAACTCATTACTGGTAGTTGGGTGTAGGAGTTTCAGCTCCGCACTAGGCATCCACTGATATACTACCCTAACTTCAAGGGGTAGAAGTGCCTCATTACTGCTCCTCACATGGCCTCCACTGACATGAGTGGGAGAGTAGTATCACTACTGCTGGGTGGTGGTGAAACTCCTGGCTCTCCAGTATATATCTTCTGACAGCATCCCAGAGGGAAGAAATGTGTCATTCCTGAGAACTGGAGGTAGGAGTCCAGGCTCCCCATTTTGTTTCCACTAACACTGAGTGGGGATGGTAGAGGGTCTTCATTATAAACTAGCATAAGTGCAAGTCCTAGCACTCCTCATTAGGCCTTCACTGATGACACCCCGGTGGGGGCATTGAGATGCCTTATTATAGCCTGGGCAGGGTGAAAGTCTCAGGTCCCTGTTTGACCTTTGCTGGCAGGGGTTGGGGTGGGGGTGGTACCACAGGTTTTTTTTCTGTGGTGTTTGACTAGAGTATAGTGATTACTGTGTAAGATTTTTCTGTTTTGCTAGGCTGTTCCTTTCCTGGCCCTTTGGATAGGGAGAGCTGGCCTTTGTTGGGGCATTTTTTGTTTGTATTTATTGGTACTTCTGGGTTGCCAGCTTCTCTAGAACCAAGTCTGGGATCTATGCAGAAAACACACACACACACCACAAACAAGGGAGTTCACCACTGTGTTGTTCCCTGATTCCCAGTCTATCTTATTCTCTCCACCTTTTGGAATTTTTTCATATTTGTTTCATAAATAATAGCTAGAGCTTTTAGTTCTACCTAAATAGAGGAATAGGCAAAAGTATGTATGTTCCATCTTTCTGGAAGTAAAATTTCTGTAGTTATTTTTAACTCTAATCCCAGCAATTTTAATTTTAATTTTAATCTTAATCCTTAAATATAAAAATAGTTAAATTTATTTTACATATTTACAACTAGTCCCTATTACCACCATTTCTCCAGCATGATTCCATTTTTGTTTGTCTGCTTCATCTTCAAGTAGATTTTTCAACAAAGTCTTGTGCATAACTAAATTTTCCCTAAGTTTCTGTATGCTTGAAAATCTCATTCTGCTGCCTTTATATATGAAAGTCAAGTTGGGTGCATATAATTGGCTGATATGAGTTTTTCATAAGTGAGACACTTTAAATATCAAATTTTCAATTTTTTTTGGTAGTTTTTAATTTTATTATGTTATGTTAGTCACCATACATTACATCATTAGTTTTTGAGGTAGTGATCCACGATCCATTGTTTTCGTATAACACCCAGTGCTCCATGCAGTACGTGCCCTCCTTAATACCCATCACCGGGCTAACCAATCCCCCCTCCCCCTTCCCCTCTAAAACCCTGTTTGTTTCTCAGGTCCATAGTCTCTCATGGTTCATCTCTTCCTCCAATTCCCCCCGCCCATTTTTCCCTTCCTTCTCCTAATGTCCTCCATGTTATTCCTTATGTTCCACAAATAAGTGAAACCATATGATAATTGACTTTCTCTGCTTGACTTATTTCACTTAGCATAATCTCCTCCAGTCCCATCCATGTTGATGTAAAAGTTGGGTATTCATCTTTTCTGATGGCTGAGTAATATTCCATTGTATATATGGACCACATCTTCTTTATCCATTCATCTGTTGAAGGGCCAAAGACACAGATGTAGTGAAAAGAAGGGCCATATGCACCCCAATGTTCATAACTGTCAAATTTTCAATTTTAAGTATCTCTGACTACCTTAAAGGTTATAACCAGAAGATAGTAAGTTTTGATTGTTTAGGAGAAATGCTTAGACATTACTTTCCTAGAAACAATATACATTTATAATACTCACAAAATATTATGAGATTATTTGTTCAATAAACACTTATGGAGCTCATACTATATGCTAGCTATGTTCTAGATTCTTTGTAGAATCTATTAGTGTTCATGTTTTGCATGGAGAAACTGAGTCTCAGAAAAGTTGAATACCTTGCTAATAAATGGCACAGGCCAATATTTGAAGTCAGATCTGTATTATGTTTAATCATAACATATACTTGCTCTAGCTGAGTCAATATGATAAATCACATCAGTAACTATGAAATAAAATACTCAGAATATATAATTATATTATTTGTAACTGATAAATGACTTGATTAGATTTATTTAGCAAATAGGAATTTTAAAGTCATAATTTCAAGGTAAAACATCACATACCTTTCTACAAAGAAATGATTCCTTACCATCCTTCCCTCTCTTTTTTTTTTAAGACGAACCATGAGAGACTATGGACTCTGAGAAACAAACTGAGGGTTCTAGAGGGGACGGGAGTGGGGGGATGTGTTAGCCTGGTGATGGGTATTAAAGAGGGAACATACTGAATGGAGCACTGGGTGTTATACCATCCTTCCCTTTAAAAAATTTTCAAAAACTCGAAATTTTTATCTTACCCTAAAATATCCTATTTTTTCCTCTCAAATCTCCTACAAATTCACTTTGGTTATTAAACCAAAAAAAGGGGGTGGGAATCAGGGAAAGCATTAGCATGTTGTCTTCTCTGTGATTAAAGGAGCTTTTGTTCAAACAGGAAGAAAAAGCAAGCTGACTACAAAGATTTTTAGGTAGAAGAAAAGCCCCCTTTGAAAGAATTCTATTTTAAAGAGTTAATCAATCAAAAGTTAATCAAGACAGAAATAAAAAGCAAATACATTGTTTCTTTTTTCCTTGAGAGAGACAATGATAGCTTGATTTCTAAATTAAGAACAAAATAGTAAAATGTCATGTAATATATTCTGGTTACATGCTTTGGGCAATTACAGTAGAAGGAACTATATCAAGAAGAGAAGAACAGGAAAATAGGGGGAAAGAGGGCATTTCCCTTTCAGGGATCTTTTGGTTTCCCCAAAACTCAAATCACCCTCCTGGCCTCTGTGCTTTACCTCTGCACAGCCCACCAAGCCTCACCACTCAACAACTAGCCCCACAAACACCCTTCCAGACATCTGTCTTTTAATTCGTATCTTTTACTTCATACTTGAAGTGATCATTGCTCTAGTTGGGATTAATATTTACTATGTAAGTATTTTCTATTCCTTGCATTTTTTTCTTTGGTTTTTGTTTTTGTATTTTCGGTCCCCTCTTTTATTTATTTATTCATGAGAGACAGAGAGAGAGAGAGAGGCAGAGGGAGAAGCAGGCTCCCAAGGAGCAGGGAGCCCGATGTGGGACTCGATCCCAGGACCCTGGGATCATGACCTGAGCCGAAGGCAGACGCTTAACCATCTGAGCCACCCAGGCGCCCCCCGGTCCCCTCTTTTTCTGGCTTTAATTTAACATTGTATATCATTACATTTTATCTCCTCTCTTAGCATTCAATGAACTTCTTTCTAAAAATTTTTAAGTGGTTGCTCTAGAGTTTCCAATATATACTTTAAATTAATCTACATGTACCTTCAAATGAAAATATATCACTTTACATAGAGTGTAAATACCTTAAAACATTATACTCAGTTTTTCTCTCCTGTCTCATGTGATACTGCTGTCATTCATTTCACCTATCCATATGCTCTAATTACCTAATACCTTGTTGCTATTATTACTTTAAACAGATATCTTTTAGATTAAAAATAAGAAAAATAAAAGATTTTATTTACCTTCATTTATTCCTTCCTTGACACTTTTCTTTATGTAGATTCAAATTCCTGACCTATATTATGTTTCTTCTCCCCAAAATACTTCTTTCAATGTTTCTTGTAGGGCAAATCTGCTGGTGATAAATTCCCTCAGTTTTTATTTGTCTGAGAAAGCCTTTATTTCCCCTTCACATTTCAAGGATAATTTTGCTGGATATAGAGCTCCATGTTGGTGAGTTTTTTCTTTCAACTAATTATTTCATTCAATTCTCTTCATGCTTGCATGGTTTCCTGCTGAGACTTCATACCTTTGTTCATATTGCCTCGTATCACTGTACTTCATATCCTTGTCCTGTATAGGTAAAATGTAATTTTCCCCTGGCTTCTTTCAAGATTTTCTCTTTTTCTTTGGGCTTCCTGCAGTTTGAATATGATATTCCTAGATGTAGCTTTCTTGGTATTTATCATACTTGATATTTTCAGAGCTTCCTGGATATGTGGTTTTGTGTCTGTCGTTAATTTTGGCAAGTTTTCAGCCATTATTACTTCAATATTTGAATTACTTCAGCCATTATTATTTCATTATTCTTCTATCTTTCTTCTTCTTCAAGTGTTACAAGTATGTGTATGTTACACACCTTGAAACTGTCCCACAGTTCTTAGACGTTCTGTTCTGTTTTTTTTTTTCCCCATTCTTCCTTTAGTTTGGGAAATTTATGTTGACCTATCCTTAAACTCACTGATTCCTTAGACATGACCAGTCTAATGATGAGCACATCAAAGGCATTCATTTCTGTTACAGTGTTTTTGATTTCCACTATTTTCTTTGATTCTTTTGTAGAGTTCCCATCTCTCTGCTTACATACCCATCTATTTCCATTAGAGACCTTAACATATTAATCATAGTTATTTTTAAATTCCTGTCTAATAATTCCAACTCATACCTGAGTCTAGTTCTGATGCTTGCTTTGTTTGTTCAGACTACATTTTTTTCTTGTCCTTTGGTAAACTTTGTAATTTTTTGTTAAAAGTGAACAGGCTGAAAACTGTGGAAAGAGCCAAGATGTCCATCGACAGATGAATGGATAAAGAAGATGTGGTATATATATACAATGGAATATTATGCAGCCATCAAAAGGAATGAGATCTTGCCATTTGCAATGATGTGGATGGAACTGGAGGGTGTTATGCTGAGCGAAATAAGTCAATCAGAGAAAGACATGTATCATATGACCTCACTGATATGAGGAATTCTTAATATCAGGAAACAAACTGAGGGTTGCTGGAATGGGGGTTGGGGTGGGACGGATGGGGTGGCTGGGTGATAGACACAGGGGAGAGTATGTGTTATGGTGAGCGCTGTGAATTGTGCAAGACTGTTGAATCACAGATCTGTACCTCTGAAACAAATAATACATTATATGTTAAGGAAAAAAAAAAAGAAGAAGATAGCAGGAGGGGAAGAATGAAGGGGGGGAAATTGGAGGGGGAGACGAACCATGAGAGACGATGGACTCTGAAAAACAAACTGAGGGTTCTAGAGGGGAGGGGGGTGGGAGGATGGGTTAGCCTGGTGATGGGTATTAAGAGGGTACGTTCTGCATGGAGCACTGGGTGTTATGCACAAACAATGAATCATGGAACACTACATCAAAAACTAATGATGTAATGTATGATGATTAACATAACAATAAAAAATTTTAAAAAAATTAAAAAAAAATGAACAGGCTGAAATGGGTAATGGGAACTGAGATAAACAGACCCTTAGTGTGAGGATTTGTGCTAGAAGTTGGACTGTTTCATGTTTGCTGTATTTGTAGGTACCAGAGACTTCAAATTCCTCCTAATGTCCTTGTTTTATGTGTCATCTCTTGACTTCAGGCTTCCCTAATTACTCCTCCTCAGAGAGAGTCTGTCTTTCAGCTCTTTCAGCTATAATTCACTGTTTTTATACTGGAACCCTGTTGATGAGGTGGCTGGGTACAGAGGAAAGGAAGTATTCTCTAACTTTATGAGTAAATCTTAGTCTTTTAGTGGGTCTATATCTTTGGACTATAAACTTCATGATTTTTCCCCAGTGGTATAGCTTTTTCACCCTTAGGTGAGACAGAAAGGCTAAAGGAGATTAGAATGAAAATCCCTTCCCCAGATGGGACAAGGCTCTGGTTATGTCTTTCCCCTCGAGAGTTGGCTTTTGTTATAGAGAGAATGCTCTGGTCATATTTGACAATGATTGCTCTTATCCTCTCCATACCACAACTACTAGAAAATTTTGGATTCCACAAAAGTATGCAGGGGCGGGGGGTGGTGGTGGAAGGGATGAGGGGCTGATACTGTAGCCTCCACTCTCAAGTCAGTCCACATTAAGTCTCTAGCAATTCATCAAAATTAACACTAAAGTGTTCCTACAGGTTTATGGCTTTAGTATTTTCTGTTCCAGGTAAGCATATTTTGATGACTCCCTGGATTCACCTGAATTTCCAGATTTCAGGGTAGTGTGGTTTGCCCTACAATCTTAATTCTCTGATGGGCCCAAGAAAGTTATTCACTTTCGAATTGTTCAGCTTTTTCTTGCTGAACGAATGAAAGTAAAAACTTCTAAACTTTTTACCTGCTGGGGCTAAAATCAGAAGTTTACTAAAAACATTCTTATTTTACAAGGCAGTGCTGATTTTTTGGCAGTACTAACATCAAGGATGATGTTGAGAAATAGCCTTCTCTCTACTTTGTACTGTCAAATCAGTGTATTAATGCGATCAATTAATAATGTCTGCCATGGTAATGACAGGAAGGAATGAAGCCACATATGCCACATATTTGCCATTTTTGACCAAAATGATTTCTAAGGCCCTTTCCAAATTTAAGGATCAAGGTCTCCTCTTTGGCAAAGAGTGGAATAACACTGGTGTTCCCTCAATACATATGAGAATCCTATTTAGTTAATTAATGAAATTCCATGTGTGTATGATGTTGTACAACAGAGGTGTACACAGATATATCCAATATGTGAGTAAACCAAAACAAAATGACTTGCCCAAAGGTCTCATGTAAGTTTCCTATTTGAATTTGATTTTCCACACCCTCATTTATGTATGAGATTGAGAAATTACTGTTGTTTTGCACCGCCTCAGGCCCTACGCTATGCCTTTTCCTTAATGTGGGTTTTGCATCCATGCCCTTGAAAGGATAGACAAATAGTCTCTATATTGTGTGTGTGTATAAAACAGCCTCCATGTCATCACATGGTTGACTTACTATGAGGACCTACCAGAAAAATTTATCTCAAGGCTTAGTAATAGGAAAATGATGTTTGTCATGAAAAATTAGTTTAGTTTTTGACTTGTAGCCACTAGATTTTGTTTTCTACTTTGCTTTGGCTACCTACGTGGAAGCAAAGAATCAAATTTGTAGCCCATCACTAACAAGATAATAAAACCAGCTGATATACATTTTAGAGTGCTAATCTTTCTTGCTGATTTATTATTTTTCTAACCTTATTTTCCATTTACTATTATTTCCTCATTTATTTATTTTTTATCATTTTGCTATTGGACAGAAAAGTGACCAGAAGTAGGACTGAAAGAAGCTGTGAAAAAAGAAGAGACTGTCAGTAATTCACAAACTATATATTTAGTCCTCTATATACACAAGGCAAAGACCCTTCATCTTATTTCCTGCTTTATTTCTTTTCTACAAAATCCATCTTTTATTTTATCAACTATCAGGAAAAGCTTCAGGAAGTCCTATTCTCTGTTTAAAAACACTCTTTTGTTTGTCAGGTCAAATGTTTTATTTGATATAATATAGTTTGAGGTTGAATCATGAATCCATTAACCTTTAGTTTGTTGTGAATGGATTTCCCCTTCTAAGAATTTTTTGACATTATTATGTTCTCCTGGGGCTAGAACTGGCTGTCATAAGTGGCCCCAAGACTTGGTAAGGATTGTATTAATATAATCAGATATTTCCAGAATATTTTTTCCCAAAGATCACAGAATACTTCACAGGTAAATTTAAAGGATCTTTCTGAATGACAACAGGGCAGTTTCGCTGTCTTCTTTCATGATAAAGAAGGCAGTCCAGAGCTTCACTGCAGGACATTCAGTCAGGGTATGCGTGGAGTGTATGTGTCAGGGTGGGGGGTAGGGGTGGGGATAGAGGGTTGGAGGTTGGTAGAGAAGTGGAGGCAGATTTAGGATTATGGGGAGATTGACAGTCCTGCATTGTACATGAAAGCCAATAGCCTTGCCAAGGGCCTTAAATTTTTTTCTGTAAAAAGACAGGTAATTAGTAATTTAGGCCTTGGGGGCATATGGTCTTTGTTGCAACTTCTCAACTCTACTTTTGCAATGCAAAAGCAGCCACAGACAATTCACAAATTGATAAGCATAACACTGTTCCAATAAAACTTTATTTATGGACACAAAATTTGAATTTCATAAAATGTTCACACGTCACAAAATATTCTTCTTCTGATATTTTTCAACCATTTATAAATGCAAATAACATTTTGTAAGGCTTGCTGGTCATACAATAACTCATGATGGGTTGGATTTGGCCAGCAGGCCATAGGCTGCTAGTCCCTGCCACCCTAAACAATTAAAATTCTCTGACACTAGAAAACTACCAGTTATCCCCTTGGACTAAGCATTATCTGCCAGATTTCCCACAGTTGATTTACCATCACCATTGGTAGGGCTAACATATGTATCTCTGGTGCCTATCTGTAATGATTTTCACACTTAAGTATATGAATCACCATCATAGAAAGTATGCTAAATGTAGATTCTGTGGCCCTGGGTAAAGCCCTTGAATCTACATTTTAATCATCAACCCAGGTAATATGATTTGTGAGTAGATCCAAACTTTATGAATCACTGGATCACTATAAATTATTAGATACTTTACTTATATAAAACAAACAGGGATGCCGGGGTCCTCAATCGGTTAATCGGCCAACTCTTGATTTTGGCTCAGGTCATGATCTCGGGGTCCTGGGATCCAGCCCTGCATGGGGTTCTGCACTCAGCTGGGGGTCTGCTTGAGGATTCTCTCCTCTCTCCCTCTCTCCCACTCTCAAATAAATAAATAAGTCTTTAAAAAAAAAACAAAACTCACCTGGGTCCCTAGTGACAAACAGTGAGTGCTCAAAGTAAGGTAAAGCAGAAAAGAAGGTGCTAAAAATATACCTAGCCTTCCAACATTGGTTTCCAATAGCTGTATAAAGCCCCAGATTTCTCTGTTTTACTCTGCCTACTCTAAATAGCTTTCTTTTCTGTGAAGTCTTCTAACCTACTGTGTCCACTATAATTTATAGTAATATAAAGTCTCGAATCCAGAAATAATTCTGGGCCGTATCACTCACTGGAATCGAAACTGACTTCATAAAAATGGCATTTGGAATTCTAAGTAAATGCACATGACTGAGTGGATGCTAGGAATCCCTGCTCCAATCTTAAACATGTAAAAATGCACAAATAAAACAAAGAATATTAGCTAAACTTGAAATAAAGGGAAATCCCTGAGTAGTAGCAATAAATAGGATTTAAAATTGGAATGGTAATTTAATTGAATCAAGAGAACCTGGATAAGGTATTGGCCTGAAGGGTGGGATCTGGGGGCTACATCTTATACTAGAAATCTCAGAGGGCTGCTCCATACCTGAAACAGAAAATTTCTGAAGCACTTGTTCATGTCTTTTGCATTTTTAAGATCAAATTCCCTTTTTTTTTCTTACTGATTAGCAGGAATATTTTATATATTCTGCATGCAAACCTTTTTGTTATATATATATTATTTATATGTATGTTACATATATAATGTTATATATATATTTGGATATTTCCTGTTAATCTGGCCACAAGTTAATTAATCCTGATTTTTGTTTTGTTTTGTTTTGCTATAACTTGTCTTCTGTTAAACACATCCAGAGGGTTCTTAATTTCAGATGTTTGTACTTCTAGACTGTCCATTTGATTTTTGTAAAACGGATTTCTTTTTTTTTCTTTTTTTTTAGAGAGGGAGAAAAATAGAGGGGTGAGGAGGGGCAGAGGGAGAGGGAGAGAGAGAATCTTAAGCAGGCTCTACACCCAGTGTTGAGCTCAATCTCATGACCCTGAGATCATAACCTGAGCCAAAATCAAGAGTCAGATACGTAGCCGACTGAGCCACCCAGGCACTCCTGTAAAGTGGATTTCAATTCTCTGTTAAAATTCTCTACTTTTCATCTTTTATTCACACTTTCCTCTATTTTCTTGAACATATTAATCAGAGTTATTTAAAGTTCCTTGTCTGATAACTTCAATGCCAGGCTCACCTGAATGTGTGCATGCCATTTAGTTCTATTTTTTAGCACGCTTCATAATTTTCAAGTGGATCTTGAAGGTTGTGAATGAAAAATTTTAAAGGATATGGATGAGTTGCCATTCTCCAAAGACAGTTATGTTTTCTTCTGGAAAGAACTGAGAATACAAGAAGATCACCTTGATTCTGCTTAAGGCTTTAGTAGGTTTGGTCTTTCACACTTGCCCTTACTCCTATGATACTGTCTTTACTTCTAAGACATAATCATTACTCTTAGGATATAAGCCTGTAGAGTCACAATTAAAAACCAAGAGGTTTTATTAAAGCCCCTACACATTGGCAGGACTTGAGCTCCAATCTGTCTCTTTATCACCTTGTGGTTGCTGAAATCTTTGTGCAGCACTTTAGACTCTCAGCTGCTGGTTTTTGCTTGGCTTCTAGGCAGGTCTCATCATTTGTACATGTAGCTGAAGAGGTGGCCCATGACTAGTGGGGAACTTGTATTCATATTTTGGGGCTCCTTCTCTGTGTTTTGCTTTTCTCTGGAATTTTGCCCTTTAATACCCAGCCACTCTGATGGCCCCAAATTCTGACTCTGAATCCCCAGCCCAACAAGAATAATATTTCTGCTTAAACTCTATTTTCCTAGGCTGTAATCTGGAAAATGTCCTTAGGGAAAAATCTAGGGATGATGATGATATGGGGTTCACTTCATGAATTTCCCTTCTTTTAAGGATACTAGCCCCTCAAGTCTCCCTCTGTTGGTTATACTCCAGTGCCTTCAAAAGATTAACTTTTTAGAGTTGTTTTTGGTAGGAGGGTCAGTCCAATACAAACTACTCCATCATGACCAGTTTAGAATCTCTCAACAAACAAGTTAACAAAATATTAAGAGAACAACATTAACTATATATCCCTATATTAACTACATTGCTGCAAAGAATAGACAAAGAAGGAAAACTACTCAAACCATTTTATAATAGAACTCCAATTCTAAAAGCAGTAAGAAATAGTACAAGAAAACAAAATTATAGAATCATCTAGCTTATGAATGTGGAAACAAAAATTTTAAAATAAAATATTAACAAACAGAATCCAGCAATGTATTAAAAAATACTCCAGTCTAGATAGGGCTTATCCCATAAGTAGAAGGATAGTTCAATATCAAAAACTGTCCATATAATACACTATCTTAACATATTAAAGGAGAAAAACCACAGGATCATCTTGATAGATACAGTAAATAAGTTGGATAAAATCTGAAAATTTTCATTACTTAAAAAAATAAAATAAAACCACTCTTTAATGGACTGGAAAATTAAGATCTTCTTAGCATGATAAAGGCCATCTACTAAAATCCAGAGAAAACATACTTTATGGTGAAAATTAAGTCATTCTCATTCAAGCCAAGAACAGACAAGGATGCCTTCTATCACTCTTAACATTTAACACTGTACTGAAGGTCTTAACTAGTTCAAAAAATCAAAATTTAAAAGAAAAGCACATAACTATTGGAAAGAAAAACACAAATATATTGTTATTTGCAATAGAAAATCTAAAAGAAATCATAGGAAAATTTTGGAACCTAGTGAGAAAATTGATCATGGTAGCTACTTAAAAGATGAACATAAATCTACAGTGTTCTCAAATGCTAAAAATCACTAATTAGAAAATGTATTAAAAAGATGATATTTACAATAGTAGCAAAATTGTAAGATCCTTGGGAATAAATCTATCCAAATGTACAGGAACTATATGAAGAAATTTATGAAATCAGGTTTCTAATTCAGATCCATAAATAAAAATATATTCAAGATAGAATTAATCTAAGTATTAAAAAAACTTTAAAAATCTAAGACAAAAACAATTATTATGATCTTATAACAGGAAATGTTTTTCATTATACTATTTAGCTGAGAAAATAAATGAAATGAATTCATATGTAACAATATACATAGATCTTAAAAACATGTTGAGGAAAGAAAGCATTTTGCAGAATAAGCAGTCTTTTCACTTTACATTTATGTAATTTTTAAAAAGATTTTATTTACTTATTTGAGAGAGAGTGCAGGAGGGAAGGGTAGAAGGAGAGGAAGAGAGAGTCCTAAGCAGACTGTACACTGAGTGTAGAGCCCAATAGGGGCTGGATCTCATGACACTGAGATCACGACCTGAGCCGAATCCAAGAGTCAGACGCTTAACTATGCCACCCAGGTGCTCCTATATTTATGTAATTTTATATAATTTTCAATTATGTAATTTGTGTGAACATTTAGAGCATACAAAGCAATACAACAGATAGTTTATAGATTCTCCTGGCTTTAGTAAAAATATAAAAATAAATATAGACTGGCAGCATGCAATCTAAAGTTAAGTAAGCGGTTATCTCTGGAATTAATGAGAACAGGTAAACTTCAATTTCATATCTGTGATGTTTTGTTTTATATAAAAATGTCATGAGCAAACCTCAAAACATATTAATACCTATTAATTATGAATGTAGATACACTAATGTTTTCATATAATTATTCCTGCTGCCATTTCTGATTACTTATAAAACAAGACAGGAGGATAACCCTATGGATGGCCCATTAAATGTAACCAGCCACCTTCTCACCTCAGAAGAATAAGTAAAGAGTCTCCTCTAAACAAACTTCTACACAAAAATTTTAAAGATAAAGAAAACAAGCAAACAAAACCCTGGGCCAAAGTGAAATAGAAATTTTGCAGGGAAATGGGTCCTTTTCTAAAGGTGGAAAGGAGGACTGACAATTGATGCCCAGTGTTAGCATTTTCTTCCCTAGGAGCTAGGGGTGGCCAACTTCACTGAGTGCTTGCAAGGCATTATGGGCTAAGAACAGGAAAGTCATGAGTTCAATTAGAATTTGGTTGCAGCATCATTAAAATTAAGCTGTTTTGCCTGCTACTCATTTCATTCTTGGCCACTAGGATGGTTACTTATTTGTTTGTCTCAGTGAAGAGAGGATGGTTACTTATTTGTTTGTCTCAGTGAAGAGAGGATAGTTACTTATTTGTTTGTCTCAGTGAAGAGATCTACCCTGGTGAGGTAGAGCAAATTGAAGTACACAAGAGAAAAGAATGGTCATGTGTTAATGAACAAGAGAGAGCTGATCCTGCGGAGGTTCTCAGCACAATCTTCTCACTGAAAATTTATTTTCTAAATTTGATGACAGTCTGAGTGCAGAATTGCACAAATACCTAGGGTTTCTGTTTTCCTTTTTCCAGTTGTGTTGGGTAGTTTTCTCACTTTAGAATTGGAAAGGGCTACATGGTCCTAAGGACCTTCTCATTTACAGACTTGGAAACTGAGACCCAGAGAGGGTAAATCATTGGTCCAAGGTCATACAACTCATTGCTGGGCCTCCTTCCAATCCCTCTGAAAATAATTCCATGTCCTACTTCTAAAATTATTCCACCCCTATTAAAAAGGCAGTTTTAAAAGGCACCCTTGACACCCCATAGTCTCTCTTGGCCACAGGAAAGACCTTGGCAATGTGGTGGCAAGTGAGCTCATTTGAACAGGGGAGGTAATTCCTGGCATCAGCTGTGTCTCTGGACTTACTTCAGCTTCCCCATATGTCCCTTATACACTCAGATTCCAGAGCTTGAAGAAGACATGGCCACTTCCTTCTTCCTTTATGAAGGATGGTGGTGCAGCCACCAGGAACAATGCTGCTTTATTGTCATGTTAGTAGATGTACCTGGAGCAATTTACTCTCCACAACAAATCTCTCTTCCATATATATGGAACTCATTGTGTTTGCCAAGCACATTTTTAGCTACAATCTCATTTGAGTCTCAAAACTTTCCTGATACAAGTAAGTCAGGCCCTATTATCCCAATTTTCCTGAGAGGAAAGCTGACATGCAAAGAAAGAGTACACTGAATTGGAACCAGAGACCAGGGATCACCTTGGGATGCCCACTTTGAATTCTGGTTGCTAGCCATTCCCTGGGTCCTCCTTGCGCTGATATAGCCTTCCTCCCAGGTTGTATCAAGACTGAGAGATACAGAATAACCAGCACTGGTGCTCCCCTGGGAATCATAAGGCTGTGTGAGAGGGGAAAGGCAGGAGAAAGGAGGGGAGCATAATCTTTTTTCAAAGGATGCACAAGGAAAGTCACTAGAGGTAGCATGATAAAACTTGAACTAATGAAGTCTCAAGGGATTCTGGTCCAGAAGAAAAACATATAGAAGAGGTCCTGGAAGATGGCAGAGGAGTAGGAGACCTGGATTTCGTCTCCTCTCAGGAATTCAGCTGGATAGGGATCAAACCATTCTGAACACCTACAAACTCAACGGGAGATCGAAGAAAAGAATAGCAACAACTCTCTGAACAGAAAAGCGACCACTTTCTGGAAGGTAGGACGTGCGGAGAAGTGAATCCGAGGCGATATTCGGGAGGATAGACGGCGGGGGAGGGGCCTCCGTCAGCCGCTTCTGGCAAGTGATAGAGCCACGGAGCACAAAATCGGAACTTTTAGAAGTCTGCTCCGCTGAGGGACGTCACTCTGGTGGCGAAGTGGGGGGTGGAACCCTCGCGGGACAGTGTGGTCTCAGGACCCTCGGGGTCACAGAAAGACCGGGGGTGACTGAGTGCGGCAGAGCTCCCAGGTATCGGAGCAGGGAAGCCGGCTGCAGAGACGGAGCCCAGGCGCGGGCTCTCAGCTCGGGGTTGCTATCAACCTCGAACCGCGGCACAGTCGGGCCACTGCTCCTCCAGCAGGGACCCAACAAGCGGCAGATCCGGGGAGACTCACCTTCTTCCCCGGGGAGAAGAGGTGCGGGAGCGCACCACAAGGATCTGCTGGGTTTGGAGACTCCACACAGGGTCGGGTGTCAGATAGAAAGGCGCGGTCACAGGCCGGGTGAGCAGGGAGTGCGGCCGGAGACCGGGGAGACGGGAGTGACTGACTGCTTTTCTCTGGGGGCTCGCTGAGGAGCGGGACCCCGAGTTCTCGGCTCCGCCGGGGCGGAGACTGGGAGGCCGCCATTTTCACTCTCCGCCTCCAAAGCTGTACGGAAAGCTTGCAGGGAACAGAAGCTCCGGAGAGCAAACCCGAACAGATTACTTAGCCCGGACCGGCAAGGGCGGGGCAATTCCGCCTCCGGCAAAGACATTTGGGAACCACGGCAACAGGCCCCTCCCCCAGAAGATCAGCGAGAACAGCCAGCCAAGACCAAGTTTACCGATCAATGAGAACGGCAGAACTCCAGCGCTAGGGGAATACTGCACATAGAATTCATGGCTTTTTTACCATGATTCTTTAGTCTTTCAAAGTTAATTATTTTTTTTAACTGTCTTTTTTTCTTTTTTTTTGAATTTTTCTTTTTCCCTTTTTCAACCAACATCTTATCAATCCCTTTTTTAAAAAAAAAACATTTTTATTTTTCATTTTTAAAGTCATATTATATCCCTTCATAGTAGTTACCTGTATTTTTGGCATATATATATAAGTTGTTCTCTCTTTAAAATCTTGAGATAGTTTCTTCTAACAGATCAAAATATACTCTAAATCTCTAGTGTATGGTTTTTTTCTACTCCCCTGCCTGATCACATTCTCTCCCTTTTTTCTTTCTTTCTTTCTTTTTTTTAATCCTCTTCTTTCTTTTTTCAAACAACTTATCAAATCCTTTTATAAAATTTTTTATAATTTCCATCTTTACAGTCATATTCCATCCCTTCATCATATCAACCCTTATTTTTGTACATATATAAGTTTTTCTTTCTTTAAAATTTTGGGAGGGACTTTCTTTTAACAGACCAAAATACACCCAAAATCTAGTGTGTGGCACTGATCTATAAACCAGCCTGATCATATTTGATCACATTCTGTTTTTGTTTTGTTTTGTTTTGTTCTGCTTTTGTTTGTTTTTATCTTTATCTTTTTCTTTTTTCTTTTTTTCTTTCTTTTTCTTTTTTCTCTCTTTCCCTTTCTTTTCCCACTGCTTCAGGTCTTTTCTGATTTGTTTAGAGTATATTTTCTGGGGACGTTGGTACCCTGCTAGCATTTTGTTCTCTCATTAATCTATTCTCCTCTGCACAAAATGACAAGACGGAAAAAATCACCTCAACAAAAAGAACAAGAGGTAGTACCGACTGCCAGGGACCTACTCAATACGGACATTAGTACGATGTCAGATCTAGAGTTCAGAATCATCACTTTAAAGATACTAGCTGGGCTTGAAAAGCATGGAAGTTATTAGAGAAACCCTTTCTGGAAAAGTAAAAGAACTAAAATCTAACCAAGTAGAAATCAAAAAGGCTATTAATGAGGTGCAATCAAATATGGGGGCGCTAACTGCTAGGATAAATGAGGCAGAAGAGAGAATCAGTGAGATAGAAGACCAAATGATGGAAAATAAAGAAGCTGAGAAAAAGAGAGATAAACAACTACTGGATCACGAGGGCAGAATTCGAGAGATAAACGATATCATAAGACGAAACAACATTAGAATAATTGGGATCCCAGAAGAAGAAGAAAGAGAGAGAGGGGCAGAAGGTATAATGGAGCAAATTATAGCAGAGAACTTCCCTAATTTGGGGAAGGAAACAGGCATCAAAATCCAGGAAGCACAGAGAACCCCTCTCAAAATCAATAAAAATAGGTCAACACCCCGACATCTAATAGTTAAACTTACGAGTCTCAGAGACAAAGAGAAAATCCTGAAAGCAGCTCGGGAGAAGAGATATGTAACCTACAATGGTAGAAACATTAGATTGGCAACAGACTTATCCACAGAGACCTGGCAGGCCAGAAAGGACTGGCAGGACATATTCAGAGCACTAAATGAGAAAAATATGCAGCCAAGAATACTATATCCAGCTAGGCTGTCATTGAAAATTGAAGGAGAGATAAAAAGCTTCCAGGACAAACAAAAACTAAAGGAATTTGCAAACACAAAACCAGCCCTACAAGAAATATTGAAAGGGGTCCTCTAAGCAAAGAGAGAGCCTAAAAGCAACATAGACCAGAAAGGAACACAAACAATATACAGTAACAGTCACTTTACAGGCAATACAATGGCACTAAATTCCTACCTTTCAATAGTTACCCTGAATGTAAATGGGCTAAATGCCCCAATCAAAAGACACAGGCTATCAGACTGGATTAAAAAACAAGACCCATCGATATGCTGTCTGCAAGAGACTCATTTTAGACCCAAAGACACCCCCAGATTTAAAGTGAGGGGGGTGGAAAACCATTTACCATGCTAATGGACACCAAAAGAAAGCTGGGGTGGCAATCCTTATATCAGACAAATTAGATTTTAAACCAAAGACTGTAATAAGAGATGAGGAAGGACACTATATCCTACTTAAAGGGTCTATCCAACAAGAAGATCTAACAATTGTAAATATCTATGCCCCTAACATGGGAGCAGCCAATTATATAAGGCTATTAATAACAAAAGCAAAGAAACACATCGACAACAATACAATAATAGTGGGGGACTTTAACACCCCCCTCACTGAAATGGACAGATCGTCTAAGCAAACGATCAACAAGGAAATAAAGACTTTAAATGACACACTGGACCAAATGGACTTCACAGACATATTCAGAACATTCCATCCCAAAGCAACGGAATACACATTCTTCTCTAGTGCCCATGGAACATTCTCCAGAATAGATCACATCCTAGGTCATAAATCAGGTCTCAACCGGTACCAGAAGATTGGGATCATCCCCTGCATATTTTCAGACCACAATGCTTTGAAACTAGAACTCAATCACAAGAGGAAAGTCGGAAAGAACTCAAATACATGGAGGCTAAAGAGCATCCTACTGAAGAATGAATGGGTCAACCAGGAAATTAAAGAAGAATTAAAAAAATTCATGGAAACCAATGAAAATGAAAACACAACTATTCAAAATCTTTGGGATACAGCAAAGGCAGTCCTAAAAGGAAAGTATATAGCAATACAAGCCTTTCTCAAGAAACAAGAAAGGTCTCAAATACACAACCTAACCCTACACCTAAAGGAGCTGGAGAAAGAACAGCAAATAAAGCCTAAACCCAGCAAGAGAAGAGAAATCATAAAGATCAGAGGAGAAATCAATGAAATAGAAACCAAAAGAACAGTAGAACAGATCAACGAAACTAGGAGCTGGTTCTTTGAAAGAATTAACAAGATTGATAAGCCCCTGGCCAGACTTATCAAAAAGAAAAGAGAAATGACCCAAATCAACAAAATCATGAATGAAAGAGGAGAAATCACAACCAACACCAAAGAAATACAAACAATTATAAGAACATATTATGAGCAACTCTATGCCAGCAAATTAGATAACCTGGAAGTAATGGATGCATTCCTAGAGATGTATCAACTACCAAAACTGAACCAGGAAGAAATAGAAAACCTGAACAGACCTATAACCACTAAGGAAATAGAAGCAGTCATCAAAAATCTCCCAAAACACAAAAGCCCAGGGCCAGATGGCTTCCCAGGGGAATTCTACCAAACATTTCAAGAAGAATTAATACCTATCCTTCTGAAACTGTTCCAAAAAATAGAAATGGAAGGAAAACTTCCAAACTCATTTTATGAGGCCAGCATTACCTTGATCCCAAAACCAGACAAAGACCCCATCAAAAAGGAGAATTACAGACCAATATCCCTGATGAACATGGATGCAAAAATTCTCACCAAAATACTAGCCAATAGGATCCAACAGTACCTTAAAAGGATTATTCACCACGACCAAGGGGGATTTATCCCTGGGCTGCAAGGTTGGTTCAACATCCGCAAATCAATCAACGTGATACAATACATTAACAAAAGAAAGAACAAGAATCATATGATCCTCTCAATAGATGCAGAAAAAGCATTTGACAAAGTACAGCATCCTTTCTTGATCAAAACTCTTCAGAGTATAGGGATAGAGGGTACATACCTCAATATCATAAAAGCCATCTATGAAAAACCTACAGCGAATATCATTCTCAATGGGGAAAAACTGAGAGCTTTCCCCCTAAGGTCAGGAACGCGGCAGGGATGTCCACTATCACCACCGCTATTCAACATAGTATTGGAAGTCCTAGCCACAGCAATCAGACAACAAAAAGAAATCAAAGGCATCCAAATCGGCAAAGAAGAAGTCAAACTCTCACTCTTTGCAGATGATATGATACTTTATGTGGAAAATCCCAAAGACTCCACCCCAAAACTGCTAGAACTCATACAGGAATTCAGTCAAGTGGCAGGATATAAAATCAATGCACAGAAGTCAGTGGCATTCCTATACACCAACAACAAGACAGAAGAAAGAGAAATTAAGGAGTCAATCCCATTTACAATTGCACCCAAAACCATAAGATACCTAGGAATAAATCTAACCAAAGAGGCAAAGGATCTGTACTCAGAAAACTATAAAATACTCATGAAAGAAATTGAGGAAGACACAAAGAAATGGAAAAACGTTCCATGCTCATGGATTGGAAGAACAAATATTGTGAAGATGTCAATGCTACCTAGAGCAATCTACACATTCAATGCAATCCCCATCAAAATACCATCCACTTTCTTGAAAGAAATGGAACAAATAATCCTAAAATTTGTATGGAACCAGAAAAGACCCCGCATAGCCAGAGGAATGTTGAAAAAGAAAAGCAAAGCTGGCAGCATCACAATTCCGGACTTCCAGCTCTACTACAAAGCTGTCATCATCAAGACAGTATGGTACTGGCACAAAAACAGACACATAGATCAATGGAACAGAATAGAGAGCCCAGAAAGGGACCCTCAACTCTATGTTCAACTAATCTTTGAAAAGCAGGAAAGAATGTCCAATGGAAAAAAGACAGTCTCTTCAACAAATGGTGTTGGGAAAATTGGACAGCCACATGCAGAAGAATGAAACTGGACCATTTCCTTATACCACACACAAAAATAGACTCCAAATGGTTGAAAGACCTCAATGTGAGACAGGAGTCCATCAAAATCCTAAAGGAGAACACAGGCAGCAACCTCTTCGACCTCAGCCGCAGCAACTTCTTCCTAGAAACATCGCCAAAGGCAAGGGAAGCAAGGGCAAAAATGAACTACTGGGACTTCATCAAGATAAAAAGCTTTTGCACAGCAAAGGAAACAGTCAACAAAACCAAAAGACAACTGACAGAATGGGAGAAGATATTTGCAAATGACATATCAGATAAAGGGCTAGTATCCAAAATCTATAAAGAACTCATCAAACTCAACACCAAAAGAACAAAGAATCCAATCAAGAAATGGGCAGAAGACATGAACAGACATTTCTCCAAAGAAGACATCCAAATGGCCAACAGACACATGAAAAAGTGTTCAATATCGCTCGGCATCAGGGAAATCCAAATCAAAACCTCAATGAGATACCACCTCACACCAGTCAGAATGGCTAAAATTAACAAGTCAGGAAATGACAGATGTTGGCGGGGATGCGGAGAAAGGGGAACCCTCCTACACTGTTGGTGGGAATGCAAGCTGGTGCAGCCACTCTGGAAAACAGTATGGAGGTTCCTCAAAAAGTTGAAAATAGAGCTACCATATGATCCAGCAATTGCACTCCTGGGTATTTACCCCAAAGATACAAAAGTAGGGACCCGAAAGGGTACGTGCACCCCGATGTTTATAGCAGCAATGTCCACAATAGCCAAACTGTGGAAAGAGCCAAGATGTCCATCAACAGATGAATGGATAAAGAAGATGTGGTATACATATACAATGGAATATTATGCAGCCATCAAAAGGAATGAGATCTTGCCATTTGCAATGACGTGGATGGAACTGGAGGGTATTATGCTGAGCGAAATAAGTCAAACAGAGAAAGACATGTATCATATGACCTCACTGATATGAGGAATTCTTAATCTCAGGAAACAAACTGAGGGTTGCTGGAGTGGGGGGTGGGGTGGGAGGGATGGGGTGACTGGGTGATGGACACTGGGGAGGGTATGTGTTCTGGTAAGCGCTGTGAATTGTGCAGGACTGTTGAATCTCAGATCTGTACCTCTGAAACAAATAATGCAATATATGTTAAGAAAGAAAAAAAGAAGAAGAAGAATATAGCAGGAGGGGAAGAACGAAGGGGGGGAAATCGGAGGGGGAGAAGAACCATGAGAGACGATGGACTCTGAAAAACAAACTGAGGGTTCTAGAGGGGAGGGGGGTGGGAGGATGGGTTAGCCTGGTGATGGGTATTGAGGAGGGCACGTTCTGCATGGAGCACTGGGTGTTATGCACAAACAATGAATCATGGAACACTATATCTAAAACTAATGATGTAATGTATGGGGATTAACATAACAATAAAAAAATTAAAAAAAAAAAAAAAGAAAAACGTATAGTCTAGTGGTTTCCACAACCCTGCTTCATTATAATCACCTGAAATTACTTTTTATTTATTTTATTTTTGTTTTTAAACTAGATTCACAGGGTTCAGAAATCAAAAGGAACAAAGGGTATATGATGAAAAGACTCTCTCCACCTCTATGTCCTAGTGACCCTACTCCCTCCCTGGGAGGCAAAAAAACGTTATGAATAATGTTAAACAAAGCATATATTTACGGCCCCTCTCCGCACACATTTTTATACAAAAGGTAGTATTCTAGATTGTTGTTGACTTTCCTTTTCTCACCTAAATAATGTATTTTGGGAATTGTATCATATTAGTATACAAAGAGCTTCCTCTTCCTTTTTTAGCTATATAGTATTATACCATGCATATACCATGATTTTAATTTAACCAATTCTTCCTAATAAAGCATTAAATTGTTTTCAATTTTTTGTTATTACAAACAAAGCTGCAATAAATAACTTTGTGCAATGGATGTCTAAGAGAACTGAGTTTTGGTCTAAGCTCTAATACTATGCAGCCATGTGGCCTTGAGCAATCAGTTAGTATTCTGACCTTTTAAAAATGGAAAGAATCTTAATGACCATTTGGTCTAGCACTTTCCCAAAGCATGTTCATGAAACACTAGTCCCAAAGGGTGCACACCCTGGAAACTGATAATACAAACTAGATTCTGAGAAGAACACAATGAACAAAAATTAATTAATCCAGGGTTTCACAAATTTATTTAATAATGGGGTATTTTTTTCAGAGACTGATGGTTAATTTTATGTATTAATTTGTGGAGTATTTCTGAGATTAACATTTAAATCAGTGAACTTTGAGTAAGCAGATTGTCTTCTATAATGTGGGTGGGCCTCATCCAATCAGTTGAAGGCCTGAGTAGAACAAAATGACTGGCTTTCCCAAGTAAGAGAGAACAAGAGGCAGTCTAGCAGATGCCTTTGGATTTCATCTGCATCATCAACTCTCCTGGGTCTTGGGCCTGCCGGACCACACTTGTAAATTTGACAGTCTCCAAAATCACATGAAGCAATTCCTTATAATAAATCTCTTTCTGAATATATACATATCTTATTGATTCTGTTTCTCTGAAGAATGCTGATTGATACAGGGACCAACTGTTAACATGCTGTGGAATTAATGTTCCTTAGAACACACTTTGAGAAACGGGAGTCTAGTCTAACTTCCTCTTATTTTACAGCTATGAAATCAGAAAGGATCAAGGTTTTGTATGTTCAGCATCTAACACATGCTCAAACAGTATAGCTTAATAAATGTTTACTTGCTTTAAACAGTAATCTGTCTAGGAAGATAATACAAACTTGTAAAATTTTAAAAGATTCAAAGAACTCTAAAGAAAAAAAATCTAAGAGATTAAGATATGATGAGTTGTGAAATAAATTGCCCCATGCTAACTACAGGAGTTTAGAGATAGATGAAGGTCATTATAAAGGAAGTGAGAATTAATATGGGTCACAAAGGATGAGCAAACTCAATGGCAGAGGTGTGAAAATTAGACATTTCCAAGACTCAAGAAAACATAAGGCATGCTCTGGGCATAATGGAAACCAGTTTGACCAGGCCACCATCTCCACCAATAATCCTTTAGTTCTCTCATTTAATTTATTATTGAGCATCTACTATGTACCAGGGCCCATTCTAGGTACTGGGGATACAGCAGTGAGTAAGATGAATAATGCCTCTCCTCTCATGGAACTTACATTCTAAGGGACAGAATAAAAAATAAACTAATAAATGTGTCAGATTGGGGATTAATGTTATGAAGAAAAAAATAAAGCAGGATGAAGGGATTACAAGGGAGTATTGGGCTGGGGGGAAATGGCTCTTTTACAAAAGGTGACCAGGGAAGGCCACTTTAGTTAGGCGACATTGGAGCCAAGTCCTAAAAGAAATGAGAGCCATGCAGATTTCTGGAGGAAGAGCAATCTGGGCAAAGGGAGAAGCAAATGCAAAGACCAAAGATGAAAGCATGACTGTCAGGTTCAAGGAACAGCAAGCAAATGGGAGTAGGGCTGGGCAGGGGGTAGGAGGTTAGCTGTAGGAGATGAATTCAGGGAGCCAGTTAACTTTAGCCTTATAGGCCAACTTAAGGACTTTAGTTCTTATTCTAGGTCAGATGAAGAGACATTGAAGGATTTTGAGCACAGGAATGATAGGATCCCTCTAGCTGTTTATTAAAGGTAGGTTCTAGGCAGAACAAGGAGATCTTGCAAAAGTCCGGAGAAAAAATAAAAAATTGTTTTGAAATTTGATGGTAGTAGTGGAAATCGTTAGAAGTGTTTGGAATCTAGATATATTTTGCAAGTAGAACTAAGAAGATTTGCTGATAGATTGCCTGATGGTAGTGTAGGGCAAAGTGTTCTGCACAAGGAGGGAAAAATTCTGGGTTCTTGTCTCTCTTGCTACCATTTGGTCCTGCGCCTTTGAGCAGCCCATATAACCTCTTTGGGCCTTGCTTACCCCACTTGTAAAACAGGGTCATTAATTTCTTGCTTGGAGTTAGGGGACCAAATCAAATGGTCTCATGAAGTACTTTCAGTTGTAAGATCTATAAATTTAGTCTGTGCCTCATAATTAGCACTCTATTATTTACTCTTTTGCATTGCTCCTTATAATTTCATGTAAAGAACTGTATCTTCCCTACTACATTGTAAATTTCTTACTTGCTGGGACCTTGTCTAATACCCTTATATATCATCCAGTGTTTATCAACTGACTGAGAATAAAGAAGATGTGGTATATATATATAATGGAATATTATGCAGCCATCAAAAGGAATGAGATCTTGCCATTTGCAACAATGTGGATGGAACTGGAGGGTGTTATGCTGAGCGAAATAAGTCAATCAGAGAAAGACATGTACCATATGACCTCACTGATATGAGGAGTTCTTAATCTCAGGAAACAAACAGGGTTGCTGGAGTGGTGGGGGATGGGAAGGATGGGGTGGCTGGGTGATAGACATTGGGGAGGGTATGTGCTATGGTTAGTGCTGTGAATTGTGCAAGACTGTTGAATCACAGACCTGTACCTCTGAAACAAATAATACATTATATGTTAAAAAAAAAAAGAAGAAGAAGAAGAAGAAGAAGATAGCAGGAGGGGAAGAATGAAAGGGGGGAAATCGGAGGGGGAAACGAACCATGAGAGACCATGGACTCTGAGAAACAAACTGAGGGTTCTAGAGGGGAGGGGGTGGGAGGATGGGTTGGCCTGGCGATGGGTATTAAAGAGAGCATGTTCTGCATGGAGCACTGGGTGTTATACGAAAACAATGAATCATGGATCACTACATCAAAAACTAATGATGTATGGTGATTAACATAACATAATAATAAAAAAAAGAATAAACAATCCTCAAATAATAAATATAGTGCTGCCCACTACTCTTTTATTTTCCTGTGAATCTTTAAATTTAGTGCTTAAGAACAAGCTCCAGTTTCAAAAAGCAAGGAAGGGAAGGGAACAAGGGTGGAAGTTCCAAATCAATAGTTACTATGTTGAGGTAGGTAGATTAGTGAACAAAGGCTTAAAAAAGTTGAAAGTTTGACATGGGAACTCAACTATAGAGAGCAAAATGGAGTCTCTCATGTCAAGCAGGAGCTTGTGTCAAGCAGGGGCTGTGTCAAGTATGATGCAAGCAGTTAAGGTACTGCAGCTAGGAGATATTATGGGGACCAACGTCAGCTGACATCCCAGAACTGATAATGAGCAGAACCAGAGGAGGTCTGCAAGGACCCAAAACCAATTAAATCCCTTTAAAAAGGGAAGAATTTTGGTAGCAAACTGTCAGACTCTTCAGACATGACCCTTGTATGTCTGACCACTTAAAAAAGGCAACTGCCACCGAAGATTCTACTCGATTAATCTCCGAACAGAACCAAGATCCTTCACTGCTTGAACATAAGAAGCAGTAATCGCTGAGAGCTGACCCAGACCAGACCAAGGCCTTATCTCAACTGCACACCCACAGACTGACTTCGCATTTGGTTCATTCACTTCCTGCACCCTTTGTTATCTTATTTGTTGTGAGGCTTGTCTTCTGTCCTGCTTTGTGTGCTGTGTTGGAAGCCAAATTTAATCACATGATGAATTGTCATTGGGACTGGAATCCTGAACCTACTTCATAATTGAGATTTAACTGCTTTATGATTGAATAAAGCTGACATTGTGGAAAGACACAAGTCGTGTGTGCGCCTTCATAGTGTGCTTGTGACATCAACTTTATTTATTTTATTTAAAGATTTTATTTATGAGAGAGAGAGTGAACATGAACAGGGGGAGGGGAAGAGGAAGAGGGAGAAACAGACTCCCCAGCAAGTAGGGAGCCCGATGCAGGGCTTGATCCCAGTGTCCTGGGATCGTGACCTGAGCTGAAGACAGATGCTTAACCAACTGAGCTACCCAGGCTCCCAGGGAACTCAACTTTATAGGAGGGTAAGATTTTGCAAGACAGAGAAGGGAAAGAAAGACATCCCAGGGAGAAGAAATAGCACCACGTGAAAGTGCATGCTGTGGAAAAAGAACTATTGCCCCAACTGGAATGCAACATGCCCAGGGGAGCGAAAGGCGGAAGAATGGAGAGTGGTAAGCCTGGAAAGGTAAGTGGCATCCAGATTATGATAAGTTCTGTGTGTCATTCTAAAGCGTTGACATCATGCAACTAATGAATCATTGAACACTACACTAAAAACTAATGATGTACTATATGTTGGCTAATTGAATTTAAATTTAAAAAAAAGAAAAAGAAATAAAAATATATACTAAAAAATTTTTTTAAAAATTAAGTGTTGACATTACCAAGGAGAAAATGAGAAGTTATATTTAGAATGTAATCACCACAACAGCAAGTCCTTCTACCTGTCGTGTTCTCCATTGTATTCCTAGTGTCTATCACATATCTGGTACATAGTAGGGGTTCAATAAATAGCTACTAAGTGAATCACTGTTTTTAAACATAAGAATGATATGATCAGACTGTGTTTTAGAAAAATAACTGGCAACGGTGATGAGAAGGGTCTAGGAAGTGAGATAGACAAGAGGCAGGGAGACTAGCTAGTTAGTAGATTATTGACAGTCTAGATTAGACTCAATAGGCCAGGTATACAATGTTCCTAATTATAATCAACAGGAACTTTGTTGAATAGAATTTAAATAATTGAATGCTAATAACAACTACATTTTCTTCAAAAATATTAGTATGCAGGGGTGTTCAATAAATATTTATAAATTTAATGTAGAAAAGCCATTAATTCTACATTATCTAATCTGCTTTGTTGGCTGAGTGATCAATCAATATACAATGATTATGATACCCAAAGTGCTGTAACTGATTAGTTTACTTTGGAGAATAATATTCTCTATGATGTACACAAAATAGTTATTCCTTTCTTGCAGTGATGGCTGGTTTACATAATTCTTCATGAGGTGTTATCAAAGTCATAACATTGCAAAAGGCAAGAAGGCAAAGGGATTATTTGTGAAAATATTAAGGATGCAGAGGAATTCTTTACAATGAAACAGAATTTTCAATAAAGACTAGAGAACAAGTGAGAAAGGAGAGTCCAGGTCTAGAAGGAGTAAGAACTGAGGAATAAAAATTAACAAGAATATGAAAGAAGATAGGAGACAAGACGAAGAAAGTGAAAGAGGTCAGGGTTCAGAGGCATTCAGAGAGGACTCAAATGGAACTAAATATTGGTCTTACATAAAAAAGGACATTTGAGTAACTGGGGATGCTGGGGATGCAAACAAACAAACAAATAATTAGATCTAGCTTTAAATCCTAAGCCTTACCTTCCTCATTAGTAAAAAGGGGATAATAGTACCAACCTTCCTTGGTGGTTATGAGGATTAAATAGATGATAAACATGAGTATAAGGCATATAATAAAGTATATGACAATATAGCTATTAATTCCATCAGGAAGAAGGCAAAGGGCTGGTTCTGTAAGTAAAAACAACTTAGGGGGCACCTGTGTAGCTCAGTCAGTTAGGCATCTGACTCTTGATTTCTGCTCAGGTCATGATGTCAGGGTTGTGAGATCGAGTTCCACATCAGCCTCTGAGCTGGGCAGGGAGCCTGCTTAAGATTCTCTCTCCCCTTCTCCCTCTGCCCCTCTCCCTCTACTCTCATGCATACGTGCCTTCTCTCTCTCTCTCTCTCAAAACAAACAAACAAACAAACAAAGAAAAAACTTAGGAAAGGTTAACCTGAAGTAATAGGGGAATTTTAGTGTGTGAAATTTTGGAAACTGAACAGATTCACACTGAATCATGCTATTCACTTCTTATTCCTTCATGCCCCTTCCTGCACCAGGTTGGATAGATATTGATGATCTTTCCAACGAAGTCAAGCATTTTAATGAAAATTTTAAAACAAAGCAAAAAAAAAAAAAAGGCTAAAAGTGGTTATAAGGAATTAGGCCTGCCTACAGGATTTGCGGAGTCTAGTGCAAAATGAAAATGCAAGACCCCTTGTTTAAAAATTGTTAAGAATTTCAACAGGGACACAGAGCATTAAACCAAATGTAAGGCGCTCTGAACCCAGAGCCCTGTGTGACTGCCTAGGTCACAAAGCCATGAAGCCACCCTGCAAGGAATAAGCCACGCTGGCGTTCCGGTGGTGAAGTTTACATCTAAGCTCTGAAGGCACAAGCACTGGCCCTTGGCAATGAGTATTCAAGAAGTGTGTCAGCTGACTGTGAAGCTTCCCGAGTCTTGAGGTACATGGCACAGAGGCGCCCGTGACAGTGCCCGCTGGCCCTGGGATGCTGCTCGATGGCCAACTGACATTACAAGAGTTGGCACTAACTGCTTTTGAGACCTGCATGAAATATAATAATTTCCTGCCTCCTTGATTTTTCACATGTTAGTTAATTAAGTTACCACTTGAGGACAGAAAGTAAGCCACTGATTGAATGTTTTAAAAACTATCCTAGGACATGTAAAACTTCCATTCTGGACCACCTGAGGTGGGTGCATTTCCAGCTAATGTGAGGGAGGTGGCATTTCTCCCCAAATCCAACATCTCCTCATGTGTGTACGAAAGGCAGGCTTAGCCGTGGGAAAGAAAATTGGTCACATATTAAGGGGTAAGTTTGTTTTTAGCATTCCCACTTTCATCTTCCTTTCACTGTCCTCCTAGTGAATACTAACAAAAAGAAAAGCCCTTTTATTTTTTTTTAAAGATTTTATGTATTTATTTTGACAGAGAGAGACACAGCGAGAGAGGGAACACAAGCAGGGGGAGTGGGAGAGGGAGAAGCAGGCTTCCCGCCGAGCAGGGAGCCCGATGCGGGGTTCGATCCCAGGACCCTGGGATCATGACCTGAGCCGAAGGCAGACACTTAACGACTGAGCCACCCAGGCGCCCCAAGAAAAGCCCTTTTAGAAAACACATCATAAATAGTTTTAAGAATTTAAATCTACTAGAGATAAAAGATGCAGACAGCAAGCACACTTGGACATTGTTATTTCCCTATTGTTTCCATTTTCCTATCTTTCCTGTTCTTGTTCCTCTGCTCCTTTCTCTTCTACTTCACCTCCTTATTTACTTCGATCCAGTGTAAATATAATACCTGATTACAAAGCACCTCATTGTGTCACCACAAAATTGATTAGGCCGTGGTCCAATCTTGTTTCCAATCCACTTACAGATGCTTATTTCATCCCTTTGGGTGGAATACGAAAAAGCAGCATCATTATAATATTGACATTTGACAATTACTTGTCTTGTTTCTATTTAGAATTGTATCTAGAACTAAAATGGAGTCTAGAGATGACTCTGTTTAAGCACCTAATTTTGCAGGTTAAAAACAACCTCAGAGAGATAGACCTGTCCAGGGTAAACCCAGGCACTGGTGGAGAGCAGGACTGGCAGTGTAAACCAGTAAACTGTATCATGGGACTCAACAAAAAGAGCACAGAGCTGTCAACTAGCAGGTACTCAATAAGTATGTGTCCAATTGAGTAAAGAAATGCAGGAAGATATGAAATTCTAGAAACCTAGGTTCTCATAAAGGCTCTGCTATTAACTAAATATACTAATTGATTAATTATTATAATTAATAATAAATATGAATTATAGTAAAAATAATAGTGATGCATTATAATAAATTATAATAAAGATATAAAGAGAAATTATAATAAAGATAATAAAAATAAATTGATTATAGTAAAGATGAAGATAAACTGATTAAATGACTTAACTTTTTACAACCTCTTTTTCATCAACTACAAAATAAAATAATACTGTTTTGACCAAAAGCACAGTTCCAGGAATAATACTCAATACATGTGCTTAACCTAATTTTTATTAATTATATAACAATCTTAACTTTGGCCAGACTGCTGGAAAGTTTAAAAGTATTGTATTTAAGGTTATTCTTTTCCAGAGAGGCTGAAAACCATCTCGTTATCTAACACTGTGGCCTTGAAACGTCATACTTTATCCTCAGGGGTGAGTTGTGAAATAGAACAGACCTGAACGGTCTCCCTACAGGCTTCTGTTAAGGGTGTGCTTCAAGAGTAAAGCGTGTATTTTATGGTGTGATCAGGGAAGGTCTCTGAAAAACAGCGCTGTATAATCATTGTACCACTTTTCCCTCAGTTGAGACAGATTCACATTCAACATTTATCAAATGTCTTCCATTTATAATGGTTTGTGTTTGGTATTAAGTTGAACCACACAAAATTGTCTTTCTTGTGGGTCAAGAACAGTCGAATGGTGGCAATTTCATATGCTCAACCTAATACTTCAACATGTAATCTCCCTTTTCTCTGACAATTATTCTACAAGGTAAATGATGTTACCCTCATTTTACAGATGAAGAAATGAAGCCTCAGAAAAATTAAATTGATTTGCCTAAGGCTCTACAACTTGTCCAGAGCAGATCATAGAAATCTACGATCTTTGGATTTCAACTAGGATGCTATTTCTTCTATACTACAAACAATACATTAAAAGACAGTGATTCAGCAATGTAATAAAAGTGGGTAGGCCATTGGGAAGACTGAATGGGTTGAGAAGCTCTAAAAGTCTCCAAAGAAGTTGAGAAGTAGAGAAGTGAAGTAAAATAACAATTACCTAAAAAAATGTATCAATTTCCTTCCTCCTGGAGACAAAGAAATTGTAGCTTCAATAATGTGTCTGCCTTGGGCAGAGAGCACAGTAGGCCAGCAACAGCTACCATGTGACTTGAGGGTTCCAGGAGGCACTAAGTGATTATAATGTGAGTAAATGGAGGTAGAGATAATACCAAGGGGAGAGGAGGGGACGTGATGAGACTGGGCTAGAGTCAAGAGGATTTTCCTGTCTATCTGCTAAACTCACTCACAGTTGTAGCTCTTGGAAAGCTGAAGTTGAACACAGAAGCAACTGAGCAGAAAGCAATTATTAATTGAATAGATTCTGCAAAATGAGGTTATGCCACATTAATCAGCAGCTTTTTGCAATCTGTCCACTAAATGTCTGATACAAGGGTTGTGCATTATTTTCTGTTAATTAAAATTCTTAGTACAATTATAGTAAAAATGCTGTGTCCTTACAGATGTTCCCAGAAGTGTTAGAAGGAAAACGTGCTGGCCAGAAATATCCCATGAATCTATGAGGGAGAAATTCATAAAACTGTATGGATCATGATCTTTTACGAACATTTCACTGCCTTTTTTTCCTCTCACACTCAAACCCTGGCAAATATCAGACCAGGAAAAATAAAATAAGATAAAATAAAATGTCTTCAGACAGTCATGCGTGTCTTTTCTGTGTGCCTTCTCCATTTCTCTATGGTGATTTAATGAACGCTAATCACATACAAAGCATTATGTGAAGTAATGGAGGGGAGTCTAAGAAAGACTTCTCTCTCCTGGTACCCCTTTCTGTCTCTTGTTACACAAGAATAAGTTAATTTACATTATGATTGTTGAGCCTTTACCTGTTCTACTTCAGAAGCTTTTAAATGAGGCCTTGGGGGCATGAGAGTCAATAGTGTGGTAGGTATGAGGGCAGGAGGAAGTGATGCCCAAACCTAGTTCTTAACATAGGGTCTTTGGATTCCCTATGAGATCCACGGATGGGCTTCAAGGGATCCATAAAAAAACCTTGAAATCTTATGTAAAATTGTGTGTGTGTTTCTGCATATACACATGCATTTTTTTCTAAGAAAATCAATAGTTTTAATCAGAATTGTAAAAAGAGTGATTACTTTAAAAGGAACCTTAAACCCAAAGAAACAGCACTAGAGATTTGGTGCCTGTGATTAAGTGGATAAGGATCTAGGAAATCTCTTAAGATCTGGAGGTCCTTCCTGGGATTTCAAGTTCCACCAGCCCATAGCCTGCCCACTCACTAGGTTGGTTTTCTTAAGCAAAGAAAGGTCGCTGCTGCTGGTGATGCTACTGAGTTTGCCCTGTCTGGAGCAGAGGCTTTATGCTCTCCTTATGGCAAAACTCGGCTCTTCATGAAATAAAAACGTCCCCCATGCCACTGGGAAATCACCATCTCTTCACTCAGGGCATGCCAAATATCCGGAAGGGCATTTTCCAAGCCCAGCTGGCCAACTTCCTCTTCACCCCGCTCCTCGCCTGTTAGGCTAACCCCAAGTTTACAAAATTACCCACACAGAAGAAGAAATGCAAATGTTAAAGTGTTCATAATGTTTGGCCACATTTTTCATGTGATTCACATTAAAGCATCTTATGTAAAATTGAACAAGCATTGAAACAAGTATATTAATTACAGTGTAAATGAATTTTTAAGAATTGTAGAAAATGTGAATTCTTTTACTTCTATAGGCCAAGTTTGGAACATTAACAGAAGTGTTTGGTGGTGGTGGTGCTTTTGTTACTCTTTGTTTCCTTTTATTTATATGAAATGAAGTGGGAATAGAGGGGGGGGGGAAGGAAAAATGACAGGAAACAGCCATCCACCTCTGCACCAAAATACCAGCAGAAAACCACAGTTACACTGCCATCTAACAATATATTCTGTTTAAGAAACTCCCTGATCCCAGAAACAGCCATGTAACTCTAGACAATAATGAAATTACATCCTACACATGTTCAAAACCATCCTCCATAGCTTCTAATGACATAAATTTTTTTGTTGATATTCTTTGCTTTCTTGAATTCTCTGAGGAGATTTCGTTTTAGAAAAGAGCCTAACTATGGCTTTCAGAGAAGGTGGTGATGGTGGTGACGGTGGGCACAGATGTGGTAATATAAGTTTATCAGGACCTCCAGTTTCAGCACCATCAATTAGGAGCTGGGATAGACGTGCCTGACCATTTCTTATCAAAGAGAGGAGAAAGCATTTTTTTTCTTAAGGAGAACAAATGTCTGTCAGGGTAAATGATTCACGCAGAACACTCAGCTCTTTCCAGGGTGACAGTAGCTGGGCTCACTCTCAATGTGTCATCAAGCAACCAGTCATTTCTAAACCTCTTAAGAGAAAAGGTTTAAAGCTGCTCTTGGAATCACACAAGTGCATGCAATTCTACTTTGCAAACCTTCAAATGGTGAGTGTCCCTTGTTTGATTTTTCCAAGAAAAAGGTAAATACTAAATAATAATAATAACAATAACCCTTGTACTGACATTGTTTCAAAAGTGTTGCTCACAAAGATCATCTGAGATGAGAATGTAGAATATTTTGCCAGAAATTGAAAATTGGAGATGATGTAGAATATCTCCATGATTTTCCCAGATGCTATTCAGGTAGGTTTTGCCCCTGGAAATCAGAGATCTGATGGTGGTAAATATAACAATGGTTCTATGAGATTCTGGGATCCAGTCACCTGTGAGGTTGCCATGTTCTGTAATCCTAGAATCCAAACTCGCAAAGAAATATAACCAACACTCCATGTAATCTGAGGAATACAATCAAACAGACGTGCTTACTGCACAAAGTAAGCCTGAAAGTCAAACATCCACATTGAGGTAATACAGCTCTCAAAGGGATCAAATGACACCAGAGACAAATGTATCAAGTTGTTGTGGCAACTGATCCAAAGTGTGGTCCAGCTGTTCCCAGTCTGTTTTCCCAACATCAGAGACTATTCACTCAAGGCAAACCATAAAAATACCTCCTTGCTCATAAAAAAAGACATTCTCTAACTTGTACGCCAGATTGTTCATCTCCTCAGGCCATGGTCTGCCTTTCCCTATTCTTCTGTTCATCAGTGTAGGATTTGGGGAGAATCCTGCCAACAATTACACTTGGGTTCCCTAATTCGATAGAAAGGCAGGTTACCTCAGAAGAGCCGGGGATCATGTGACTCATCCATCCACAGCCACACACAAACTCAATTCTCATCTTCTAGGCCCATTTCTTTGAACCAGGTGTTTACACTCATCCTGTCTGGGTAAATGCTTTCAAAGTCCATTCAAGGGGAAGCTGACTTATTTTTTTTCTCTATAAAATAGATTATGAAATACACCTATTAAAAAGGACTAGTGAGGGAAATAGTATAATGATAGAGTAAGAACTCTTCTCTGTGAACAGAACCCAGCTACATCCTGGATCATCATCTATTAGCTGTGAGTACTTAGACAAGCTACCTGCTCTTTGTCTTGTCAGGGCAATACTTCTCAGACTTTAATGTGCATATGGAACACCTGGGACCTTATTAGAATGCAAATTCCCATTCAGTAACTGGCATGCCTTGAGGCCCAAGAGTCTGCATTTCTAACAACTCCCTGGAGTGCTAATGCTGCTGATCTGGACCACACTTTGAGTAGTAAGATAGTCAGGTCTTTCAGGGATTTACTTTTATATAAAGCAGCTAAAACAATGTTTGGCAGATGAAAGGCTTTCAGTTAGTGCTCTTCCTTTTCATTTTCATCATCCTCACCCCACACAATATATCACATAAAACACTATGTATACAGAGCTTCCGTTTCTCTGAGGATTTGCAGTTTGAGACAGCCAAAACCAAATTCTAATAACGTAAAATCTTTCATTCTTTTCTTCTAAAATGAAAAGACACATGGAAAGGAAAAATGGTTAGGTTGGCTGTGACTCTTGGAAAGTCCTCCCCAGAAGGTGGCTGTACTTTGGGTCATAGTGGCCTTTCTGACAATAGACACTGAGAGAATGAGGAAACACCAGAAGACGTGGGAATGGCGGTCACGTCTCCTCAGCTTCAGAACATTTCTAATATAATACAGTTTAAAGCTTTTTCATGCCTCTTGCCAAGGAAGGAACTTCTTCAGAGATAATATATATATTTTTCATCTTAAAGTAGTATGTATGAAAGTCAAGAATATGTATGGAGGGAAGCAGCAATTTTAAAAAGGCACCGTTCCACTCATGTGCTATGTGGATGAATCATTTTGAAAGATTCTATAACATACTGAACATTTGGAAATGTGACTTCCATAAAAATAATAAGTAATAATCATGATCCAAACTTACTAAACACTCATGATCGTAAGTATTACGCTAAATGCTTTACGTGCAGTACTGCATTTATCCTCACAGCAATCCTACATGGTGGGGAATTATATGACACCTCAGATGAACTCCCATCTTAGAGACATTGATCTAGCTGTTCCCTCTATCTGGAACACACTTCCTCAGTGTGTCTGCTTAGCTGACTCCCTCACTTTCACATCTCTGCTCTAAAGTCACCTCCAAGATCACCCTATTTAATACTGCGGTCTGCCCTCCTCCCTCCAGCACTTCCTTTATTCCTTTAAACCTACTTAAGACTCAGTGTAGTCACATGATAAATAAGTGTTAGAGTCTGAATTTAAAACCAGAGAGTCTGACTCCAGGATAGCCCAAAACTTGTTTAACAGAGGAGTAAAGAAAGCGAGGGTCAGGAATTCCTAAGTCTAAGCTGGCACCCACACCCTTCCCTTTCCCATGAAGTTACCAACTTCCCCACTTCCCCAGGGTGGGCTCCAGAGTGATTGAGACAAGGACGATTGGGATGTGGCACAAAGATTGAAGGAGTGATCTTGGGATTTCAAGCCTAGTAAGTCTCTAAAAGCAGCCCATTTAATACACATATATTTAGCAGATGCCCTTGATGTAATGCATATAATGTGCTTGGGCAGCTTTAATGAATGGCAGATGTTATTAGCTATGCACAGGGCTCTGGACCAGTGTTTCTCCAACTTTTCCTCCTCAGGCAAAGGAGATATCTGTGGGAACCTGGAGATAATGCCAGATCAAACCTTCTTTGGGCTTTTGTATATGTGTGTAAACTCTGGTGAGAAAGGAATAGCCCAAACCAATAGTAGCCACTTGAGACAGCTTCCCTGGGAGTGACTGAGGCAAAAGGAGCCACTAATGGAGACTACAGAGCCTTCCAGAATTAGGTTGAGAGAAAAGCTACAAGCACCCCTTCGGCTGATAGTAGGGAGCCTACTACCTGGGTCATAGGTATTATGCCTAATTTACAAAAGAAGGCACTGAGGCTCAATGAGGTGCTGACCAACTTGCCTAAGTTCACACAGACAGTATGTGCTAAGGATTTGAATTCAGTCTGCTAGACAGCAAAATCCATGCTCTGGATCAATTCTATAAACCACAAAGCTTAACCCCAGAAAATGCTCAATTAAAATTAAATAAATACACACACACACACACACATACACACACAGAGGTGTATGTATATAGTTTTTCTTAACACAAAGAGCTCTTTGATTCTTCAATTTACTTTTAGAAAGTTCTCTTTCTCCCCTTCCTTTTTCTCTTTTTTACAGCCCAGCTCCCTATGTCATTTATGGCTCCCTTCTCTCCTTATCCTTTTCTTTTTAAGGCCTCTGCAGCAGATATTTGTCTAGCACAGCTCTCTCTGGAGCCCACAAGGATTTTCTTCCTATGGTGGTCCTTACCTCCTCCACCAGGAACATCTCTCCCTTCCTACCTCCTCTTCTGGAAGAAGGAGAATAAGCATGGTTTCCAAAAGTGATCACTAGAAGGACAAATTCCTTGCTAACTAGAACCCCAGGGGGCAGGATCCTGTCTCTTTTTTTTTCTCTCTAGTCAATCCATTAACATCTAGCACAATACCTGGACCTAGCAGGTATTCAATAAATATCTTTTGAATGGATTAACCAATAAAACACAACAGGGTTACCCCACAGAACCACCCAATTTCCTCTTTTGGCTGAAAAGACCAAAGGCAAAAGTCTTGAAGCATCAGCAGAGTGCTATAAAAATGCTCAGTAACAGAATATGTGCTAAACATCTGTATACGCAATAGTGAGACACTTTCATAAACACAGAGAGATGGGGAGGGATCACAGAAAGACAGAAGGGCAAGGAAGAAGAGAACTCCCATTTTGTGAGAGCTCAACATATTGTGTGTGTTATGCAAAGAGCTTTTCATGTCTCGCCTCACTTAGCCTTCTCAATAATCCTGTGAGAAGGGTGCCAGGGCACCTAGGTGGTTCAGTCGTTAAGTGTCTGTCAAGAACAGACATTCGACTGTTCTTGATCCTGTCTGGTGGCTCAGGTCATGATCCCAGGGTCCTGGGATCGAGCCCCGCATCGGGCTCCCTGCTCGGTGGGAAGCCTGCTTCTCCCTCTCCCACCCCCTTGCTTGTGTTCCCTCTCTTGCTGTCTCTCTCTCTCTGTCAAAAAATAAATAAAATCTTTAAAAAAAATAGTCCTGTGAAATGGGCATTAACTCTACTCAATAGCTGGAAAAACAAAAGGATCCTTCTGAAGGATTTACTTCTTCCTCAAGGCCACAAGTCTACTACGGGTCAGAGGGATTCTGTCTGGGCCTGTTTGACTTCAAAGCCCTTGTTCTTTCTAACAAAGTATAATGAACAGCTCCATAGGTACTTTGCTTCCAAAATAGTGTCTTAAATAAGTTTTAACACTCTTAGAATTCACTTACATTGTTAAATCTTGCTTCTATTATTTTTCTAAATAGGGTCCATATTTCGATAGCCCTCTTTTCTCTAAAACTGAGTTTTGATGTGGTGGATTCCCTTAGCTTTTCCTTTTAAGCAGAATCTTTGCTTAACAAGTCATTCTAATGTCTCATTACCCCTGGAAATGCCCGTGAATTTCCAATAGCTGTTATTCTCAGAGTCATTTTCCTCACATTTACTTATATTGTAGGCAAATCCATAGTTGCGCTTACAATGACTTCTTTTTTAAATGTTCATTTTTATGCTTTTAAATGTAGCTAAAAATCTAAATCATAGAATTGATCTGTTAAAATTGATCTCTTTAAGCCTACAGCTGTAGTAGACTCGCCATATTTCATTTTTCTGCAACAGCAGAAGAGAGGAGTGATGTATATAAGCGCAGACTAAGACCAAAGAGAGAAAAATGCTGACTTCTGTATAAGAGAAAAACTTTTTGAAAATTAGATGACTTGAAGTTTTGACTCTGACTACAGGGGCAGGAATTTTCTAAAGGCCAATTCCCAGAACAATTTTTCTTACACCATTTCTCCCAACCACATGTCAGAAAAGAAGCTACTAGAGAAAGCTTTATGCCAAAAACTTTGGTGATAAATGTATCCTTAGAAATCAGATCCAGGCCATCATCTTCTATGGCAGTGGTCTCCAGCTTTAGAGTGTGACCAGCATCACCCGGAGGGGGCGTCACAACACAGATTGTTGGGTGCTGGTTCAGTGGATCTGGGATGGGGCTTGAGAATCTGCATTTCTAACAAGTTCCCAAGTGCTGCTACTGCTGGTGGTCTAGAAGCCACACACTGAGTGCATTCACTGCAGTTTAAATGCCCAGCGGCTACTGATGCTCAATCAGAAGGCTCCAGGGTAGTAGTTCTCAATCCTCACTAAATGTCAGAATCAACTAATGAACTTCTTAAAAGTACTGTTGTCTGGGCAACACAGCCATAGAATTTTATCCTGTTGGTCTCTGGTAGGGCTCAGACACTGAGAACACCTGGGCAGTGTGGACCATTATAGGCATGGACATTATTTAGTAATGTTTTCCCTTCATGGTTCAGCACACTCTTCATGACTGCCAATAAAAGGTTCACTTAAAAAAAAATCTGAGAGAAACAAAAAAAAAAGCAGATAGCAGAATTTCAGGTTAAATATGGTGGTTTAAAAATAGGCATTTACTAAAAGCTCTCTCCTAAAACAATGGCAATGGGACCAAAAAAAAAAAAAAAAAAAAAAGGGGGGGGGGGAGTGGGAACATTCACCTACATGGTCTCAGAGAATAGGACAGAAAAACACCACAATAAAGATGTTATTAGCAAGCAGAAGAAAGAGTGGTATCTTAGCTGACCAGAGGACACTGGATTCCACATCAGTCTCAGAAGCTGGAAGCACCAGGTGCCATTGAGAATAGGAGGGATAGATGCAACGAAACAGGGCAACTGAAAAACAACTAGATGCTCAGATCCCTACCCTCTGCTGTATCAGTGGTTATTCAAGTGTGGTCCAGGGACTCCTGGGGAGCCTCAAGACCCTTTCAGGGGTCCATGAAATCAAAACTATTTTCATAATTGTACTAAGACAATTACTTGCCATTTTCACTCTCATTCTCTCACAAGTGTATAGTGGGGTTTTCCACGGTCCATATGACATGAAAATGTTATTGCTCTGACAATTAATGAAACATATAACTCCTATTTTCTTGTTTTCTAGACTTTTCTAAGGTATGGTTTTGGGGTATAAGCACGTGTTTTCAAGTTAACTCAGTTTGTATCCATCTAATGTCAACACCAACTAACAATTGATAAGATCTTCTTTTATGTGAATGACACTAAAATGTACTTGGTGTATTGGCACTAAATACAAATAGATGAGATATATAAAGTGTTAGATAATTATTTAATTCTCATTTGTATTAGAAAAACCATACTGACATTTGGACTGATGGTACAAAAGCAGCAGTGGATAAAACTACTGGCAGCTTCACACAAATCAAGTCAGGAGCATCAAATTGCTGGTGATTACTGTCACATACTTGCAATAAAACAAAAATGCCAGTTTCACTTAATAATTTCATTGATAAAATAATACAATTGTTAATTTTATTAAATTTAACCCCTGAGTACACATTTTAAAAAATATTCTATATGACTAACTGAGAAATACACATAAAAGACTTCACCTCCACAGTAAAACATGATGTTTGTCTCGAAGACAAACACATGTATGATTGAGTTGCAAATTGAATTGCTCATTTTTTTTTCATATAATAATATTTTTACTTAAAAGAATTATTTACAAATTATAGTTATTCAGTGTTGGGTATTTGGAAGACTATTTTTTCAAAAATGAACAAAATAAGCCTGTCACTTCAAGGAAAACAATCAAAACTTGTTGCTGATTATAAATTTTGAACTGTTAGGTGAAAATTAGAATTTTAGAATTTTAGAAAGCTCATGCTACCATGAGCTTGTCAGCTTCCCAAAATTTAAAGACTTTTCTGATGAGGTCAGTGGTGATATTAATAAATACACTTTTTTTTTTGATGTTTCATAACAAAATGTGTTAACATTCGGGAGATCTGCATAACTCACAACTCAATAAAACAATATTTTCCAAATAATCAATGCATGATGTTACTCAATCATGCATGGCTAAAAGATATATTCAAAACATAAGACCAATAGATTTTTATATGTCAGAGTATGAAAAGTTCACTGATATGGCTTCATATTTCACACTTCAACTAACCTTTAGAAAACTATCGCTTATTGATTTTTGGTGTAGAATCTGAAAAAAATAATAATCTGAAAAAGGCTATTCAAATACTTTTACCTTTTCTAGATACATATCTTTGGGAGGGCAAATTTTCTTCATATTCTTAAACCAAAACAACATACTGCCATAGAACATATAAGAAGATACGAGTCCTATCTTCAATTAAGCTAGGTATTAAAGAGATCTGCATGAATATAAAATAATGCCACTCTTCTCATTAATTTGTTTTTGAGAAAATATAGTTATTTTATAAAATACATTACATGGTAAAATGTAATGGGTTTACTATTTTAAAATAAGCATTTTTAAAAATTCTGTTTTAAGTCAAGAAAACCAAAAGACAACTGACAGAATGGGAGAAGATATTTGGAAATGACATATCAGATAAAGGGCTAGTATCCAAAATCTATAAAGAACTTCTTAAACTCAACACCCAAAGAACAAATGATCCAATCAAGAAATGGGCAGAAGACATGAACAGACATTTTTCCAAAGAAGACATCTAAATGGCCAACAGACACATGAAAAAGTGCCCAACCTCGCTCGGCATCAGGGAAATCCAAATCAAAACCTCAATGAGATACCACCTCACACCAGTCAGAATGGCTAAAATTAACAAGTCAGGAAACGACAGATATTGGCAGGGATGCGGAGAAAGGGGAAGCCTCCTACACTGTTGGTGGGAATGCAAACTGGTGCAGCCACTCTGGAAAACAGTATGGAGGTTCCTCAAAAAGTTGAAAATAGAGCTTCCCTATGACCCAGCAATTGCACTACTGGGTATTTACCCCAAAGATACAAATGTAGGGATCCAAAGGGGTACGTGCACCCCGATGTTTATAGCAGCAATGTCCACAATAGCCAAACTGTGGAAAGAGCCAAGATGTCCATCGACAGATGAATGGATAAAGGAGATGTGGCATATATATACAATGGAATATTATGCAGCCATCAAAAGGAATGAGATCTTGCCATTTGCAACGACGTGGATGGAACTGGAGGGTGTTATGCTTTCTCAATCAGAAAAGACATGTATCATATGACCTCACTGATATGAGGAATTCTTAATCTCAGGAAACAAACTGAGGGTTGCTGGAGTGGTGGAGGGTGGGAGGGATGGGGTGGGTGGGTGATAGACATTGGGGAGGGTATGTGCTATGGTGAGTGCTGTGAATTGTGCAAGACTGTTGAATCACAGATCTGTACCTCTGAAACAATAATACAATATATGTTAAAAAAAAAAAAAGAAGATAGCAGGAGGGGTAGAATGAAGGGGAGGAAATTGGAGGGGGAGACGAACCATGAGAGACTATGGATTCTGAGAAACAAACTGAGGGTTCCAGAGGGGAGGGGGGTGGGGGGATGGGTTAGCCTGGTGATGGGTATTAAAGAGGGCACGTTCTGCATGGAGCACTGGGTGTTATGCACAAACAATGAATATTGGAACACTACATCAAAAACTAATGATGTAATGTATGGTGATTAACATAACAATAAAAAATTTAAAAAAATGCTGGATACCCTAAAAAAAAACCTCTGTTTTAATTCTAATACAGTAAATATTTATAAATATGATTTGCATAAAAATTATTTGGGGCACTCAATATTTTTCAAGAGTGAAAGAGTCCTGAAACAAAAAAGTTGGAAGACCACTGCCTTACACATTAAGAAACTGCCCTATTTCCGATAAAGTAGAACACTAGAGGTTGAGCCAGTGTCAGAGCCAGGATGCATAGTTGAGGTGTGGGTCAACCATTTGCAAACAAGAGGATTAAATGAAAGGCTACATAGTAAACAATAAGATATCTAGCCCCTTTCCTCAAATGTGAGAATGACTGCTGATTTATACTTCTAAGATGAGAGGAGAGAGAATTCTTGTCTGGAAAAACTAAATTACATAAGAGAAAAGGCCAACAGATATGGACAGTTAGGAGTCCCCTAATGTAATAACCCAGCCAGATCACCTGACATAGACCCCCACTAGTTAAGAAGAAATATCCATGGGGGCGCCTGGGTGGCTCAGTCTGTTAAGTGGCTGCCTTTGGCTCGGGTCGTGATCCTGGGGTCCTGGGATCGAGCCCCGCGTCCAGCTCCCTGCTCAGCGGAGAGCCTGCTTCTCCCTCTCCCTCTGCCTGCCACTCTGCATACTTGTGCTCTCTCTCTCTCTCTCTGTCAAATGAATAAATAAAATCTTTAAAAATAAATAAATAAAAAATAAAAAAAAAAGAAGAAATATCCATGAACAAAAAATGTCCGACCAGCTTTTCATGCCTCTCTCTTAAGTAGGAGTAGAGTTCCAAGTATCATCTGACATTTGAGGGAAATTTTTAATGTGAAAGACAGAAACCAAAATAAAAAAATGGCAGAAGGAGGGAAGAACATAGAGGAAAAAAATTTAATGCAAATGACATAAAAAAATTATTGGAGAAAGAAAGGACAGAAGAAAAGGGGGGGGAGAAGAAAGGGAAGGAGGGAAGAGAAAAGAAGAAAAGGAACAAAAGAAACAACTAAAGTTAATATCCTCAGAGAGAAAATGGAAGATATTACATCCAAAAACAAGTAAAGGAGCTATAAGAAACCATTAAAAGGAAGGTTTGAGGAACAAAAAGAACTTTTGGAATTTAGAAATATGATAACAGAAATGAAAATTTAGATGATTAAGGAGATTTATCAGAAAACAGAAGAAAAAGGGAGAGAAAATATGCAACAATTAGAGTACTATTTGAGGAGTCCTGATATCTGACTAGCAGAAGTTCCAGGAAGAGAAAGCACAAAAATA
This sequence comes from Phoca vitulina, assembly GCF_004348235.1. Classification (NCBI taxonomy): domain Eukaryota; kingdom Metazoa; phylum Chordata; class Mammalia; order Carnivora; family Phocidae; genus Phoca; species Phoca vitulina. The sequence goes on from NW_022589751.1 coordinate 11,065,114, forward strand.
AATAAATAAGAAGGAAATTATCAAAGAAAAAAAATCCAAGAAAATTTTCCAAACTGAAGGGTATGAATTTCAGATTGAGAGGGTCTACTGTATACCTCGTGAACAGAATAGAAAGAGAGTAACATAAAGGATCACTGCGGACAAGGAAAAGATCTTAAATGTACCAAGAGAGAAAAAACAGGGCAAATAAAAGGATTGGAGATTAAAAAGGCATTGAATTTCTCAATAGTTACAGGAAAGCTAGAATAAAATGGAACCAAAGCATCCAAGTCTAAGGGAAATCTGTATGCATCCAAAATATAAATCAAACTCTAATACAAGGTCTCAACATGTTTACCTCTCATTTGTCTTTTCTCAGGAAGTTCCTAGAAAAAAAATGTTCTACCAAAATGAGGGAGTAAACCTCAAAAAAAGGCATGGATCCAATAAATAAGAGAGTCAAAAGGAATCCCTAAGATGATGGTGAAGGGAGATCCCAGGACAACAGCTGTGCAGGAAGCAGGGAGATCAACCAGCCCAGATGGACCAGAGGAGGGACTGCTTCAGGAGAGCAGGACAAGGACAAGATGAAACTGATGGCAACCTGGGGTGTTTGCATAGAAAGATAGGAGATTTACCCCTCTGGTACAAAGTTGAGGGATGAATTAGGGATAGATTAATAGGAAAATAGGCAAATGAAAAAGAGACAGTTATTAACTTCAGGGAAAACAGAAACTTGTGAAAGAAAGAAAATGTAACCATAGTACACCACATTCTCGCTGTGAGTCATATTTATATAGTAATAAAAATGTGAATACTGAATTCTGATCTAACCAATACTTAGATATAAAATATTGGAGGATGGGGAAAGGTAAATATGTTTCAGTATGTGAAGAATTAGGTATGAAAGCTGAATTCTCATCTTCCATAGTAAGAAAGTAATAGATAATATTTGAATTGGGGAAAATATCAAGACGTGGCAGCATCAGACTGTTGTTTAGAAATATGGAAACAAATAGAAGAAGTGGCTTAAATTGTGACGATTGCTTCTGGAGAGGTGGATATGGGAGCCAGAAGGGTGGAGCTGGGTACTGATGGTAAAAATGTAATACATGTTTATTACAGAAAAATGGGAAACTATAGAAAAGTGAAAATGTGAATGAAAGAGTCTCATTACTCACTATATCTAAAGATTAACACTTTTGACCTATTAGTGCCTTTTGAGTTTATGTGCATTTTTTATATTACTGAAGTATGATTTATATATTTTATATTTTACTTCATTCACTTAACAAAAGCATTTTCCATTTATTATATTTTTCATAAATATCTTCATACCAACATATTATATTATATAATAGATAACATTATTTAGGTGTAACAATTTAGTTTTTTTCTGAATATTTTACCATAAAAAAGTTCAAACAGAGACAAGTGGAAAACACTGTATAGTGAAAACCATAAAGCTACCACCTAAGTTCTACAATTAACATTTTACTATACTCGCTCTATCTCACATTTATCAATCTATCACTCTATCCATCCACTGATCCATTTTATGTTTTGAAGCATTGCAAAGTAATTTGCAGACTTTACACTTCATCTTAAACTTTAGGCATATTGTTTAACTAGAGTTCAACATCTGTTTATGGTTCTTTTTCTTAAGTAAATTTTACATATATAATGATATGCACAAATCTTAAGTATATCATTTGATGAATTTTAACAAATGCATACTCCTTTGTAACCCAAATCCCCTATCAAGATGTAGAATATTACAATCACCCCAGAAAATTCTCTCATGTGCCTTTCCCTCTCAATCCATATCCTTGCCCTTACAACTACAAAGGCAATGTTCTAATTTTTAAAACTTCATATAATTGCAACATATGCAATTTTTTATATAAGCCTTTTTCCACTTAGCATAATGATTTTGAGACAACATCCATGTTGTGGAGTGTATCATTAGTTTGTTCTTTTATCTTGCTGAGTAGCATTCCTTTGTATGAATACAGAACAGTTTGTTTCATCTATTCTCATGCCAATGGACACTTGGGCTGCTTCTAGTTTTTGCCTGCTATGAACATTCTTATAAAAGTTTTTATGTGACATTTGTTTTCATCTCCTTTAGGTAAATACCTAGCAATGGAATTGCTTTGTCATAGGACAGGTATATATTTAGTTATATAAGAAATTGCCAGATTCTCCAAAATGAGCCATTATATAGGGACATTAAGAATTTTTAATCTGTGTCATTTTTCATAAATTGTATTTTTCAAGAAACTTCTTCAATTGTCAAATTTGTTGGCATAAAGTTGTTCATAATATTCCCTTATTATACTTTTAATGTCTATGGGATCTACAGTAAGAATCCCTTTCTTTCCTGATACTGACAATTTCCTCCCTTTCTCTCTCTCTTTCTAGTTTTCAAATTTGTTGATCTACTCAAAGAAAAACTTTTGGTTTTGTAAGTTTTCTCTCCTGATTGTCTACTGTAGGTCTATTTTATGTTTTATTGCTTTCTGCTTGTATCTTTGTTACTTTCTTCATTTTACTTCTTTTGGATTTAGGTTCTTTTTCTAGCTTAATATAGAAACAAAGGTCATTGTTTTCAAGTGTTTCTTCATTTCTAATTACACATATTAGATATAAATTTCCCTCTAAGTTCTGCTTTTGCTGAATCCCAGAAATTCTGATAAAATATCTTCATATTCATTTCAATATATTTCTTACTTTCTCTCATTTCTTCTTTGATCCATAGATTATTTTAAAACGTGTAATTTAATTTCCAAATATTTATGTGTTTGATAGATATTTTTGTTACTAATATCTAACTTAATTTCTTTGTCATCAAAAAACATTCTGTATCATTTTAATGCTTTCAAATCTATTCAAACTTGTTTTATAGCTGAGCACATGGTTTATCTTGGTGAATGTTCCATGTGAATTTGAAAGGAATGTGTGTTCAGTTGTTGTCTACAAACGTCAATTAGGTCAAGCTGATTCATAGTGTTATTCAAATCTTCAATATCCTTCCTTTAATCTAATTGTCCTATTAATTACTGAAAGAGGTGTGTTTTTTTTTGCCATTCTTTTTTTTATTATTATATTATGTTAATCACCATACATTGCATCATTAGTTTTTGATGTAGTGTTCCATGATTCATTGTTTGCATATAACACTCAGCGCTCCATTCAATACGTGCCTTCTTTAATACCCATCACCAGGCTAACCCATCCTCCCATCCCCCTCCCCTCTAGAACCCTCAGTTTGTTTCTCAGAATCCATAGTCTCTCATGGTTCGTCTCCCCCTCCGATTTCCTCCCCTTCATTCTTCCCCTCCTGCTATCTTCTTTTTTTTTTTTTTTTTTTAACATATAATGTATTATTTGTTTCAGAGGTACAGGTCTGTGATTCAACAGTCTTGCACAATTCACAGCGCTTACCAGAGCACATACCCTCCCCAGTGTCCATCACCCAGTCACCCCATCCCTCCCACCCCCCACCACTCCAGCAACCCTCAGTTTGTTTCCTGAGATTAAGAATTCCTCATATCAGTGAGATCATATGATACATGTCTTTTCTGATTGACTTATTTCGCTCAGCATAACACCCTCCAGTTCCATCCACGTCGTTGCAAATGGCAAGATCTCATTCCTTTTGATGGCTGCATAATATTCCATTGTATATATATACCACATCTCCTTTATCCATTCATCTGTCGATGGACATCTTGGCTCTTTCCACAGTTTGGCTATTGTGGACATTGCTGCTATAAACACCGGGGTGCATGTACCCCTTTGGATCCCTACATTTGTATCTTTGGGGTAAATACCCAGTAGTGCAATTGCTGGGTCATAGGGAAGCTCTATTTTCAACTTTTTGAGGAACCTCCATACTGTTTTCCAGAGTGGCTGCACCAGTTTGCATTCCCACCAACAGTGTAGGAGGCTTCCCCTTTCTCCGCATCCCTGCCAATATCTGTCGTTTCCTGACTTGTTAATTTTAGCCATTCTGACTGGTGTGAGGTGGTATCTCATTGAGGTTTTGATTTGGATTTCCCTGATGCCGAGTGATGTTGGGCACTTTTTCATGTGTCTGTTGGCCATTTAGATGTCTTCTTTGGAAAAATGTCTGTTCATGTCTTCTGCCCATTTCTTGATTGGATCATTTGTTCTTTGGGTGTTGAGTTTAAGAAGTTCTTTATAGATTTTGGATACTAGCCTTTTATCTGATACGTCATTTGCAAATATCTTCTCCCATTCTGTCGGTTGTCTTTTGGTTTTGTTGACTGTTTCTTTTGACCCAAATAAATAATATCATGAATGAAAGAGGAGAGATCACAACCAACACCAAAGAAATACAAACAATTATAAGAACATATTATGAGCAACTATATGTCAGCAAATTAGATAATCTGGAAGAAATAGATGCATTCCTAGAGATGTATCAACTACCAAAACTGAACCAGGAAGAAATAGAAAACCTGAAAAGACCTATAACCACTAAGGAAATTGAAGCAGTAATCAGAAATCTCCCAACAAACAAAAGCCCAGGGCCAGATGGCTTCCCAGGGAAATTCTACCAAACATTTAAAGAAGAATTAATACCTATTTTCTGAAACTGTTCCAAAAAATAGAAATGGAAGGAAAACTTCCAATCTCGTTTTATGAGGCTACCATTACCTTGATCCCAAAACCAGACAAAGACCCCATCAAAAAGGAGAATTACAGACCAATATCCTTGATGAACATGGATGAAAAAATTCTCACCAAAATACTAGCCAATAGGATCCAACAGCACATTAAAAGGATTATTTACCACGACCAAGTGGGATTTATCCCTGGGCTGCAAGGTTGGTTCAGCATCCACAAATCAATCAATGTGATACAATACATTAATAAAAGAAAGAACAAGAATCACATGATCCTCTCAATAGATGCAGAAAAAGCATTTGACAAAGTACAGCACACTTTCTTGATCAAAACTCTTCAGAGTATAGGCATAAAGGGTACATACCTCAATATTATAAAAGCCATCTATGAAAAACCCACAGCGAATATCATTCTCAATGGGGAAAAACTGAGAGCTTTCCCCCAAGGTCAGGAACACGGCAGGGATGTCCACTATCATCACTGCTATTCAACATAGTATTAGAAGTCCTAGCCACAGCAATCAGACAACAAAAAGAAATCAAAGGCATCCAAATTGGCAAAGAAGAAGTCAAACTCTCACTCTTTGCAGATGATATGATACTTTATGTGGAAAACCCAAAAGACTCCACCCCAAAACTGCTAGAACTCATACAGGAATTCAGTAAAGTGGCAGGATATAAAATCAATGCAGAGAAATCAGTGGCATTCCTATACACCAAACACAAGACAAAAGAAAGAGAAATTAAGGAGTCAATCCCATTTACAATCATACCCCAAACCATAAGATACCTAGGAATAGATCTAACCAAAGAGGCAAAGAATCTGTACTCAGAAAACTATAAAATACTCATGAAAGAAATTGAGGAAGACACAAAGAAATGGAAAAATGTTCCATGCTCATGGATTGGAAGAACAAATATTGTGAAGATGTCAATGCTACCTAGAGCAATCTACACATTCAATGCAATCCCCATCAAAATACCATCCATTTTTTTCAAAGAAATGGAACAAATAATCCTAAAATTTGTATGGAGCCAGAAAAGACCTTGAATAGCCAGAGGAATGTTGAAAAAGAAAAGCAAAGCTGGCGGCATCACAATTCCGGACTTCAAGCTCTATTACAAAGCTGTCATCATCAAGACAGTATGGTACTGGCACAAAAACAGACACATAGATCAATGGAACAGAATAGAGAGCCCAGAAATGGACACTCAGCTCTATGGGCAACTAATCTTCGACAAAGCAGGAAAGAATGTCCAATGGAAGAAAGACAGTCTCTTCAACAAATGGTGTTGGGAAAATTGGACAGCCACATGCAGAAGAATGAAACTGGACCATTTCCTTGCACCACACAAAAATAGACTCAAAACGGCTGAAAGACCTAAATGTAAGACAGGAGTCCATCAAAATCCTAAAGGAGAACACAGGCAGCAACCTCTTCGACCTCAGCTGCAGCAACTTCTTCCTAGAAACATCGCCAAAGGCAAGGGAAGCAAGGGCAAAAATGAACTAATGGGACTTCATCAAGATGAAAGAGGTGTTTTTAAATCTTCAACTATGACAGTGGATTTGTCTATTTTTTACCCCATGTTTCTGTTAGTTTTTCCTTTGTGTATTTGGATCTCTGTTATTAGGTACTGCATTAGTTTTCTACTGCTGCTCTAAACAAGTTAACAGATAGTGGCTTAAAACAATCCAAATTTATTATCTTACAGTTCTGTAGTTTAGACATTATTATAGGTCTCACTGGGTTAAAATCAAGTATTGGGAGGGCTGTCTTCCTTCCAGAAATGCTAGGGAAGAATCCCATTTCCTTGGCTTTTCCAGCTTCTAAAGGCTACCCACATTGCTTGGTTCATGGCCCCCTTCTTCCATCTTCAAATCCAGCAATGCTGGGCCAAGTCTTTCTCATGTCACATTAACATAATCTTCTCTTCTGTAGTTAAGTCTTCCTCCCTCTTCTGCTGTTATGGTTACACTGGGTTCATCTGGATAATCCAGGATAACCTGGATTAACTTTACTTCAGATCAGCAACCTTAGTTCCATGTGAAACCTTAATTCTAGGAATACAATTTGAACCCTTACTTATATTGCAAGTCTTCTTAGAGTGAATGCTACATTACTTCACATAAAAGAACTTCACAACAATATAATTCCATTTGGTCCTCCTCCCTTCCTCCTCCTTTGTGGTAAGATTGCCATATATTTTTACATCTATATATGTTATAAACCCCATAATACAGTGTTGTATGTTTGCATTACACGGTTGTTTTTAAGAAGTGAAGAGAAAAAATAGTCTTTTATATTTATCTACAAATTTACCATTTCCAATGTGTTTCATTATTTTTTGAAACCCAGGTTTTCCTTCAGATGTTACTACTGCTTTTCTATCTGAAGAAATTGTTTTAATATTTCTTGTAGCACAGGTCTACTGGTTTTCATTTATCAAAAACATCTTTATTTCACTTTCATTTTTAAAGAATATTTTTGCTAGATATAGAATCCTGGCTTTTTTTTCTTTAGCATTTTAAGATGTTGTTCCATTGTCTTCTTTTTTTTTTTTTTAATTTTATTATGTTATGTTAGTCACCATACAATACATCATTAGTTTTTGATGTGGTGATCCACGATCCATTGTTTTCGTATAACACCCAGTGCTCCATGCAGTACGTGCCCTCCTTAATACCCATTGTCTTCTATTCTCCATTGCTTTAGCACTTTAAAGATTTGTTCCATTGTCTTCTATTCTCCATTGCTTCTGATGTCCAGTTAGCCAAAATTTGTCTTTGTTCTCTGTATGTAAAGTATGATTTTATCTGAATATTTTGAAGACTTTTTCCTTACCCTTTGTTCTCAGCAGTTTGATTATGATATACCCAGGCATGATTTACCTTGTATTTATTTTTCTTAGGGTTTTCTTTTTTCTTCCTTTCTTTTTTTTTTTTTTTTAAAGATAGATAGATAGATTGATGGATTTTGTGAGAGAGACAGAGAGAGAGAGAGAGAATCTCAAGCAGACTCTGTGCTGAGAGCAGAGCCCAACATGGGGCTTGATCTCAGCACCCTGAGATTGTGACCTGAGCTGAAACCAAGAGTCAGATGCTTAACTGACTGTGCCACTCAGGAGCCTCTATCCTCCTTAGGGTTTTCTTAGGTTCTTGGTTCTATAAGTTAATGTTTTTCACCATATTTGAGAGGAGTTCAGCTTTAGTGTCTTCAAAAAAAATTTTCTGCTTTATTATCTCTTTCTTGCCTTCTGATTTCTAATTATACAAATGTTAGACATCTTGATATCAGCAATGAGGGTTGCTAAAACTTTGAACATTTTCTTCCTAGCAGTTTTGCTCTGTTCTTTAATTGTATAATTTCTAATGATCTATTTGCAAGTTCACTAATCCTTTTTTTCTGTAGTTTCCAATTTCTTCTTAAGTGCACCCAGTGAGTTTTTCATTTCAGTTTCTTTTTTTTCTTTAAAAATTTCATTTGGTTATTTTATATATATATATTGTTTCCATTTCACTGCTGATCTTTCCCTATGTATCCACTCAATACAAACATTTTCCCTTAATTATTTGAATATATTTACACCAGTTGTTTAAAGTTCTTGTCAACTAATTCTATTACCTAGGTCATCTCAGGGTTTCTATTTATTGCTCATTCTTTTGGCCATGAGTCACAATTTCCTATTTCTCTGCATAGCTAGTAATTTTTTAATTATGTACTTCAAAGTGTAGATGATATTTTATAGAGACAGAAGAGTGTTGGTTTGGGATATAGCAGGAAGTTGGATGAATGACTGATCATCTTGTTCTTGTGGCAGCTTCAGTTTATACTTTGTTAAGGTGAATCTGTTTTGGTTATACATTAGATTTAGGGCAAATCCTTAGTGCCAGGACAAGACTTTACTCCTGAGGCATAACTCTTAGTTTTCACTGGAAAGCACAAGGTGTTTATGAAGTCCCTCTAAATTTGTGAAATTCAAGTTCCAATCTCTGTCCCTCATGTGACAGACAGCAGCTGAAATTGCTGTTCAACTTTTTCAGATTTCCAGCTGTTATTTTCTACCAGGCTCCTTGGGGTTTCCCTTGAATATGCACATTGCAGGGATTGGGCAAGGATTTGAAGGAAATTTATGTGCATATTTGGTGTTTTGTCCATAGCTCCTTCTTTCTGAGATTTCTACCTTCTGACTCCTTCTGAGACCTCAAACCAATATACAACCATGTATTTTGTTTGAGTTCTAGCCACATCATACTGCATAGATTCTTAAGTAACCACAGATCTCACTAGCATCATTCACTTCTTTCAAGGATTGAATAACTTTCTCTAGCTTTTGCCACTTTTTGATCATTCTCCAGTGTGTGTGTGTGTGTATTATTTTTTTGGTCCAGATTTATCATTGATAACTGATACAAACTACTGTACTACTTACTCTTGTAATTGGAACTTCATCTCACTAACTCTTGCTGGGTTTTCTGCATGGATTGGGCAGGACCAATCATTAAGTCATGTATCTTGGTCCTCAAAACCCAAGAGCATGAACTTTCAAATCAAAATAGTCTAACTGTATAGAGCTATTTATTTTTTACTTCAGACTCAGAGTTCTTGTTGTTCAAGCTCCAAGTTCAGTATTCCTGTACTGAATTGATTCTTTTGGCTACCTATACATAGATATTTACTGACAAATTCTGTGTTCTTTTTTTTCTGACTTTGACTCTTGATTTCTTTACATTAAGAAGTTCACCTCAGCATTTCTCAGGGTTAGAGAAACATGGTATTTGGCTTTAATTTTCACTGAATCCTCCTGGCCAGGATTTCCTGGAATTGTTCCATGACTATTCTAAGTCTTGATTGACAACTGTGGCTGGAAGGGATAAATGGTAGATTCCAGGTGCTACTGGTTGTCCCCAAATGAGTGCTGATCCTGGAGCCAAAAGAAACACAATCCATTGCCTGCTTTGGGGGGTATTTTTAGAGTAGTTGCAAACACATGACATTTATCTTGAGAGGTGGCCAATATTTTAAAAATAGCTAATAAAATCAATTTATAAAAGTCTTATTTCTCCATTATAAAAAAAGACTGGGCTCACTTCATTCCATTTGTGCTATGGAGAGTGTTTGGATATGGAAGAAAAACTTTTTCTGATCCCTCCCTGTCAGTCATAATAACTGAGCAAGTCTTACATTTTTACCCAGTAATTTTCATACACTGATCTCTTTATTTCTCCTTACAAACACTATGAATTCTTCAAGCTTCAGCCTTTATGTTACGTTATCCAGATAGCCTTTGATGAAAGACACTGAAGAGGATTTGAATTGCTCTAGTAGAATGTAATATTTTCAACAAAAAATCATTGTCTTATTATCAAAGTAGTAACAGTTAAGAGAATAGTCCTTGGAGTGAGACACACTCAACTTTAAGTCCAAAATCTACCACTTTCTGTGTAACGTTTGGATTTTCTACAACTTCCTTTAAGTTATGCAAGAGATAAAACTAGTCCCAAACTCATTTGGTTGTTGTGAGGATCAGATACAGTAAGGCATAAAAGGTTTGCAACAGTTCCTGCAAACAGTTTCATCATTGCTGTTATTTTCCCCCATAGTAAAGGCTCAGTAAACAATTGCCTAAATAAGTACTTGTTGAACTGACTAAGTGCTATTCTGGTGGAAGAGAAAAACACACAAATTACAAAGACAAGTTAAGAGAAAAAAATAATTATAAGTTTGGTAAAGTAATGATAAGTTATGTAAAGTAGCATAGAAAGAAAAGAGCTAAGAAAGAGAATTAAAAAGGGGGTCTGTGTTAGATAGGATCAGCACAGAAGGCCTCTCAAAGGAGATAACATGTAAGTTGAGTCTTTAGAGATGAGAAGGAACTAGCCACACAAAAAATGAGGATAACAGCATTCCAGGCAGGGACAATAGCACTTACAAAGATCCTGAGGCAGACAGGCACATGAATTTTCTAAAAAGTAAAAGACCACTAGTGTGTTGGGACAGAATGAGTAAGGTCAGGGTGGCACTAGAAACGATCATACAGTAGCAGAGGCCAAACACAAAGTACCTTCCTTATAGGCCAGAGTAGAGTTTGGCCTTTTGTCTAAGTACAAAGGGAAGGCACTGAGGGGTTTTAAGCATGGGAATGACAAGATCTCTAGACCTACTCATCCATGACTCACAAAACAAACTGAAGGAGGAAGGATAAGAATTTCTGGAAACATTTAAAATGATGCTTAGAGAAACTAAGTATAAATGCATAATAAAATATTTTCCATTATGATTGAAGTTATTGATTGCTAACAATCAAAAATCCTTTTGGGATAGTTAATAAAGATTTCATCCACTGCTCTTGCTTCTTTCACAACCGTCATGAATCCCAAGGGATACTGTGACCCACTTAAAATGGAGGATAGAGAAGAGAAGTAAATGTGCTAGGCAGGCAGGGTTAGAGTTACTGAGTGAGGCGGTCATAGTTGACAGCTATGAGGGCCCAGAATAGCACACGTCTGAGCTGTGTGGACCACATTAGATGAAAGACGACTTAGAAGATGCTATGGGGTAGATTTCTTACAAAAAGGAAGGGCAGGATTCAGGTATAAAATTGGTGAGACACTGTGAGATGCTGACATTCCAGCACCAATACCATAAGGAAACTTAAAGAAAATTAATTTATGTATCAGATAATTATCTTTACAAATCAAGCTACCCTTAGGTTAACAGGTCTTTGCAACTATAAGCTTCTTCCTGGAATACTAGGGTTTATCTTCTCTTGAGGCTGCTTCATTCCCTTCATATTCCTTTTTTTTTTTTAATTGCTTCATATTAGTAACACTCTTGGCACTAATTAAGACCACCACCATTACTATAATAAAGTGTTGTTATTTTCACATGATACATTGAGTAATTAAAACTATTTCCTCTCCTGTTATGCTGAGCGAAATAAGTCAATCAGAGAAAGACATGTATCATATGACCTCACTGATATGAGGAATTCTTAATCTCAGGAAACAAACTGAGGGTTGCTGGAGTGGGGGGCGGGTGGGAGGGATGGGGTGGCTGGGTGATAGACACTGGGGAGGGTATGTGCTATGGTGAGCACTGTGAATTGTGCAAGACTGTTGAATCACAGATCTGTACCTCTGAAACAAATAATGCAATATATGTTAAGAAAAAAAAAAGAAGAAGATAGCAGGAGGGGAAGAATGAAGGGGGGGAAATTGGAGGGGGAGACGAACCATGAGAGATGATGGACTCTGAAAAACAAACTGAGGGTTCTAGAGGGGAGAGGGGTGGGAGGATGGGTTAGCCTGGTGATGGGTATTAAAGAGGGCACGTTCTGCATGGAGCACTGGGTGTTATGCACAAACAATGAATATTGGAACACTACATCAAAAACTAATGATGTAATGTATGGTGATTAACATACCAATAAAAAATAAATTGTATTTATTTATTTTCCTTAAGAGAGGAAAAAATATTTCCTCTCTTAAGGAAATTTATTCCCAAGGAAAACTTATGGGTAAGTGATGGCACGCTCATATTCCCATTACCTGTTCACTGATGACAGATTAATTTAAAAGTATACATAATAGCTGAGCTTCCATTTTTTTGGTTTTGTTTTGGGTTTTATTTAAACAACAAAACAAAATTATATTACTATGAGATAGTATGCATCACAAGAACAGCTTTGGAGTTAGTTTTGACTTTTTCTCTTCGAGGATAAAGAGTAGCTTATTAGATGTCAGCTATAATGTTCATAACAGCTAATTATCTTTCATTTTGCAGTAGCTATAATAAGTAAGAGCAAAAATGGTGAATACCTACTGTTGCCAGGTAACTGCATCCACTGTGCTTCCTGCCACCTTCATGAATCTGTACAGAACAGAAAGAACAAATAAAATAAGCTGAGGCATAGATTAGGCCAATCCTTGGGCTAAGAGCCCACAGCCACAATCAAGGTCTATCCAGAGCTACTGGAAGTTAAACTGTACAGAAGGTGAAGGTAAGGATACTTTCAGCTCTTCACACATCCTTTACCATCTGGAAATCAAGACCCCAATACAGCATGCTGTCTATGTCTGTCTTCCCAAGCCCATACCTGATGGTTTCCACATCACTTACCCCATGCACAAAACTTCTCTCTCTCATTTCCTATTCTCTAAGGACTCTGAAATCTGCTAGGAAACAAATAAACTATAACATTTCCCAAGGATGGCGACTCAATAGAGCCTTTGAAAACCTCAGCCTTCTGAAAAGACCATGGGAAAACCCAATTTAGTTATATAAGCATAAAGCACTTTCAAATATGCCCCAGTGATGGGCTGCCATACCTGAGTGTAGAAACCTGAGCACCACACAGAGAAATCTTTTTTTTTAATGTTTCAAGTTTTTATTTAAATTCTAGTTAGTTAACATATAGTGTAATATTAGTTTCAGGAGTAGAATTTAGTGATTCATCACTTACATATAGCATAGAGAAATCTATTTCTGAAGCAGCTAACCAGTGTCATCTGACATTTGCTCAGCTCAAAAGAGAAACCAGACCTGTTTTCTTTCAAAACACACAGCAAAGCCTTGCTACTAGTTCCCTAGCCTCCTATGCTCCTGGAGGTTCTACCAGAACCAGAGCTGGGAGGAAGCTCTAAGGCCCCACAGATGCCGCAGGGTATCATAAATTGCAGGTCTGTGAATAACTCAATTATCTACTAACCTCCATTCTCACTATCCTCATGTTCTGAGGCCATGTGCTGCCACGGCTATTGTTACTATTTGAGAGAGTTACCATGCAGACACAGGAAATCAAAAGGAATATCTCAGTTCTTCAAGACTTTCCCTTCAACCCTGAGACCCTGGAAGGGAACTTTTCTACAGACAGAAACAATCTTCCATCAGTATTTCATAACCAAAAAACTCTTCCATTAGGAAGCGAGAGGGTGTTTTGTCAAGAAAGTCCTAGCCTACCCTGTGCCAGCATAATCTTTCAGGCAGACACATGGCAAAGGGGTTGCCATGTGCTGCCCAAACAGAGGCTCTGCTTTGCCATGATGTGGAAAAGTACTTAATTTTTGCAGGATTGGAAGTGAGAGAGAGGATGCCAGGACTGCTGCTTAGCATAGGAGTGAAGTTTATAAAAGAAGATGAAGAGGAAGGAGAGGAGGGAGTTGGGGGTGGGGTAGGAGAAAGAGAATGGGAGAGGAGAAGGGGAGGAGAACAAGGGATAAGAGGAGGACACGGAAGATAGGAGGAGAAGGAGATGAAGAGGAGGCAGCTTGGCTCTTGTCTATATGGTCTTGTCTTTTTTCTCTAGTACCATTCAGCAGTCAGGAGCAAGAATATGGGAAATGGAACATAAGGGTGATCAGGAATGGAACTGGTTTGATGGGCAAGACCAAAATGTAAATGGAGATTGGAGGGAATATAACATATATTGAGTACCTACTAGTACCAGCCATTCATGTGTTATTTCTTATAATTCTCAAAACCGTTTTGCTTAGGAAGGTGGATATTATTGATTCCATTATACAGATTACTAACTTCCCTACTGGCTAGAGAAGTAGTGGCTCTAGACATCCCAAACAGCCCATTTTATGGAGTCAGGCCACCTCTCCTAGTAGCACTCCTGGGGAAGGAGGGCATGACCAGGCAAAGCCACAAATGCCAGCTGGAGTATTTCCAAAAAAGAAATATTTTAGGTAAAACTATCTTAATTTACATATGAAAAACCATAATAAAAATAACACTGACATTTATAGTGCTCTATCATTATAAAATGCTTTTCAGCTTCTTATATGTATAATTTCACATAGTCCTCAAAACAACCTGGTAGGTAGTAAATACTCCTAATTTATAGTGGAGGAGGCTGAGTCTCGTGGAGGTTATAAGACTTGCTCAAATTCATAGAGCTAGTGTGGACTAAACCCAGGTTCTCTGACTCCAAATCCAATCCTCTTTCTAGGATCCTATGCTGCCTCCAAGCTGTTTTCACTGAGGCCCAGAAGTACAGTACAACTCTAAAATGCAAAAAATAAGTTGAACTTTTGCCTTGAGAAATACTACCAATTTATCCAAAAAAGAGAAAAAAAGGCCTGAGCACCTTTGCTTGTTGGCTTTCTCTCAGACTTGAGCATTGCAGTGCCTATTTGTAAGAGAATATGCAGGGTATCAAAGGTGACTGACCCAGGGCCTCTGCTACATGACGACCACCACAAAAAAGCCAAGAAGAGAGACAAGACAATCAGCTATCAGAGTTTCTATGTGCTATACTACTGGTACAAACCGACTGCTGAGAGATAGCAGTCAAGGGAGCAGTTAGCTCTATACCCTATGGTATTAGAAGAGAGATAAACATTGAGAAAAGCTTCACATCGCACATGACACTGAATTGGCATTAAAAGAAGTGTAAGATTTTGTCATGAAGAACAGGCAAAACAAGGTAGAGTCAAGGTGAGTGTGTTCTCAGGAGTCCATCTTGACTGGATGTCAGAAGACAGGTAAGGGAATGGCAGGAAGTCAGACTGGTCAGGTCACTAGCTGCTAGGCTGTGATGCTAACAAGTCTGGCCTTTATCCCTTAACAACTAGGTACAAGTCTAGCTCCTATATATCTTTCTATGACTAGTACCCAACATAATTTGCAAAATACAGCTGGCTCCTTTCATGTATATTTGTTGGATTTATCCTGTTTTTAAACAAATGAGGGGAATCAGATTTGAGTGTCAGGAAGATCACTCTGGCTGGGTAAAGCTGAAACGTGCTGGTGTGGACAAACTGGTAGGAGATGACCGCACAGAGAGGGGATGCTTGGAAATGTGAAAATGAAAAAAGACCCATTGAGTAACACTGATGGAGCACTCAAGAGGATTTGGTGGGTGAGTCTGAGTTGGGCAAGAGGGGAAAGAGAGGAGCCCAAAGTTTTAATTGTAGTAATGCCATTGCCCAAGATGGGCAACCCAGGAACAGACTTTTGATGCTGATGCTGGTGAATGTATTCCAATCTTCTTGAATATGCCTTAAAGAACTTGAAATAAATAGTCACTGATGATAACAGCTATGCATTTAAAAGAAAATAAGGAGGAAAAAAAATCATTAATGTCCTGCTTGGCTAAAAGGGTCTGGATAGGCAATTAAGAACACATCTAATTTGGTGTCTTAAGAGTTGGAAACTGGTTCTTCATGGTGCTATAATCTGGAGATCCTCATATGCATTGGATAGTTCATTCTGCTATACGTTGATAATTAAGTTCTTAAGTAACTTTCCATTATTAAAAGTAGCATTATAAAAAGAACGGGAAAACTAGAGTTAGGAACATTTAAAGTAAGGCTAATGTTTTCTCCCTCCACACCCTACCCCACATCCCTCAAAGAAAATCCATAAAATCTATAATTAAATACAAAATAGACTGGACCCTTATATAGAATATTATAGTTTACAGAGAAATATTTTAAAATTGAATAAAGGAAAAGACCTACCATGATCCTGGATAGGAAAATCAATTATTCTCCCTAAACTAATTTATGGGTTTAATGAAATCCTAATTTAAAAAATCCCAGTAGATATTTTCGAAACTTTACAAAATCATTCTAACATTCATCTAGAAGACTCCAAGAATATTCCTTAAAACTGGAATAATGAAGAGACATTTGTTTGATCTACCATATATTAAAATATACCATAAAACCCACAAGTATTAAAACATTCCTAGGAATTAGAAAGGAGATCTTAGGAACTCATAAAGAGATTAGGAATTAGTAAGGAGAGATATGGAATAGATTTTTTTTCAAGTTACATATAAGAATTTATTACATGGAAAAGAACTTAGTATATGAAAAACTGAAGCATTTCTTTATTGATGTTATATGATTTGTGGCTATTTGGGAAAAAAAATTAAAGTCAGATCCTCACTTAAGATCGTATTTTGTATAAGAAATCAAAATAGTAAAATATAGCTTAGTTTCATTATATTAAAAAATATCTCAATTACAATTTAATATTTTGAAACAAATGATATTATTATCTTCTTAACTTTAGTAGCATATTGAAGCAGTAGAAAAGCTGTTTTAACTTTGAGGAAACACCACTATTAAATATGTATTCACATGAAAATTACTATAAACTACATTCTTCCTTTTTCCTTCTTAGCAAAATGAAGCATTTTTATACTTCTTCATTCAAGATTGCCCTTATGGAAGCATTTTTATACTTATTCTGAGGAGGAAAAATCTAATTCACAAATAATGTCAAACAAAATATGCATTTCCAAATACTACCAAGATGACCAAACATACTCTTGTTTTTTGAGAAGTGTAAAAAATTGACCTCAAATGAGCAAAATGTTCTGTTTTCAGAAGTCTTTGACATTATTTTTTAAAACCAGAAAAAGAGAAAACAACTACAGAAATAACACATAAAGGAAACCGATTAGACAAAACCCCAAGGAATAGACACTATAAGTCAATGAGTTTCGGGAATTCTCCCCACCCCCATGCTCCTTCCCTGAAAATTAGGGCTCTCTATGACTATCCTGTATCCATATCATTTCTATCCTTTATTTTTATATCTATATTGGCAATGTGGAAGACAGCAAGTCCAAAAGATCATAATTTTCTTTGTTCAAATCTAACATTGATGGATTCTTCTGCTCTCTAGTTCTGCCTGTTTCTCAGAAACTGGCCCAAACCACATAAATGAATAACTTCAACACAGCTGCAGAATGCTCCACAACAGTAATATTAGAGGTGGAAAAACATGCACACAGACTAGTGCTGTCAAGAGTGAAATACCACTGGGAAAGTGAAATTCCGTTTAGTGTCTGGTATTATCCAAGGATTTTCAGCCATCCACTTCCATTCTAATCCCTAGATTTAGGTCTATGAATGTACAAGTAAAAGATGACCCAGGATGTGAATAACAAAAAGGGCAAGATCTTGGTTTTCCAAGGTTGGATGTCTCCATACCTGAATTATGAAGACAGAAATCCTGGATGATTATCCCAGAGAACAGAAGATGTCTGCCCTCACACTGACATCCAGTCATGCAAAGAAGGGTAAGAGAGGGAAAGGGCAGGGACTTGTATCAAAGGAAATTAGCTAGTGCCAGGCAGACATTTCAGTATTGGGAGATCTTTCCCACTGGAGCCAATCTGCTGCTATGGAAAAGAACAACATATCCCCTTTCATTGTGAGAGTTCCTTTTCCTCCCCCAAGAGATCCCAAATCTGGGAGAATTTCTTTCCTTTGTTATCCACCTGCACATATGACGTATCTGAAATACTGTTGAGCCTTCTCTCCCAGGGCATATCACAGCTCTCTCTTATAATAAGGCACATCTTTATTCATGGTCTTTGGGGTTTGATTTCTACTTCTGGACCACAGAATGCAACCCTAAAAACTGGATTCTGAATTTTGCTCCCAGGAAGGAGGATAAATCCTTCACAGGGAACTGGATGTCTAAATGAGTACAAACTTCAATAAGAGAGTGGTAGTCTGATCTTTTTCCCCTTGTCCACAAAGAGAACTTTGGTTATGTAACTAGCACGAATAAGATGTGATAGCTATTCTACACAAAGCCTAGGAAAAACCTGTGAGGAAATTATTCATCTTGAGTTACAGCAAACCAGGCATCTTCCATTTGGTCCAAAGCCACTTACTTTTCCATGGCTAGTTATATATTGAGCTATCTATACTAGGTGCTGCACAGACCAATGATATATTGATACATCTCTCTCTCTCTTTCTCTTTCCCTCCCTCCCTTCCTGTCCCTCTCACTCCCTCCCTTCCCTTTTTCTCCCCACCCCTATTTATATATAATATTACATTGGCAGTAAGCTGATAAATAGCATGGCTATATATTCATTGACTTTAATAGCTAGTGCAGCTCTCTGTTTAGGCTTCCCTTCTAGCTTACTATTCCCTCAATTTGATAGATTTATAGAGTTTTAATATACTGGAACTTGAGATGGATGAGATTCTTCAACCAATCTTTCTTGTCAATAAAAATTACATCCATGAAGTTTAATTTTAAGGGCAATCTTGAATGAAGAAAGGAAAAAATAAGTTAGCTACCATATACTGATTGACAGGCATTTGGTAGGTGGTTTACACAATGTACAACCCTGTAAGGTTGTATCATCACTTTCATTTTATAGATGAAGAAACTGTGCTCAAGATCACCCAGGTAATAAGTTGCAGAGCTGAGATTCAAACCCAGTTCTGAGTCTAAAGCCCTTGTTTTAACCATGCAGAGATGACAAATTTGTGATGTTTGTAGTGCTGTCCCCATTTTCTGAGCCCATAGTAGGTATTGGTAATAGATCTCAATATTGTCTCACTAATCTCGGAATTGACCTAGGAATCCTTCTAAAGACAGGGTACCAGGCACTATTACCTGGATCTGGCCCCTCAGGATGAAGCTTATTTGCTGCTAATGGGGAGTTAAAAGGAGGGAGGCTACAGGGCCGTGTTTGGAATAAAATGGAGGCAGATGTGAGATAACACATAAAGGACAAAATAAGTTTGCTTGATTAAAATGAAGGCAAATGGCAGGGGGGTGGGGGATGATGAGAGAAGATGTTGAAACAGATCTGGAAGGCTATGGCTGGAGCTGAAAGGTGCTGGTTAGGGAAATATTATTATAGACATGTCTTGACAGTCTAAAATGCTCCTAAGGAAGTCATAAAGACTTGGATTCAAGCAAAAAAGGTATAACTGACCAGATATGATTTGCCCTGGCTGTGGAGCCTGATGGGAAGGAGGAAAAATGCATCAAGATGTCATGATAAATTTCACATGTAAAACTGAACTTTCCAAAAGTTCAAACTTTGGTATGAAGCTGAGTCTAGGAGAATTAACACTGTGGAACTAAGGTGAAAAAGGATTATATTTTTTCTAGTATGCTAGACCATGTGGCTTTGTTAAAAAATGAAGATTCAAAAAAATAGCACCACAGAGTAGAAAGACCATGGATCCAGGAGTTAGACAGATACCTGATTTAAGACTTGGCTCCACAGCTTATTAGCTAGGTGGCCTTGGGTACATTGTTTAATCTCTCTAAACCATTTCAAATGGAGGGAACAGCACTTACTTCTTAAAGGCCTTGTGAAGATTAACAAGATAACATGCATGAAGGAACAAGGCTACTTCCTGGCATACTGTTGGCACTGAGTAAATGTGAGTTTGGTAAAAATTTAATACCTGTGCACCTCCATTCCTTGATCTGTAAAACAAAGATAATAAAACCCGTTCTGCCTATATTACAGGGTAGTGGTTTTTATGCTTTGGTGTGCAAAGAACGCCTTGGAGTTGCTGTTCAAAAATCCAATATCTAAATCTTATCCCCCCACATTCTGGTTTGGTAGGTCTAGGCTGGAGCTTAAGAATCATGCTGCATTTTTAAGAAACTCAACAAGTGCTTCTAATGCAGGAGGACCATGGGTCACACCTTTGACAGATTCTGATCTTAGTAGTGCCTCTCAGGGTAGGCATTCTTGGAAGAGAGGGTAGGGTTCTCAGGGAAAGTAGAAGAAGAAAAAAATGAGAAAATAAATGGAAAAAAAGAAAGTGAGGAAGAATATCTGTGTCAAATCTAAGTCTATGTCCCAGGACTCCAGTCTCCTTCTCCAATGTTCCTTCTAACCCCCATTTGACTTCTCTGACATTGGAGGAAGAGAGAAACATCTTCATCATAATGGCAATAATTGATGACCGTGGGCTTGGGGAAAGAATTAGGTTGTTTCTCTAATCAGGAAAGAAGTCCTTTCCGGGGGTGGGGGGAAAGGCAAGTTTAGAAGTTGTAGTCACTAACACAATGCTTAGCTAGGGAGCAGACCTTTGCAGTAGCCAATGCTTCCCTGTTAATGAGTACTAAACAGCTGCTGGGGGCCTTTCCTCTCTAGAGAAAGAGATGGAAACTCTTTTCTTATGAACTAAGAGGAATAAATTGTTCTCTCCTCCTGTAGCTTGGTCAAGTCATATAACTCTTTCACAGTTGAAATTAAACAGAACAATTACTAGGAATAACATTGTAATAATTACTCTGTACACCAAATTGTCCCCAGCTGTGCATCTTCCCACTCCAAATGAGAATGTGGTGGTTTTTACACAGGAGGTAGACCTGTGATCACCCTCATTATCCTGGCATGTTACTAATCTTTCTAGTTCCTATATCCACTCAATTCTCTAAACTTCCTGGGAAACTACATAAAGTTATATACAAAAAAAAAAAAAAAAAAGGAAAAAACCTGCCTTTTCATCTTTGAAATACACTTATTCTTAACAATTGTGGCTGATATTCCTTTATGTGTCAACTGTGCCAGGAACTGTGCTGAGCACTTTATTTCATTTAACTCTACAATAAGCCTAAGAAATAGGTAATTTAATCAGTCCCATTTTACAGATGAAAAGACTGAGGTTTTATAGACATTAAACAATTCCTCAAGATGACCTAGTGAGTCACTATACTAGGTCTCATCTAGTTGCAAAGTGCGTGCTTTTCACCATCCTGCTTTTTCCCCAATCCTACTCACTATAGTAGAAAACAGATTGTTATTATAATGTCTTTATGGAGGAGGGGACCCATGAAGTAAAAAATACATATGGCCCATAAAAGTCATAATGGGAGCCAAGTAATAGGAACATAGCGAAGTTTCCATCCTTATCCACCCATACAGCCTTCATTACTATCTATGCTTTAAGTACAAGTGGAGTCTATAAATCAGCATTAGGCTTAGTAGGAGAATTAGACACAACTAAAGATAGAAATTCTGGATATAAGAATGATGAATCACAGACCTGTACCCCTGAAACAAATAATACATTATATGTTAATTAATTGAATTTAAATTTTTTTTTTAAAAGGAAAAATAAATAAATAAATTTGCTTGGGGCACCCGGATGGCTCAGTTGGTTAAGCATCCGACTCTTGATTTCAGTTCAGCTCATGATCTCAGGGTTGTGAGATCGAGCCCCTGTGAGGCCCAGTGCTGGGCATGGAGCCTGCTTAAGATTTTCTTCCCTCTTTGCCCCTCCCCCCCAGCCCCCCAGCTCAAGCACATGCACTCTCTCGCTCTAAAAAATAATAATAATAAAACAAAATAAAATAAATTTGCTTGTAAAAAAGTGAAATTCTGGATATAAAAAGGAAATTTTTCTGTTTCTGGTTTGTAGACCATTGAGCATATAACATACATCATGCGGTCTGCTATGATGGGGAGGCCATTATTTGCTGCCTAATTGTCTTCTGCTTTTACCCTCATTGCCCAAATTAGAATGTTTTCCACAGCTCTTTGGGCTGCCACGGGAGCTAAAGGCCCTGTCTAGCTTTCTGTTCTAACACAGGTTCAGGTTAGAATATTCCACTAATACCTCTGTAGAATGTTAGGATAGCTTCCATTTTTCATTCAACACATTTGAGCACCTGCTATGCATTAGGCTTTTTGCCGGCACTGCATATACACTGGTAAATATAACAGACATACTTCCCACCCTCATGGAGTTTGTAATCTTTAACCAACAAATAAACATACAATAAATATGTAGTTTTATATTGTGATAAATACCAAAAAGAGAACCAACAGAGTGTGTTGATAGAGAATTACTTAGCTCAGTTACTCAAGGAAGGTCTCTAATAGATGAGGAGAAACCAGCCATGTGGCAAGCAGAGAGAACACTCTAGAAGGAAGAGCATATGTGAAGGCCCCCAAGTAAAGAGAAGCCTAGCACATACCAAGCCAGTGAGGTGTGAGTGAAATGAGAAAAAGGGAAAGCTGAAGAAGATAAGAATGAAGAGCTACGCAGCAGTCAGATTAGTCATGATAGAGCCTTGTAGACGTGGTAAAGAGATTGAATTTTATTCTAAGAACAATGAAAAGTCATTAGGAGTCTTCTGCAAGAGACTTATGTCATGTGAATTATATGGCTGCAGAAGATTTTCTGACAACTGAGTAGTGTATAGAATAGAGAGGGCAAGAATGGAAGCAAGCGCACTGGTAACAAGACTGTTAATGTGGTCCAGGTTCTGAATTTTCCAAATGGTAATTCTTTTGTTATTGTCTGCTATACCGCCATCCCTCCCCCCAAAGCAGGGTTCATATTCCAAGTTGTCCAGACATGTCTGTGGAACACTAGTCTCTCAAGATGGTCTCTGAAAGTAAGACTCTGGTCAAATAAATGTAAGAAATTCTGCATGCTAAATCCCCTTCTTGGAGATTCAGAATGTAATGTATTAAAGGTGCCAGGAAGTGTTTCAGAACATTTGTGTATCCCAGTATTTCTCCAAATTACTGGACCATGGAACGTTTTATCCCCCTCCCCCAATATAATGTTAATATCCTGCAAAACTGATATTCTCCAGAGCACATTTAAGGAAATGCTACCATAAGTCTTTCTAACCAAGAGTTAACTCATTGTTCTTGGTTTACTGAGACCCCATTTTCCCACCTCCCTATCAATTATTTCAATGGTTTAGACAATATTTTCTGACTCCACCTATATTATATGATCATATCAGCCCTTATATGACTTATTTCTTCTCTCCATTTCTACCATCTATTTTCTGCCACTTGTCTCTTTACTTTTACATTGTAAAAGTTGATGAAGTTTTCCTTTGTTTCAGTAACGATAATTTTCTTCTTTGTTTCTGGATCTGGATCTTCTATGAGACAGCTGTTGAGTATCCTGAAATGATCCTCTATATCAGTAATATTTTATCTCAAATTTTCTATCTCTGTCTAAAGCTCTGTATATGGAAGATTTTCTCTTCCAATTATTTTATTGGATTCTTTCTTTTAAGAGCTTTTTGGAGATATGATTCAATACAAATTTATTTAAATGTACACTTTAAGTGTACAACTCAATAGTTATTTATAGAGTTGTGGAAGCACAACACAATCTAATTCTAGAATATTTAATTTCAAAAAGAAACCCTGTACCTCTGAGCAGTCACTCTCCATTTCCTCACAATCTCCACCAGCCCTAACCAACCACTAATCTACTTTGTGTCTCTATAGATTGTCTATTCTGTTAATTTCATATAAAGGAAATCATACAATGTGGGGCCTTTTGTGACTGGCTTCTTTCAGTTAGCATAATGTTTTCAAGCTTCATCCATGTTGTAACCTGTACTGGTATTTCATTTCTTTTTATTCTCAAATAATATTCCAATTTATGGATATACCACTTTTTATTTATCCATTCATCAGCCACGGATATTTGGGTTGTTTCTACTCTTTGGCTATTATGAATAATCCCACTATGAATATTTGTACACATGTTTTTATGGACATACATTTTCATTTCTCTTGGGTATATACCTCAGAGTGGAATTGCTGAGTCATAATGGTAACTCTGTGTTTAACCTTTTTTGAGTAATTGCCAGACTGTTTTCTGAAGCAGTTGCACCATATTACATTCCCACCAGCAGTGTATGAAAGTTCCAGTTTCTCCATGTCTTCTCCAATATGTATTCTTTTTACTTTCTCCAATATTTATTCTTGCATATTTTTTTATTTTGACCATCCAAATGGATATGAAGTGGTATCTCATTGTGATTTCGATTTGCATTTCCTTAATGACTAATGATACTAGGCATCCATTCTTGTGCTTACTGGCCATTAGCATATCTTCATTGGAGAAATGCCATTTCAAGTTCCTTTTGCTCAATTTTAAAATAGGCTATCTGCCTTTTTATTGTTAATTTGTAAGAGTTCTTTATATATATCTTGGATACAAGTCACTTATCAGTTACATGACTTGCAAATATTTTCTCCCATTCTGTATTTTCACATTCTTGATGGTATCATTTGATACACAAAATTTCTTAATTTTGATGAGGTCCAATTAATCAATGTTTTCTTTTATCACTTATGTTTTTAGTGCTATACCTAAGAAATCACTGTCTAACCTTTACTGAACTTAATTTCAGCAATTATAAGTTTAGTCTCAAAAAATATCTTTTTGTTCTCTTTGTACCTTTTTTTTCATAGAAATGTGTTTTTATTCTGCAAGTACAATATCTTCCTATATCTTCATAAGGATACTAATTTCAAATTTTTATTTTTAAAATTCTTTTTTTTTAAGATTTTATTTATTTATTTGAGAGAGCAAGCACAAAGGAGGAGGAGAGGGAGAAGCAGACTCCCTGCTGAGCAGAGAGCCTGACGCAGGACTTGATCCCAGGACCCCGAGATCACGACCTGAGCCGAAGGCAGATGCTCAACAGACTGAGCCACCCAGAAGCCCTATTTTAAAAATTCTGGTCTTGAAATATAATTCTTCCTGGGTCAATTTATTTATTTATTTATCTCGGGTTTTCTCTTTCATGCTACTGGTTTCCTTCTTATGTCTTGTGATCTTTGGCTATCTATTCATATTTAAAAATTGGGGATAAGTAGATTCTTCTAGGTAGCAGGTACAGAATTTTCTCAGCTGTTGAATATTTAGGCTTTTTAGATAAGTCCTTCCTTGCTCTAGGATCTCTATTTTGTTGGCAGAGCTTGTTCACCAACACACTTCACTTTAGAGAGGGAGTAAGGTAGTGCACAGACAGCCTTTGGGCTAGGGTATCTGGCAGTGCTTTATCTCAGTGTTTTACTCTGCAGGAACAACTCCATTTTAGCAATACCAGTTTATCCCTAGGCAATCCCTTCAATTTCTTTGGTGAAGGCTCCTAAATCTTGGGTTGGGATTTGCTCAGAGATAATAGATTGAGCTGTCTTTACTCTGTATGGGCAGTGTAGAGGACTTAAAATGATGGAGGGAAGAGCTGAGCTGTAAGTGTAGTTTCACTGCAGACAGACTTTTATATAAACCCCTTGGCTTGGTCTCCCTTTCTCACCCCAACCCTTCCTGACTCTGAGGCTATCTGCTAGGTGGACTGGCTATATTTTCCCAGAGCCTATGTTCCCTGGGTTGCCACTTCCTCACTCTGCTTAATCTGTCAACAGTCTTCCACCTGTTTTATAGAAATCTGTCAAAATCTCTCATCTGCTTATGAGCCCTCTTTTGTGTGTTTGTTATTATGGATTTATTCTTTACCAATTTTTAATAGGAGCTGGGATGGTGGTTCCAAGAGGAAATGGAGCTTGTGCTCAGATCACTATCCTGAACTTGAAGCACACCCAATATTTTTTAAAGCCATCTTTTGTTGCTCCAGGGATTGTATTCCCTGAATATGAATGTGTGTTCATCTTGGTGTTACTTCCTTTTGAAAAGCTCCCTTTTCTGCATGTGATGGCCCTTGAAAGAGAGATGTTAACTGTCCAAAAGGAGGAAGTCATCCTTTATTAATTCTCTCACCCCACTTTGCCGAGATATCCATCAATAAATCATATCTACCCTAACTTCTATCTCTTCTGCCATTACCTTAACCCAATCTACCATCATCTTGTAATGAAATGGTATTCTTACTGAGCTCTTTTGATCCCTTACTTTTGTACCTTGAAATCTATTTGGCACAGAGAATAGAGTAGACTCTAGGGTATGTCACTGCTCTTACAAAAACTCTGTAATGGTTTTCCATTGCTTATAGAATAAAATATACAACTTCTTTACCATGGTATACATAGTCCAGTAATGATCCTGTTCTGGCCTATCTGTGTTCTCACTTTCTGCCATTCTCCTCTGGCTCACTATACTGCCCATCTCTCTATTCCTCAAATGCCTTACCCTTACTTCTGATTCAGGACATTGACAAACATGGCCTAGAACTTCTACCTAGAACTTTCTTTTCTCTACTCAAATACAAAATAGGTGTTCAATAAATATTTACTGAGAGGAAATTTAGTCGTCATCTCATTAGGGATGTGAAGGCCTCAAAAAAGCTCCAGGAAACACACTTTCAGTGAATATCTGCTTTTCTTGACACTGCCACATCGGCAACAAAATAGATTAGCTCCTTACTCTATAGCAGATACAGCAATACACTCCAAATAAGTTAAAAGAGCCTAACACTGAAAATTAAAACATTAGGAAGCCTAGATGGAAATGAAATAGTAACTTTATCCTAAATGTGTAAGGGAAGAAGCAGAAAAGACTATCAACAAGAAAGCAGACAAGAACAATTATAATAAAAATGAACTTCTGAAACAATATGTTTCAAAGTAATAAGAAAAGCAATAGATTAAGATAAAATTGTCATTATGTAGATGATGCATACAAGTTTACAAAAGAAAAACAGAAAACTGATATAACCCTAAAAAACAATTCTTACCCTTCTAGATAAAAAATCACTGACTAGGGATGCCTGGGTGGTTCAGTTGGTTAAGTGTCCGCCTTCAGCTCAGGTTGTGATCCCAGGGTCCTAGGATCGAGTCTCACATTGGGCTCCCTGCTCTGTGGGAAGCCTGCTTCTCTCTCTACTTGTGTGCTCTCTCTCTCTCTGACAAATAAATAAATAAAATCTTTAAAAAAAAAAATCACTGACTAAAAATGGCCAGTTCACAAATAAGGAAATGAAAATAATAAAACAAGCATTTTATTAAGTACTTCCCATATGCTAGTCCTGAAGAAATAAACATGAAGATTCTATCTCTGTCCTAGTGGAGTTATATCCTAATTGGGAAGATAATTCTGTTTAGTCCTGTAACTACCTAAGTAAAAAAGCTTAAAATTGGTTCTCTGAAACTAAAGCTAATCATTATGATTTATATAAATCACTATAATTTATTTAAATCACTATACAATGATTTACAATGCTTCACAATCACATTTGTGCATACTGTGTTCAGATCAGATGAATTTAGAACCATCGGTTGAATAAGACCGTATTCATTCAATAAGCATTTATAAGACACCTACTATATTCTAAATGAATAAAACATAGAC
This sequence comes from Phoca vitulina, assembly GCF_004348235.1. Lineage (NCBI taxonomy): Eukaryota > Metazoa > Chordata > Mammalia > Carnivora > Phocidae > Phoca > Phoca vitulina. Next base: position 11,092,564 of record NW_022589751.1, read on the forward strand.
TAGGTCCTGGTCCCAGGCCACAGTCTATCAGGGAAGGCAGATATGTAAATAAATAATTTATCATCAATTTGATAAGTGCTAGAGAAAAAAATAAACAAAATGCTATTAATAAGGACAGAGGAGGTGATAAAAAATCTTGCCTGAGGATGTCAGAGAAGACTTGTTGAAAAGAGGACAAATGAGAGGAGAGTGTATTCCAAAGAAAATGACACAAACTAAAAAGGGGCAAAGGTAAAAAGTGTATAGTGTCTTTCAAAATTTACACATACTTTGATGTAGCTAAGGGCAGGTGGTGCACAGGGGTATAGCTGATTACTAGCTGCAAAGTGAGGCAGGTACTGGACCCTACAGGCCAGGGGTGCACATGAAAGCATTTGGACTTCAAGCAAGAGTGATTTGACCACATGTTGTATTTTTTAAAAAAACTACCCAGAAAATCTTGGGGTGCCTCGGTGGCTCAGTTGTTAAGCGTCTGCCTTCGGCTCAGGTCATGATCCCAGGGTCCTGGGGTCGAGCCCCGCATCGGGCTCCCTGCACGGCGGGAGGCCTGCTTCTCCCTCTCCCACTCCCCCTGCTTGTGTTCCCTCTCTCGCTGTGTCTCTCTCTGTCAAATAAATAAATAAAATCTTTAAAAAAAAAAAACCTACTCAGAAAATCTATATGGAGAAATTATTAGAGTCTGAGACTAGATATAGAGAAACCATCCAGGAGGAAGAAAGGTTTAAAATAAAAATGAAAAGAAGATGGGATGTGAGTGATACTAAGAATTCAGAAATAACAGAACTTAATAACTAACTAATGGACTATGTGAACAAAGGAGAGGAATGAAAGTAAAATGGCCTCCTGGTCTGTACCTCAGGCAAAATGGTTATAGTGTCATTAACCAAACCTGGGATGGGAGAAAGGAGACAACATAAGGTTTTAGAAAATGTTCAGTTCTCTTCATAGTTAACAGAATTCAAATTTAAACATCCATGAGGCACAGTCTTGCATTAATTAAAATAGAGTAAATTAATAAAAATATAATCACCACTGTGGGGTACTGGGGGAAAAGGTATACTAATACATTGCTGCCCTACAACCTGGTGAAGTCGTTCTGAAAAGAAATTTGGCAACAAATATAAAAGCCATAAAAATTATCATGTTCTTTGACCCAGAAACACAACTTTTTGGAATGTAGCCCAAGGATATAATTCAAAAGAAATAAAAAACCTATTTGTATAAAGATGTTTATAGCTGTGCTATATATTACAGACAAAAACTGGAAACAGCCCAAATGCCCAACAGTGAGGGAATGTTTAAGCAGACTTTGGTACATTAATGCAATGGGGTATTTTATTGCTATTAAGAATGACAAATATGAGAACTATGTAGAAATAAAAAAGGGCAATATAAAGCAATGAGTAAAAAATGCAGAACTCAAAATGATGCATATAGAATGATCATAACTATGTAAAATGATATCTGTATTACCAGGAGTATTGGAAAAGACTACAGAGTTGGTAATTTAGAGTGCTGACATTTTTGTTATTGTTGGTTGAGTTGCTGGGAACGTTTATGTGTTTCAAGTTATAATTCACTGTATATTTAGTACATACACATTAAGAAAGATATATCTCCACTTTTTTCTGGCACATAAAATTTTTAAAAGTGCTCATCTGTACCTTTCCTTTCCGTAAGTGATTTTCTCTAATCTCTTGAGTCCTATTAATTTTTGGGTGTATGGGGAGGTGGACTCCATCCATACTCCATGACCTTCTAACTCAATCAAATCCCACCCCTTATGGTCATTCATAGCACCATGTACCTTTCCTTGGTATTGTCTTAGTTTTAAGATCAGTTAATTAATGTTTACATCTCCCCTACCATATTGTATGCTCCATGAGGGTAGAGAAAGTATCTGTTTTTGTTTATTATTATATTAGTTCCTAATGTAATACCCAGAACATTGCAGTTACTCAAGAAACATTTGCAGGGTGAATGAATGATTGACCCTGTAGGTCATGTTACTGAGAGGGCATTGTCAGTTCCATGAAAATACACTGATCAAACCATTAAAGAAAAAGGACAATCCAAAAGAATAGCTACATGGATTAAAATGATAGTTATTGGCCTTGCTTTATTATGTATTATGAATTATGAATAAAGTTCTATACATGTGGTTCTTATCCCTTAATTGTAACACATAAAATGAAATCAATCTCTCCATCTCCATCACACACACACACACACACACAGTAATTTCAAAGTTCAGTTAAAGCATGCAAAAGGAAACCAAGAGCTGCATTTGTGGGTAGGGACCAAGGTCATGAAATTGCTGTGTAAAAAAAAGGGAAAGTTGCTCCTGAAAGAAATGGGGAGAAAAGAAAAGGGTGGGGGAAAGGACAGGAGCTGAACTAAGGGCTTAGGAATTCTTTGTAAAAAGGAAAATGCCTAAAATTAAATTTCGGGTAGTTAATGTTGTTACAGTGCAAATCCATGTGCCTTCCCAAACCTTCAGTGATGTCTGCTATGTTCATTACCTTAGATCAAGACTAAGCCACCCTAAAAGGGAGGACAGAGTTATAAGAGCCATCAAGCCACAAGGGCCATCTTGGAGGTTGGCCAAAAGTTTCTCTCCTCTGATAATCAATATTTATCTAACCTCATTTGGAATGTATACCTCACTGGAAAATGTCTTACTCATCTTTCAATTTTCAGGAATAACCATACCTATTCCAGAGTATGACAGGATTGCACATGACAGGTGTGTCTTGGTGCATACTCTGTGCTCCCAGGGAACTCCTGACTCCAACTTCATAGTTCCCACCCTTTCTGCTCCAGTCACATCTCCACTTTAGGTCTTGGATCAACATATAGCTTCAGCCTTCCTCATACCATTCCCTCACACATGCCTTCTGACTCTGTATAACTGAATCTAACCTGCATGGATTCAATCTGGGCTGGCCTACCAACACTATTTAACATAGTGCCTCATCCATAACCAGTGCTTAAAAAAGATTATTAGATTCAGTCAAAATTAATTAAATGTGGTAATAATTCTAATGCTTTAATCTACAAGTAGCAGTAGTGTTTCTCAACTTTTTAATCCAGCTATACTGGCCAGGGTTTTGTCAAGCTTTACTTTCTAGAAATGGTCATAAGAATAGAGTAATAATATTTTGACTTTTAAAAAATATAAAATGCGATGAAATGCTATAATATTAAATGTGCTTTTTAAAACAATGTAATCCCTTCCAACCTGCCCAGGAGATTGTGATATCCTTCCCCAATTTCACCACCTTCTGCTGACTATGGAAGGCCTGGAGAGATGCAAAGCTCTTCTGCTGTTTGATGGAGAATCACTGATTTAGAACTGGGGAAGTCACTATGAAAAAAGTCTCTCCATCCTTCTTAAGACCACAAATAACCAGGAAAAATATAAATACATTAATTCATTACATTTATGAATAGTCTTATAAGAACTGCTAAAAAATATGACCTACCCATCTAGGAGGGTGATGACGTTCTTCCTGGGTCTCCCAATATTAGGGCCATACAAGCTGGCTCTGGAGTAAATCCGGATGGGTTGCAACAGGCTCTTCAGCTGGATGTAATCCTTTCCCAACTGGCTGCCATTTACCGCCCGGCCATGCATGGTTCTATAGTTATTTGGCTCTAGATTAAAAGCAGACATGCAAGTCAGAGTTGAGAAGGGTAAGGCTCTGCCAACCCTTTCCTGTCCACAGATCTTTCTGCCTTTTTCCTAACAATGTGAATAAAATAACCAAAAAGAGAGTGTAAGCTAGTTTAACTTGAGGAACCATCATAACAAAAAGTTAAGGGCCATTTTAGCATTCTACTCATTTTCAAACTAATCTTCACATAAGATCACCTAATCCACAAGAGAGAGACCATGCTGATTTTTGGGTGATACTTCATAATCAATGGTCTACTGGGCTGAATAGTGTCTCCCAAAGTTCATGTCTACCTGTAACTTCAGAATGTGACCTTATTTGGAAATAGAGTCTTTGAAGATGTAGTTAAGATGAGGTCATATGGGATTAGGGTGTGCCCTAAATTCAGTGCCTGGTGTCTTTATAAAAAAAACGAATGGAGAGGGAGATTCAGGTACACAGACACACTGGGAAGAGGGCCATGTGTCGACAGAGGCAAAGATTGGAAGAATGCTGCTATGCCAAGGATTGCTGGCAGCAGCTACTAAAAGCTGAGAAAGAGGCATGGAATAGATCCTCCCTCAGAGCCTCCAGAAGGAATCAACACTGGCAATGCTCTGATTTCAGGCTTCTGGTTCCCTGAACTGTGAGAGAATACATTTCTGTTGTTTTACACCACTGAGCTTATGGTAATTTGTTATGAACAGGCTTAGGAAACTGATACAAATGGTAAGAAAGGAAAGTTTTATAAAGATGGCCATTGTATCAAAAAGAAAAATCTTAATGTTTAATAACAAAGTGGCTGGGTGAAATAATTTAGAGCACAACACCCTCCCTCAGTTTCTATTAACTTGGTAGTTCTAAAAGGGCTAGGAAAGTCCTAAAAACCAGCAACTCCACTGCTGGAGGGAGCTAACTTGATTTGGAATTAAGCACATGCTCCAGGTAGGGCAGATACCTTGGCTACCTTGAGGTTTTGTAGTGTCAAGAAATTGACCAGCAGACCTGCAAGAAATTTAACAGGGAGATTTGGGGAATAAGACAGACACAGTGGGCCTTGATAAGCTCACACATACGACACGCTTTCACCACTGTGTCTCCTGACTTAAAAATAGTTTATGTGGAGTTAATGTTACTCCCTTCACCATATTCTACATGGTTTCCTCAATGTAAAATGTCCAGCACATGCAGGACCATATCTCCATATGTGACCAGACCCACTAATTAAATATAAGTAACTCAGCTACTCCACTCTCAGCTGGACAGCCCCACTCTTGCAGATCTGTAATTTAAATGCATACCCCTTGTCGTCTGGAAGGCTGTGTATGCTCAGGAGAGACTGGAGAGGGCACTAACTATCCATGTACTCGTAGATGAATGTGAAACCTAGCACATTTATAAAGGAGACAATGAGAAGGCATGCCAGAAAAGAAAAGCCAGTGAGAATTATAAACTGTTTAAATTTGGAATCTGTTCTCCAACTCACACACAGATCCACTGGCAAAGGATGGAAGCCTTACTGGTGCAAAGTAAGCACAGCCTCTAATCAATCATTGTCTAACATTAAGCTATGCTGACTCAGGGACAACCTCTAGGAAGCTGGCCTTAAGAAATGATTAAAAAATAGAAAAACTTAAGATATATCAGCATCTACACAATGCAAGAGAGACAGACTCTACAGAATTATTCCATGTAAGTCACTAAACAAACAAACAAAAAAGAAACAAAAAAAACAGCCTCTGGGATAGAGGATTCAGAATCCAGAGTTGTTCCAACATATTACCTAAAATGTAAATTTTCAACAACAACAAAAATTACAACATGCAAAGAAATAGGATAGTGTGACCCATAAGCAAGTAAAAAAGCAGTCAACAGAAACTTTCTCCTAAGGGACCCAAATGTTAGACTTCATGGGCAAGGAATTCAAAACTACTATTATAAATATGTTCAAAGAGAGAACAGGAACAATAAAAAATTAAAGGAAAATATGATTGTATTGACCAATCAAATATAAATGAAGAGACAGAAATTATAAAAAATTATCAAATGGAAATTTTGGAACTGAAATGATTTTCACATACAGAGGAACACAAGGAAATTATCAGCTGAATTTTTACCAGAAATAATGCAGGCCAGAAGACTATAGGAGGACATATTCAAAATGCTAAATAAAAAAAATGTCAGCCAAGAATTCTATATGTAGCAATCTATCCTTCAAAACTGAAAGCAAAATTTAAACCTTAACCAGAAAAACAAAGGAAAGAATTTGTTGTGAGAAAATCTGCCTTACAAGGAATGAGAAATGAAGTCTTTCAGTTTGAAAGGAAATGACACCAGATGGTGACTCAAAATGGCACAAAGAAATAGAGAACACCAGTAACGGCAGTTGCATAGGTAAATATAAAAGACAGTTGAAAATATTCATTACTCTTTTCTTAACTAATTTAAATAACAGTTACATAAAACAAAAATTACAAAACTGTATTGTCAGGCTTATGACATATGAAAACGTAATGTTTAGAATAATAATGGCATGAAGGAGGGGAAAATTGAGTTCTATCGGAGCAAAGTTTCTATAGTTACCTGGAATTAAGTTAGTATTATTCTAAAGTAGATTGTAATGAGTTCATATGTATTACAATAAGAAACTACTATGAAAATAAGTAAAACAAAATAAAAACAAAGAAATTAAAGTAATACCTTAGACAATATCTCTTCTGCATAAAAAAGTAGTACAGGAGAAACAGAGGAACAAAAAAATGAAATAAATGGAAAATAGCAAGATGGCAGATATAAATTCAACCATATCAACAATTACATTAAATGTAAATGGATTGAACACTCCAGTTAAAAGCAGAAATTGTCAGGTTGAATAAAAATCTAAGATCCAACTAAAGAGACAGACTTTAAACTAAAAGATACAAATAGGTTGAAAGTAAAAGGATGAAGAAGATATGCCATGCAAACAGTAACCATAAGAGAGCTGGAATGACTATAGTAATATCAAACAAAATAGACTTTTTAAGACAACAATGTTTAAGACAACAATGTTACTAGAGATAATGTGGGGCATTTTATAATGATAAAAGGGTCAATTTGTTGGGAAGATATAACAATTACAAACATAGACATACCAACAACAGAATACCAAAATACATGAAGCAAAATTAAAGACAAAAATAGAAAAGCCAGCAATAATAGGAGACTTCAATACCACATTCTCAGTAATCAATAGAACAACCAGACAGAAAATTAGCACTGATACAGAAACATGAATAACACTATCAGCCAACTTGACCTGACTGATATCTGTACAGTACTCCACCCAACAACAGTAGGATACTCATTTTTTTTAGTGCATATAGAACGTCCTTCAGGACAGACCATATGGTAAGCTATAAAACAAGTCTCATCTATTTAAAAGGATTAAATCATATAATGTATGCCCTGACCACAACAGAATTAAAATAGAATTCAACAGAAAGAAATTTGAGAAATCTATAAATATTTGGAAGTTAAACAAATAATCCATGAGTCAAAGAAGAAATCACAAGGGGAATTAGAAAATATTTTTAATGAAATGAAAATGAAAATATAATGTGTAAAAACATATGGGATGACACCAAAGGCACAATCCCTGAAAGAAATAATTGATGAGCTGTACTTCATTAAAATTAAAAACATTTGCTCTGCAAAACACAATGTTATGAGAATGAGAAGACAAGTCACAAACTGGGAGAAAATACTTGCAAAAGACACATCTGATAAACGACTGTTATCCAAAATATACAAAGAACTCTTAAAGTTTGGAAACAAACCACCTGATTTAAAAATGGGACAAAGTCTTCAATAGACACCTCACCAAAGGAGATACACTGATGGCAAATAAAAATATGAAAAGATAAGCAAAATGGAAATATGTTCCACATATGTCATCAGGGAAAGGCAAATTAAAACACAATTAAGGGCACCTGGGTGGCTCAGATGGTCGGCCATCTGCCTTCAGCTCAGATCATGATCCCCGGGTCCTGGGATCGAGTCCCACACTGGGCTCCCTGCTCAGAGAGCAGTCTGCTTCTCCCTCTGCCCCTCCCCCTTGCTCGTGCTCTCTGTCTTGCTTGCTCGCTCTCTGTCTCTCAAGTAAATAAATTTTTAAAAATCTTAAAATAAAAAAAATAATTAAAAAACAACAATTAAATACCACTACATGCCTATTCGAATGGTCAAAATTTGTTAACACTGACAGCACTAAACACTAGGCAGAATGTGGAGAAACAGGAATGCTCATTCATTGCTGGCAGGAATGAAAAATGATATGGTCACTTTGGAAGAGTTTGGTGGTTTCTTACAAAACAAAATATATTCTTACTATATGATGCAGCAATTGTGCTCCTTGTTATTTATGCAAAGGAGTTGAAATTTTATGTCTTCACTTTTGTCTACACATGAATTTAAAGCAGCTGTATTCATAATTGCCACAACTTAGAAGAATGAATATGTCCTTCTGTAGATGAATGGATAAATGAACTGTGATACATCTACACAATGGAATATTATTCAGCATTAAAAAGAAATGAGGTAACAGCCATGAAAAGATATGGAAGAACCTTAAATGCATAACATTAAGTGAAAGAAGCCAATCTGAAAAGGCCACATACTGTATAATTCCAACTATTTGACATTCTAGGAAAAACAAAATTAGGGACAGAGTGAAAAGAGTAATGGCTGGCAAAGTTCAGGGACAGGAAGGAGGGATAAACAGATGGATCATAGAGGATTTTTAGGACAGTAAAGACACTTTTATGACAACATAATGCTGGATATATGTCATTGTACATTTATCCAAATCCAAAGTATATTCACACTAAAGTGAACCATAATGTAAATTACAAACATAGGGTGATTATGATGTATTATTGTAGGTTCACCAATTGTAAAAAATGCACCATTGTGGTGGGGGATGCTGACAGGGGGGTGGGCTATGCATGTATCAGGGCGGGGAATATATGGGAAATGTCTACCTTTCTTTCAATTTTGCTCTAAACCTAAAACTGCTCCCCCCCAAAAAAGTGTTAAAAAAGTGTAGAGACACAAAGAGACAGTAGGGATGCACAGAGAGAAGGCCATGTGAGAACATAGTGAGAGGCTGGACATCTGCAAACTAAGAAGAGAAGCTTCAGAAGAAACCAGATCTGCTGATACCGGCTGATCCTAGACTTTGGGCTTCCAGAACAGTGAGAAATTAAATTTTTGTTGTCTAGAAGAAAAAAAAAGACTCCTATATTAGAAAAGAAGAAAGATCTCAAATTAATAATCTAAGCTTCTAACTTAAAAAAAAGCAGAAAAAGAAGAGAAAACTAAACCCAAAGCAAGAAGGAATGAAATAAAAAAAATTAGAGTGGAAATTAATGATATTTAAAAAACAGAGAAAACCAATAAAAGCAAAAGTTGGTTCTTTGAAAAGATCAACAAAACACATACCATTAGCTAAACTGACCAAGAAACAAAAGAAAGAAGTCACAGATTACCGAAATTAGGAATGAAAGAAGGAACAACACTAAGGACCTCACAGTAATTAAGAAGATAAGGGACTACTATGAACAACTTTATGCCATTAATTTAGACAACTTAGATAAAATGAAAGATTTTCAAGAAAGATACAAGTTATTAAAACCAACTCAAAAAGAAATAGAAAATCTGTATAGGCTTATAACAACAAAACACATTGAATTAATCATTAAGAATATTTCCACAAAGAAAGCCCAGACCTAGATGGATTAATTGGTGAATTCTAACAAATATTTGAGGAAGAAATAATACCAAACCAATCCTTCATAAACTCTTCCAGAAAATGGAGGAAGAGGGAACACTTCTCAATTCATTTTATGAGGCCAATATTCCCCCGATACCAAAGTCAGACAAAGACATTACAAGAAAAGAAAATTACAGATGAATATTCCTCATAAATATAGATTCAAAAATCCCCAACAAAATAGTTACAGACTGAATCCAGTAGTATATAAGAAGTATTACAATACAATGGCCAAGGGGGATATATACCAGGAATGCAAGACTGATTTAATATCAAAAATCCAACTAATGTAAAATATCATATTAATGGAAGACCAAAAACACAGTATCATCTCAATAGGTGCAAAAAAAGAGGCATTTGGCAAAATCCAACACTTATTCCTGATAAATATTCTCAACAACTATGAATAGAAGGGAAATTCTTCAATCTGATAAACAGTACCTGAGAAAAACCTATATATTTAATGATGTAATACTGAATTCTTAATGGTAAAACGTCATACTTAATAGTGAAATATTTAATGTTTTCCCCCTAAGACTGTGAACAAGCAGGAATGTGTATTCTTGCCACTTACATTCAACATTTGTGTTAGAGGTTCTAGCCAGTGTAGTCAGACAAGGAAAGAAATAAAAAGTATCTAAATTGGATAGAAAGAAGTAAAACAGTCTTTATTCTCAGACAACATATCCTGTAGATAGAAAACCCTAAACAACTCACACACATGGGGTGAAAAAACACAAAATCTACAAAACACGTTCAGCAAGTCTGGAGGATAAAAGATCAATATATAAAATCAATTGTATTTCTAAATACCATCAATGCACAATACATAAATGAAATTAAGAAAATAATTCCATTAATAATTGCATGAAAAAGAAAAAAATATTTAAGATTAAATTTCACAAAAAAGTGCAAAATTTGTACACTAAACTACAAAACATTGCTGAAATTAAAAATTGAATAAATGGGGAGATAATGTATGTTCGTGGACATACTCAGTATTCTTAAGATGGCAATTCTCCCCAAAATAATCTATAGATTCAATGCTATCTCTATTAAAATTCCAGCAGGCTTTGTTGAGGAAATTAAAAAGCTGTGTGGAAATGCAAGCACCTAGGATAGCCAAAACAATTTTATTTTATTATTTTTTAAAGATTTTATTTATTTATTTGAGACAGAGAGAGAGACTGTGAGCACACAAGCTGGGGGGAGAGGCAGAGGGAGAGGGAGAAGCAGGCTCCCTGCTGAGCAAGGAGGCTGATGCAGGGCTCTATCCCAAGACCCTGGGATTGGGGCCTGAGGTGAAGGCAGCCGCTTAACTGACTGAGCCACCCAGGCACCCCAGCCAAAACAATTTTTTAAAAATAACAAAGTTGGAGGATTTATACTTCCCATTTTCAAAACTCATTACAAAGCTATTGTAATCGAGACAATGTAGTGCTAGTATAAGGACGGACATACCGATCAGTGGAACAGAATTAGGAGTCGAGAAATAAATCCATTTTTGGTTGATTTTTGACAACAGTGTTAATAGAATACAATAGGGAAAGAATAGTCTTTTAAGTAGTGTTGGGACAACTTGATATCTACATGCAAAAGATGAATTTTTAGACTCTAGCTTCCTAACATACTCAAAATTAACTTGTAATGGATCTTATACCTAAACGTGAAAGCAAAAACTATAAAACTTTTAGAATATAGAAAAAAAACACTTTGTGGTTTGGGGTTAGGCAAAGAGATGATACCAAAAGTATGATCTATAAAATGAAAAACTGACAAATTGAACTTTATCAAAATTCAAAACTTCTGTACTTCAAAAGATGCCATAAAAAAAGTATAAAGAGAAGTTACAGACCAGGGAAAATATGTGCACATCATATATTTGATGAAGACCTCGTATTCAGAATATATTTAAAACTTTTACAACTCAGTAATAAAGTAACTCAATTAAAAGGGCAGAAGATTTGAGTAGACATTTCACCAAAATAGATGTAAGAATGTCTGATAAGCACATGAAAAGACACTCAACATCATTTATCATTAGGGAAGTGCTAATTAAAGCCATATTAAGATACTACTTCAAACTCACTAGAATGGTTATAATCGGGCAGACATTGACAAGTGTTTCCAAAGATGGAGAAAAACTAAAACCCTTATACATTTCTAGTGAAAATGTAAAATGGTAGAGCTACTTAGGAAAATATTTGGCAGTGGTTAAAAAATAAACATAAACTTACAATATGAATTAGCAACCCTCCTCCCCTCCTAGGTATGTTCCTAGGAGAAATAAAAGCATATATCCACACAAAGACTTATATGTGAAAGTTTATAGCAGCATTATTTATCAAAGCCCAAAAGCAGAAACAATCCAGATGTCCATTATCTGGTAAATGGAAAAGCAAAATGGGATATACAGCCATACACTGGAATACTATTCAGGAATGAGCTACTTTTACTTGCTACAATATGGATAAACTTCAAAAACATGCTAGGTGAAAGAAGTCAGATGCAAAAGACTATTATATGATCCAATTATATGAAATGTCCATAAAAGACAAATCTATAGATAGGAAACAGATTAGGGTTTGCTGAGATAGGACATGGTTACAGGGATTGATGGCAAATGGGCATGAGGGATCTTTTTGGAGTTATGGAAATGTTCTAAAATTGGACTTCAGAGATGTTTGTTCAAGTATATAAATTTGATAACTGAATTGCAAAATGAAGAGGAAGGAAGGGAGAGTGAGAGGGTGAGAAAGGGGAAAGGAGAAAGGGAGAGAGGAGGACAGGAGGGACTGAAGGCAGGGGTACATTAATTCATTGTTAGAAAACAATAGGATCAAGTTGAATACTTCAATTTGAATTACTAAAGGACAAAAATGTATGAGAGAACATAATGATGAACTGTCTTCAATCCTATTTATTATCTATCTTCTCTACTAGAATGTAGGCAGGGATATTTATCTGTTATTTACTCTTATATCTCTCAAAACAACCATAGTACCTTTGTACATATTAGGCAGTCAATAAATATTTGTTGAATGAAAGTTGAAGAAAGTGAAGAAAGCCAATTAGTTTTAATACCATTAAAAAAAAACCTCATAGGGTAGTAAAAAAAAGTGCCTCCTTTTCTGTTAGAAGTCCCAAGTTCCTGACATAGATTTAGCATTTACTGCTGTCTTTAGCAATTCTCTTTACCTTTTTCAATGTATTTCCTCACCTGCATAATATTTCCTTTATTAGGCTCTTCATTTAGCACTTTAAGGTCCAAATAGAAGAGTATTTGGACTTCCTATGTAAACTAAATACTATGTAAATATAGGATGACAATATTGTTGACAATTAACAAATAAACCTCCTAAGGAGGAAAATTGAAGGTTTTTGTCACCAACCGGTGGCAGAAAATATGCACTGTATGCCCTTTAAAATAGAAAAGACAAACAGTACTTTTTTTTTAGTAACAGCAGTATTGAGATATAATTTACATCTATACAATTCACCAAATTAATGTATATAATTCAATGGTTTTAAGTATATTTACACCATTGTGCAATCATCACCACAACAAATTTTAGAACATTTTTATCACCCCCAAAGAAACCTCAGGCCCTTTAGCAGTTCCCTCGCATATCTCCCACCCCTAGCTCTGGGCAACCACTAATCTACTGTCTCTTTAGATTTACCTATTTTGGACGTTTTATATAAATATGTGTCTGGCTTTTTTCATTTAGCATAATCTTTTCAAGGTTCATCCATGTTGTAGAATGTATTCATTCCTTTTTTTGTGACCAAATAATATTCCATCATATGGCTATACCACATTTTATTTATCCATTTATCAGTTGATGGACATTTGGGTTGTTTCCATTTTTTGGCTATTATGAATAATGCTACCATGTATAAATTTTTCTGTGGACATATGTTTTCATTTCTCTTAAATATATACGTAGGAGTAGAATTGCTAGGTCATATAGGAACTCTATATTTAACTTTTTGAGGAACTGCCTGACTGTATTCCAAAGTGGCTACACCGTTTTACATTCCCACCAGCAGTGTATGAGGGTTCTGATTTCTCCACATCCCTGCCAATAGTTGTTATCCTTTTTTTTTTTTTTTAAGATTTTGTTTATTTATTTGACAGAGAGAGACACAGCGAGAGAGGGAACACAAGCAGCAGGAGTGGGAGAGGGACATCAGGCTTCCCGCGGAGCAGGGAGCCCGATGCGGGGCTCCATCCCAGGACCCTGGGATCATGACCTGAGCCAAAGGCAGATGTTCAACGACTGAGCCACCCAGGCGCCACCGTTGTTCTCCTTTTTTTATCATGGGCATCCTAGTGGATGTGAAATACTATCTTATTGTGGTTTTGATTTGCTTTTCCCTGATGGCTAAAAATGTTGAGCATCTTTTCATGTGTTTTTTTTTTTTTTTTTTTTTTTGGCCTTTTGTATTTTTTCTTTGGAGAAATGTCTCTTCAGATCCTTTGGTCAATAGTATTCTTTTAACTGATTCTTGAGTTGTCCTTAATATGAAGTGAAACAACACAGCAAATGATATCCACAGTTCCAAGAAGCAGGTATGGATTCACTAAATCTACTGTACTTCACTATTTGGTCTCTTCCTATTTAGAAGATCAATTCAGTGGCCAAATATCCTAAGTGTTTTCTGGGCCAGTACCCTACAGATGGTCTAACTGAGGCTGTTCCAGGTCAACTTATTTTTTATCTCGTCAATTCAGAGGAAATAACAGCCTTACTTACCATTTCCCAGTTCCCAAGAAATGTTGTACTTTTTGCTGGCACTGTACTTCAACAGACTCAGGGCACTAGAACTGTTCCAGGAGTTATTGGGATTACGACGCAGTGCATTTAGAGCAAATATCAGGTGGAGTCCAGAGCAATCAGCAAAATTATAAAGTTTGTCTAGAGACCTGGCTGGGAAGAAGCAGAAAAAGGCTTGTAACTTTAAAATCAACATTCCAACAAAAGGAAAATATTAGCTACTATAAAAAGCCTTTCTATGAGCTTCCTGCTAATTAATTCCTGCTAGGAATTATAGAGAGAGGCTTCAAAAGGATTATATTACCTCTTGGTTCAGGGTACATTTTGAAGTGATTTTAGAAAGCAGCACACAGAATTCTAGACACAGGTTGCAAATTAGCAACCAAGTCTATTCCACAGTATGTTTTATTTGTTAACAACAACAACAAAATGGAATTGCTAACATTTAAAAATGGGAAGGTATCAATTTCTAGCTTCTCTTGAAAAATCAGATGATCTGACACTGCTGGGTCGGTATTCCTTTGTGAAATGATAGGAATAGTGTTGGAAGGCAAGGTCAAGAGAGATGATGACTGGCTGGTAAGTCTTGGAAAATAGCTCAGCCTAGCAGCACTTCAAAAAAAAAATGTACTCGATTCCACATTTCTAATATTTCTGAGAATGGAAACACCATTAGTGTAAATATATTCATTGTCACTTTGATCCTTGATACCATCAACTCTACTTACCATGTGTCCCATACCCATCCCATTCCTTCACATCTATTGTCACCATTCTGGTTCTAGTTCTCATTTCCACTTGCATGAATTATCACAACAATCTCTGTGCTTGCCTGTCCAGATTCATCTTTCTTCCAATCTCTTTCATCAGTTTCACTCACTTCTCAAAACCTTACTGGATTTTTAAAACTGTTTTCTTCCTTAGTTCAGGACTTTAAAACTCAATCATAATTTTCCCCCAGCTTCAAGCCTCTCTATTGTTGTCTATGAGTTCTTTGTTGGTGTCACCCAGTTCTATTTATTATAGAATCCCCTGCTCCATCAGCCTTTGCTCTAATTATTCTCCTCATTTGGCATGCCCTTTTCCCTCTTTTAAACATATCCAGATCTTTCTTGTCCTTTTATTTTTTTATTTTTATTTTTTTATTATGTTATGTTAATCACCACACATTATATCATTAGTTTTTGATGTAGTGTTCCATGATTCATTGTTTGCATATAATACCCAGTGTTCCATGCAGAACGTGCCGTCTTTAATACCCATCACCAGGCTAACCCATCCCCCCACCCCTTCCCCTCTAGAACCCTCAGTTTATTTTTCAGAGTCCATATTCTCTCATGGTTCGTCTCCCCCTCCGATATCCCCCCCTTCATTCTTCCCCTCCTGCTATCTTCTTCTTCTTTTTTTTTTTTTAACATATAATGTATTATTTGCTTCAGAGGTACAGATCTCTGATTCAACAGTCTTGCACACTTCACAGAGCTCACCATAGCACATACCGTGCCCAATGTCTATCACCCAGCCACCCCAATCCTCCCACCCCCCACCACTCCAGCAACCCTCAGTTTGTTTCCTGAGATTAAGAATTCCTCATATCAGTGAGGTCATACGATACTTCTCTTTCTCTGACTGACTTATTTTGCTCAGCATAACACCCTCCAGTCCCATCAACGTCATTGCAAATGGCAAGATTTCATTCTTTTTGATGGCTGCATAATATTCCATTGTGTATATATGTATATATATATACCACATCTCCTTTATCCATTCATCTGTCGATGGACATCTTGGCTCTTTCCACAGTTTGGCTATTGTGGACATTGCTGCTATAAACATCGGGGTGCACGTACTCCTTTGGATCCCTACATTTGTATCTTTGGGGTAAATACCCAGTAGTGCAATTGCTGGGTCATAGGGTAGCTCTATTTTCAACTTTTTGAGGAACCTCCATACTGTTTTCCAGAGTGGCTGCACCAGCTTGCATTCCCACCAACAGTGTAGGAGGGTTCCCCTTTCTCCGCATCCCTGCCAACATGTGTCGTTTCCTGACTTGTTAATTTTAGCCATGCTGACTGGTGTGAGGTGATATCTCATTGAGGTTTTGATTTGGATTTCCCTGATGCCAAACGATGTTGAGCACTTTTTCATGTGTCTGTTGGCCATTTGGATGTCTTCTTTGGAAAAATGTCTGTTCATGTCTTCTGCCCATTTCTTGAGTGGATCATTTGTTCTTTGGGTGTTGAGTTTGATAAGTTCTTTATAGATTTTGGATACTAGCCCTTTATCTGATATGTCATTTGCAAATATCTTCTCCCATTCTGTCGGTTGTCTTTTGGTTTTGTTGACTGTTTCTTTTGCTGTGCAAAAGCTTTTTATCTTGATGAGGTCCCAATAGTTCATTTTTGCCCTTGCTTCCCTTGCTTTTGGTGATGGTTCTAGGAAGAAGTTGCTGCAGCTGAGGTCGAAGAGGTTGCTGCCTGTGTTCTCCTTTAGGATGTTGATGGACTCCTGTCTCACATTGAGGTCTTTTAACCATTTTGAGAGTATTTTTGTGTGGTGTAAGGAAATGGTCCAGTTTCATTCTTCTGCATGTGGCTGTCCAATTTTCCCAACACCATTTGTTGAGGAGACTGTCTTTCTTCCATTGGACATTCTTTCCTGCTTTGTCGAAGATTAGTTGACCATAGAGTTGAGGGTCCATTTCTGGGCTCTCTATTCTGTTCCATTGATCTATGTGTCTGTTTTTGTGCCAGTACCATACTGTCTTGATGATGACAGCTTTGCAACAGAGCTTGAAGTCCGGAATTGTGATGCCGCCAGCTTTGCTTTTCTTTTTCAACATTTCTCTGGCTATTCAAGGTCTTTTCTGGTTCCATACAAATTTTAGGATTATTTGTTCCATTTCTTTGAAAAAAGTGGATGGTATTTTGATGGGATTGCATTGAATGTGTAGATTGCTCTAGGTAGCATTGACATCTTCACAATATTTGTTCTTCCAATCCATGAGCATGGAACATTTTTCCATTTCTTTGTGTCTTCCTCAATTTCTTTCATGAGTATTTTATAGTTTTCTGAGTACAGATTCTTTGCCTCTTTGGTTAGATCTATTCCTAGGTATCTTATGGTTTGGGGTGCGATTATAAATGGGATCGACTCCTTAATTTCTCTTTCTTTTGTCTTGTGTTTGGAGTATAGGAATGCCACTGATTTCTGTGCATTGATTTTATATCCTGCCACCTTACTGAATTCCTATATGAGTTCTAGCAGTTTTGGGGTGAAGTCTTTTGGGTTTTCCACATAAAGTATCATATCATCTGCAAAGAGTGAGAGTTTGACTTCTTCTTTGCCGATTTGGATGCCTTTGATTTCTTTTTGTTGTCTGATTGCTGTGGCTAGGACTTCTAATACTATGTTGAATAGCAATGGTGATAGTGGACATCCCTGCCACGTTCCTGACCTTAGGGGGAAAGCTCTCAGTTTTTGACCATTGAGAATGATATTTGCTGTGGGTTTTTCATAGATGGCTTTTATAATATTGAGGTATGTACCCTCTATGCCTATACTCTGAAGAGTTTTGATCAAGAAAGTATGCTGTACTTTGTCAAATGCTTTTTCTGCATCTATTGAGAGGATCATATGATTCTTGTTCTTTCTTTTGTTAATGTATTGTATCACGTTGATTGATTTGCAGATGTTGAACCAACCTTGCAGCCCAGGGATAATTCCGACTTGGTCGTGGTGAATAATCCTTTTAAGGTACTGTTGGATCCTACTGGCTAGTATTTTGGTGAGAATTTTTGCATCTGTGTTCATCAAGGATATTGGTCTGTAATTCTCCTTTTTGATGAGGTCTTTATCTGGTTTGGGGATCAAGGTAATGGTGGCCTCATAAAATGAGTTTGGAAGTTTTCCTTCCATTTCTATTTTTTGGAACAGTTTCAGAAGAATAGGTATTAATTCTTCTTTACATATTTGGTAGAATTCCCCTGGGAAGCCATCTGGCCCTGGGCTTTTGTGTTTTGGGAGATTTCTGATTACTACTTCAATTTCCTTAGTGGTTATAGGTCTGTTCAGGTTTTCTATTTCTTCCTGGTTCAGTTTTGGTAGTTGATACATCTCTAGGAATGCATCCATTTCTTCCAGGTTATCTAATTTGCTGGTATATAGTTGCTCATAATAGTTCTTATAATTGTTTGTATTTCTTTGGTGTTGGTTGTGAGCTCTCCTCTTTCATTCACGATTTTGTTGATTTGGGTCCTTTCTCTTTTCTTTTTGATAAGTCTGGCCAGGGGTTTATCAAAATTGTTAATTCTTTCAAAGAACCAGCTCCTAAGTTTCGTTGATCTGTTCTACTGTTCTTTTAGTTTCTATTTCATTGATTTCTGCTCTGATCTTTATGATTTCTCTTCTCCTGCTGGGTTTAGGCTTTATTTGCTGTTCTTTCTCCAGCTCCTTTAGGTGTAGGGTTAGGTTGTGTATTTGAGACCTTTCTTGTTTCTTGAGAAAGGCTTGTATTGCTATATAATTTCCTCTTAGGACTGCCTTTGCTGTATCCCAAAGATTTTGAACAGTTGTGTTTTCATTTTCATTGGTTTCCATGAATTTTTTTAATTCTTCTTTAATTTCCTGGTTGACCTATTCATTCTTTAGTAGGATGCTCTTTAGCCTCCATGTATTTGAGTTCTTTCCGACTTTCCTCTTGTGACTGAGTTCTAGTTTCAAAGCATTGTGGTCTGAAAAAAGGCAGGGAATGATCCCAATCTTTTTGTACCGGCTGAGACCTGATTTGCGACCCAGGATGTGATCTATTCTGGAGAATGTTCCATGGGCACTAGAGAAGAATGTGTATTCTGTTGCTTTGGGATGGAGTGTTCTGAATATATCTGTGAAGTCCATTTGGTCCAGTGTGTCATTTAAAGTCTTTATTTCCTTGTTGATCTTTTGCTTAGATGATCTGTCCATCTCAGTGAGGGGGGTGTTACAGTCCCCCACTATTATTGTATTGTTGTCAATGTGTTTCTTTGCTTTTGTTATTAATTGCCTTATATAATTGGCTGCTCCCATGTTAGGGGCATAGATATTTACAATTGTTAGATCTTCTTGTTGGATAGACCCTTTAAGTAGGATATAGTGTCCGTCCTCATCTCTTATTACAGTCTTTGGTTTTTTTTTTTTTTTTTAAAGATTTTATTTATTTATTTGAGAGAGGATGAGAGGAGAGAGAGAGCACATGAGAGGGGGGAGGGTCAGAGGGAGAAGCAGACTCCCTGCTGAGCAGGGAGCCCGATGCGGGACTCGATCCCGGGACTCCAGGATCATGACCTGAGCCGAAGGCAGTCGCTTAACCAACTGAGCCACCCAGGCGCCCTACAGTCTTTGGTTTAAAATCTAATTTTTCTGATATAAGGATTGCCACCCCAGCTTTCTTTTGGTGTCCATTAGCATGGTAAATGGTTTTCCACCCCTTCACTTTAAATCTGGGGGTGTCTTTGGTTCTAAAATGAGTCTCTTGCAGACAGCATATCGATGGGTCTTGTCTTTTTATCCAATCTGATAGCCTGTGTCTTTTGATTGGGGCATTTAGCCCATTTACATTCAGGGTAACTATTGAAAGATATGAATTTAGTGCCACTGTATTTCCTATAAGGTGACTGTTACTGTATATTGTCTGGGTTCCTTTCTGGTCTATGTTGCTTTTAGGCTCTGTCTTTGCTTAGAGGACCCCTTTCAAGATTTCTTGTAGGGCTGGTTTTGTGTTTGCAAATTCCTTTAGTTTTTGTTTGTCCTGGAAGCTTTTTATCTCTCCTTCAATTTTCAATGACAGCCTAGCTGGATATAGTATTCTTGGCTGCATATTTTTCTCATTTAGTGCTCTGAATATATCATGCCAGTCCTTTCTGGCCTGCCAGGTCTCTGTGGATAGGTCTGTTGCCAATCTAATGTTTCTACCATGGTAGGTTACAGATCTCTTCTCCCGAGCTGCTTTCAGGATTTTCTCTTTGTCTCTGAGACTCGTAAGTTTTACTATTAGATGTCAGGGTGTTGACCTATTTTTATTGATTTTGAGAGGGGTTCTCTGTGCCTCCTGGATTTTGATGCCTGTTTCCTTCCCCAAATTAGGGAAGTTCTCTGCTATAATTTGCACCAATATACCTTCTGCCCTTCTCTTTCTTCTTCTTCTGGGATCCCAATTATTCTAATGTTGTTTTGTCTTATGGTATCGCTTATCTCTTGAATTCTGCCCTCGTGATCCAGTAGTTGTTTATCTCTCTTTTTCTCAGCTTCTTTATTTTCCATCATTTGGTCTTCTATATCACTAATTCTCTCTTCTGCCTCATTTATCCTAGCAGTTAGAGCCTCCATTTTTTATTGCACCTCATTGATAGCCTTTTTGATTTCGACTTGGTTAGATTTTAGTTCTTTTATTTCTCCAGAAAGGGTTTCTCTAATAACTTCCATGTTTTTTTCAAGCCCAGCTAGTATCTTTAAAATCATCATTCTGAACTCTAGTTCTGACATCGTACTAATGTTCGTATTGAGTAGGTCCCTGGCAGTCGGTACTGCCTCTTGTTCTTTTTGTTGAGGTGATCTTTTTCCGTCTTGTCATTTTGTCCAGAGGAGAATAGATGAATAAGAGAACAAAATGCTAACAGGGTACCTACGTCCCCAGAAAATATACTCTAAACAAATCAGAAAAGACCTGAAACTGGGGGGAAAAGAAAGGGAAAGAAAGAAAAAAAAAGATAAAAACAAACAAAAACAGAACAAAACAGAAAAAAAAACAGAATATGATCAAATATGATCAGGCTGGTGCATAGATTGGTGCCACACACTAGATTTTGGGGGTATTTTGGTCTGTTAGAAGAAAGTGCCCCCAAAATTTTAAAGAAAGAAAACTTATATATGTACAAAAATAAGGGTTAATACAATGAAGGGATGGAATATGACTGTAAAGATGAAAATTATAAAAGATTTTATAAAAGGAAATGATAAGATAAGAAGTTGTTTGAAAAAAGAAAGAAGAGGATTTAAAAACAAAAAGAAAAAAAAGGGAGAGAATGTGATCAGGCAGGAGACTAGAACAAAGCATTACACTAGAGATTTAGGGTATATTTTGATCTGTTAGAAGAAACTGTATCTCAAAATTTTAAAGAGAGAACAACTTATATATATATATATGCCAAAAATAAGGGTAACTACTATGAAGGGATAGAATATGACTCTAAAAATGAAAAATAAAAATGTTTTTTAAAAAAGGGATTGATAAGATGTTGGTTGAAAAAGGGAAAAAGAAAAATTCCAAAAAAAAAAGACAGTTAAAAAAAAATTAACTTTGAAAGACTAAAGAATCATGGGAAAAAAACCACGAATTCTATGTGCAGTATTCCCCTAGTGCTGGAGTGCTGCCGTTCTCATTGATTGGTAAACTTGGTCTTGGCTGGCTGTTCTAGCTGATCTTCTGGGGGGGCGCCTGTTGCCATGGTTCCCAAATCTCTCTGCTGGAGGTGGAATTGCCCCGCCCTTGCCTGGTCCGGGCTAAGTAATCTGCTCGGGTTTGCTCTTGGGAGCTTTTGTTCCCTGCAAGCTTTCCGTACAGCTTTGGAGGACAAGAGTGAAAATGGCGGCCTCCCAATCTCCGCCCCGAGGAGCCGAGAACTCGGGGCCCCGCTCCTCAGTGCACCCCCAGAGAAAAGCAGTCAGTCACTCCCGTCTCCCTGGTCTCCGGCCGCACTCCGTGCTCACCTGGCCTGTGACCGCGCATTTCTATCTCTGGTACCCGACCCCGTGTGGAGTCTCCAAACCCAGCAGATCCCTGCGGTGCGCTCCCACGCCCCTCCTCCCGGGGAAGGAAGGGGAGTTTCCCTGGACCTGCGGCTTGTTGGGTCCCTGCTGGAGGAGCAGTGGCCCGACTGCACTATGCATCATGGTTTGTGGCAACCCCGAGCTGAGAGCCCGCGCCTCGGCTCCGTCTCTGCAGCTGGCTTCCCCCCTCCAATACCTGGGGGCTCTGCCGCACTCAGGCACCCCCGGTCTTTCTGTGACCCCGAGGGTCCTGAGACCACACTGTCCCGCGAGGGTTCCACCCCCCGCTTAGCCACTGGAGCGACGTCCCTTAGCGGAGCAGCTTCTAAAAGTTCCGATTTTGTGCTCCGCTGCTCTATCACTTGCCAGAAGCGGCCGATGGAGGCCCCTCCCCCGCCATCTATCGTCCTGAATATAGCCTTGGATTCACTTCTCCGCACGTCCTACCTTCCAGAGAGTGGTCGCTTTTCTGTTCAGAGAGTTGTTGCTATTCTTTTCTTCAATCTCCTGTTGAGTTCGTAGGTGTTCAGTATGGTTTGATCCCTATCTAGCTGAATTCCTGGGACCAGATGAAATCCAGGTCTCCTACTCTGCCATCTTGCTCCGCGCCCCCCCTTACTTGTCCTTTTAGACAGTGTTTTACAAGGTATGGATGAAACGACTTTAAGTGATAAACAGATTGAAAAAAAAAACTTAGGTTAATAATTATGTTCAGGGGCTCACATTACCCTGCAGGGTTTCTCAAATGGGGTTCTGTGGAACACTAGGGGGTTCTACAAAAAATGATGCAGGTGACCAAGGTGCCCCATTAGCAACTGTAAGTCTTTTAGTCTTGTAAAACAGAACCATGGTCATTTGGTTGAGTCCATTATCAGTTTTTGATGTAAGGTATGGGGAGGCTGCCATTTTTATCTTCTTACATATATGAGAAAGTATTTTTTAAGAAGCACCAAGAACAAGGACAGAAATTGTCTCATTTCAGTTGAAAATAAAATCCATGGGAACGTATCTCACATTCAATCCAGAGTCTAGTAACTATGCAACAACAAAAGGCATAGGTTTCACATTAAAGAAATAAACTTATTTATTTTTAGCTCCAATATAGCAATTAAAATTAAAATGTGGTTATAAGCCTATTAAAGTGATCATGAAACCAATACATGTGTATATTAATTTTACAGTTATCTTACATGAGCTTGACCATGCCATTCATTAAGAAAATGGCTTCTTTCAAAGTGTTATATAAAATTGTGTTTAAGGGGGTGCCTGGGTGGCTCAGTCATTAAGCGTCTGCCTTCGGCTCAGGTCATGATCCCAAGGTCCTGGGATCAAGCCCTGCATCGGGCTCCCTGCTCAGCGGGAAGCCTGCTTCTCCCTCTCCCACTCCCCCTGCTTGTGTTCCCTCTCTTGCTGTGTCTCTGTCAAATAAATAAATAAAATCTTTAAAAAATAAAAAAAATAAAAAATAAAAAATAAATAAAATTGTGTCTTAGGCTAAAAATTTATTCATATTGCTTTGACATATAGTTTTATTAACTTTACTATTCAACATTGTTAATTTATTTTCATATTGAGAACATTAATTATATTCACAAACTTTATTTAAGTAAGCCTAACAAGTCTACCTTTAGAAAAATTATATCCCATTTTGGCTTAAACCAGTTATTTAATAAAAACATATTATGTTTGCCTATAAGTTTTCAAATTCATGAAAAGGAAAGAAAGGGATTGATTTCAATAAAAAAATTAACTACTTGTTTTTTCTTTTTCTTTTCAAGAAAGGTTGTCTAAAAAGTTATTTTTAATTTTTTTAAAAATCTGGATCTGATTTTATTTTTCTTTAAGTCAGATTTACAGGGATACAATGTACATAGAATAAAATTCACTCTTTTTTTCCCCTCCTTAATGGTCATCACCCAGTTACTCCATACCCCTATCACCACTCCTCCAGCAACCCTCAGTTTGTTTCCTATGATTAAGAGTCTCTTATGGTTTGTCTGCCTCTCTGATTTCATCTTGTTTTATTTTTTACTCTCTTCCCCTTTGATCCTCTGTTTTGTTTCTTAAATTCCATAAATGAGTGAGATCATATGATAATTGTCTTTCTCTGACTGACTTATTTTGCTTAGCATAATACCCTCTAGTTCCATCCATGTCATTGCAAATGGTAAGATTTCATTCCTTCTGATGGCTGAGTACTACTCCATCGTACATACACACCACATTTTCTTTATCCATTCATCTATCGATGGACATCTCAGCTCTTCCCATAGTTTGGCTATTGTGGACATTGCTGCTATAAACATCGGGGTGCAGGTGCCCCTTTGGATCACTGCATTTGTATCTTTGGGGTAAATACCCAGTAGTGCAATTCCTAGGTAGTATGGTAGCTCTATTTTCAACTTTTTGAGGAACCTCCATACTGTTTTCCAGAGTGGCTGCACCAGTTTGCATTCCCACCAACAGTGTAGGAGGGTACCCCTTTCTCCGCCTCCTTGCCAACATCTGTCATTTCCTGACTTGTTCATTTTAGCCATTCTGAATGGTGTGATGTGGTATCTCATTGTGGTTTTGATTTGTATTTCCCTGATGCTGAGTGATGTGGAGCATTTTTTCATGTGTCTGTTGGCCATTTGGATGTCTTCTTTGCAGAAATGTCTGTTCATGTCTTCTGCCCATTTCTTGATTGGATTCTTTGTTCTTTGAGTGTTGAGTTTGATAAGTTCTTTATAGATTTTGGATACTAGCCCTTTATCTGATATGTCATTTGCAAATATCTTCTCCCATTCTATTAATTGTTTTTTGGTTTTGCTCTTTCCTTTGCTGTGCAAAAGCTTTTTATCTTCATGAAGTACCAATAGTTCATTTTTGCCTTTGTTTCCCTTGTCTTTGGAGATGTGTCTAGCAAGAAGTTGTTGCGGCCAAGGTCAAAGAGGTTGCTGCTTGTGTTCTTCTCTAGGATTTCGATGGATTCCTGTCTCACATTTAGGTCTTTCATCCATTTTGAATCTATTTCTGTGTGTGGTGTAAGGAAATGGTCCAGTTTCATTCTTCTGCATGTGGCTGCCCAATTTTCCCAACACCATTTGTTGAAGAGACTGTCTTTTTGCCATTGGATATTCTTTCCTGCTTTGTCAAAGATTAGTTGACCATAGAGTTGAGGGTCCATTTCTGGGTTCTCTATTCTGTTCCATTGATCTATGTGTCTGTTTTTGTGCTAGTACTATACTGTCTTGATGATTACAGCTCTGTAATATAGCTTGAAATCTGGAATTGTGATGCCACCAGCTTTGGTTTTCTTTTTCAACATTCCTTTGGCTATTTGGGGTCTTTTCTGGTTCCATACAAATTTTAGGATTATTTGTTCCATTTCTTTGAAAAAAGTGGATGGTATTTTGATAGGTATTGCATTGGATATATAGATTACTCTAGGTAGCATAGACATTTTAACAATATTTGTTCTTCCAATCCATGAGCATGAAACATCTTTCCATTTCTTTGTGTCTTCTTCAATTTCTTTCATGGGTGTTCTATAGTTTTCTCAGTACAGTCGCTTGCCTCTTTGGTTAGGTTTATTTCTAGGTATCTTATGGTTTTGGGTGCAACTGTAAATGGGATTGACTCCTTAATTTCTCTTTCTTCTGTCTCATTGTTAGTGTATAGAAACACAACTGATTTCTGTGCATTGATTTTATATCTTGTGACTTTGCTGAATTCCTGTATGAGTTCTAGCAATTTTGGGGTGGAGCCTTTTGGGTTTTCCACATAGAGTATCATGTCATCTGCAAAGAGTGAGAATTTGACTTCTTTGCCGATTTGGATGCCTTTTATTTCTTTTTGTTGTCTTATTGCTGAGGCTAGGACTTTTAGTATTATGTTGAACAGCAGTGATGATAGTGGACATCCCTGCCGTGTTCCTGACCTTAGGGAAAAGGCGTCAGTTTTAGTTTTAAATAGGGAGGGAAAAAGAAAAAAAAAACCCTATCCTTGTACCTACCACATATCACATACCATACTCAATGGCATTGCATACTCAATAGTATGATAGAAATTTGTGGTAAGACTTTTAGTCCTACTTGGGTAAGGTATAAAAAAATCGCGTAGGAAATTTTAAAAAGGAAAAACTGAAGTATCTTCTATCTATACCACCGACCTACATTGGAGTTGGTATCCATAGGCTAAGAATTTGGCTAAACAGATTCTCAGGAAACCATCATTGTCTATTTAAATGAGCATTGGCAATTATTACTGGATAATAATATCTACAACTAAATGATCTCACTGACATACTATGAGATTTAGATATTTTTATCCAGAGGTTCCCTGAAACTTGAGAATTATTTCAAGTGTTCCTCTGGTATAAAAAGCTTGAGAAAGTGCTCCTAGAGTTAAAGAATGCATAGGAAAACAAATCATCTGAACACCAAAATATTCACTGTTGAACTGAAGACTGACTTAAACATTCTTTCCACTTGGCAAAATCCTCACTAATCAAATCAATAATGTTTTTAATTTCTCCAATATAATGCAAACCCATTATAAATCTATTGGAAAGCCAAGTTACAAGTCTGAGCAAAAGAGGCAGGATTTCATGAAATCAATGAAAATAATGTCTGATAAAGAGAGGTTTATTGTGAAGTCTTTTAATATTTATGCTCATGACACAAAAGTTAAATTATTTTCTCAGAAAAAATACTCAATATTCAATTAACTAATGTTTTGTTCATTGAAATTGTTCATAGTTGCAATAAGAGCTTATAATTTGTTACACTTATTTTCATAATTTTAGTGTCATTTAGAAATCAAACTTTTGCATCAAAATTGAATATGAATAACTAATATTCTTTTTAGGTAGACTGATTCCTTTAAGTGGCCTTTTTCTAGAATTATCTTTATGTGATGAGAATTTCCTGTGTAGTTTTCATGTATATTAGAAAAACAAACCATATATATAGCAAACACAAAAGCACATCAAACCTATGATTTCATGGATTTGATGGTTTAAGACAAGGCAAAGGGATTTACCCCCAAAAAAGATGTCAATATAGAAAAAAGTATGGGGAAATAAAAATATAGATGGTTTGTTAACATGGCAAACATTGAGCACTAGACTGCTAGAAATTTGGGAAATACTTCCTTAAGGATAAGTTTAAGTCCCGCCTCCTATGAAGCCATTCCTGAACACATCAATCTCCCTACAGTGACCACAACTTTCTCTAAACACAGGTTCTATATCATTTGTTAGCATCTGGGTGTCTTGTGGCATCTATGGCATTTTCTTATTTTGGGATTTACCTCTTGATTTAGTCACTTTTCCAGAGTGAATGGCTTGTTTTCCCAGTTAGCCTGCTAAATTCCTTAAGGATTGTTCTGTATCTCATTATATCCTTCATAGCATCTATCTGAGAATGATTTCCTGCCTTAAAATCATGCTGAAGTATTCTTACAACCCAAATCCTTTTTGTTGCATATAAGTGATCTAGAAAGAAATTGAAAGGACCCAAAGAAAGATCTGTATAATAATTATTATCGCTAGTTCACATACTCTAAAGTTTATTAGAAGATTACATATATTTTAAAAAAGATTACATACATCTGAATATAGAGCATTTAGTAGATGCTCAACAAATGTAATCTTCCTTAGACTATCTACTGTCAGGTTCCATCCAAGCAACCAAATACTTAAATATGACTTTCTACTCTCTCCACCAGAGGGTGCCAATGCCTCTATGTCCTCTAGACAGGTTCCCTGGCATCTCATATGAATAGAATTCTAAGCAGCCTTGTCTCAAAGGCAGCTGAAAATGAGGAGCTGGGGCTTGAGATGAAAAGGAGAATAGGCTTGGGAATCATCTATATAGTGCTGATAGTTGATGCTATGAAAGTTCTTGAGGCTTCTGAAGAACAAAATGGTTGAGGATGAAACCTTAAGAAATGTCTACATATAAAGGTCCAGAAAAAGGGCAGAGAGGAAGAAAACATAGACATGTTATCTTAAGGAACCCCAAAGAAGATAGTTTCAAGGATGTGCTAGTCAATGACAGTACATGTTAGTGAGAAATTGAGAAGCAAATGGACTGGGAAAAAGTCATTACAGTTAATCAAATAGTGAGGTTAGAAAGAAAATTTAGGTTGGGGTGTAGACTTAAAGAATGAGTGGTAAAGAACAAGGAATAGACTCTGGACACTCAACTTATTTGTTGAAGTTCTGTGCAGTAACAGGAAAAAAAAAAACCAAAAAGTTACTGGAGAAGTACCAAAGATAAGTTTAAGAAAAAAATCAAGATCAAGACCTCGTTTTGTCAAAAAGCCATTTCTTCAACAAGGGTAATAATCTCAGCTTTATATTATAAACACATAAGATCAATGAATTATGAGAGACTATGGACTTTGAGAAACAAACTGAGGGTTCTAGAGGGGAGGGGGGTGGGGGGATGGGTTAGCCTGGTGATGGGTATTAAAGAGGGCACGTATTGAATGGAGCATTGAGTGTTATATGCAAACAATGAATCATGGAACACTACATCAAAAACTAATGATGTAATGTATGGTGATTAACACAACATAACAAAATAAAATTTAAAAAAAGATCAATGAATTCACACTAAGATATGAATGATGGTCATTTTCCTTAGTTTCCTCAAGACTTGGCACTTTAAAAACAAAGTAAATAAAAACAAAGGAGACAAACTACAATCCAACAGACAAAAAAATAGGATTCTTACTAATCTAAGCAACTGGTGGCCGAAATTGCTAGTAGGATTCATTCATTTGATAAATATTGACTGAGCACCAACTATAGGCCAGGTAATATCATATACTTGAAGGTTATAGCAATGAACCAAACAGAAAACAGATCCTAGCCCCATGGAGTTTATGTTTAGTGTGGTTGTCGTGAGGTTCAGTGGTGGAAGTAAAGCAGGGGAGGGGATTGTAGAACCAATGGAAGAGGTATGTTATTTTTAAAAAGCCTCACTGATAAGGTAACATTTAAGCAAAGACCCTATGGAAGTAAGAGAGTAAATCAAGGTGACTTAAAGTCAAAGGCCCAAGACAGATATGAGACTGACGAATGTGAAGAACAGCAAAGAGCCCAGTGTGGCTGCCCCAGAATGAATGACAGAGAAAGCAGTAGGAGATGAGGTCGGAGCAGTAGAAGGGCCAGACTGTGTAGGACTTTGCTTTTTACCTCAAATGACAGGAAAACACTAAATGGTTTTGAATATGACCCAATTCACATTTTAAAAGCATCAGTCTGGCTGTTGAGCTAAAAAGAGACTAGAAGGGGAGAGGGAAAAGGTGAAAGCAAATTAAGTAAGTAGCAGACTATGGCAATAATTCAGGCAAGGGATAACAGTGGCTTGGACTAGGGTGGTAGTGGTTGAAGTGGCTGGGTTCCTGGGATATTTTAAAAGTAGAGCTGGTAATGTTTGCTGAAGGATTAGATGTGGAGTATGCAGAAAAAAAGAGGTCAAGGAAAACTCCGAAGTTTTTGGCTTGAGCAATTGGCAGATAAACGACATTGAAGAAGGAAGTGTGGAAGATTAGGAGAAGAAAGGAGGGGAAGACAAAAGTTAGTCAGCTCCCATTACAGCAAGAGCCAACTATGCCTTCATTGTTCAACTCTGCCCCCACCCTCTAAAGGCATACTGGACCATTTGCCAAAGAGAAGGTACCAGGTCTGCCTTTTAAGCATCCATTTCAATGTCTGATACATTATAAGCCTTAATAAATATCTAACTCATGCAGGTATTATTTAGGCCCATTCAATGCCACTTATAAACTGTCTGTACCATAAATACCCAATCTCAGTAATCATTATTCACTGTAGCAAGTTCTCTCTAGATTATGTCTATTACTCCATGCTGTTAAATGCACTCACATAATATAGTCATTGCTTTAAGTGTTCAATTTGGAGTGAATATTATGGGGGAGGTATAGGAGACTATCCACTAGAGGCTGCAAGAACAGAGGAATTTCTAATGGAAGCCCAAAAGAAATGTGAGAGTGAAACCAGAGTGAGGTGAACTCTTTACCAACTCTGTCTCTTGTAATTCAGAGAGAAACCATCAGTTAATGGGGAAACATTTGAATTAGTGAGTACAACCAATAAAAAGGGGAACATTTTAATTGTAAGAGAGAACAGTTTGAAAATTACCTGGGAGGAAAACACAGCCATTTCACAAAGAGTGAAGATATCTTTTTAAGCTAAGAGCTAATTTTAATATGAAGAGAAATATCTCCAGTTTAGTCAGGGCAATGAAACCTTAACTAGGTTATAAAGAAATCAGCCTAAATGTCTATAATTTGACTGAAGCTGTTGAAGGAGAATGATATTTGGGAAATTTCTGTGAATAAAAATTACAACACTCTCAAAGACTGTAGGACAGAGACTAATTATTGTATTAATCAATTTAACTAGATTTAAAGGGAAAACTAAATGCCAATGAGTATAATGGGACTTCTGGATCCCATCAGAAGTCCATCTAAATCATGACAGGAAAATAATAAAAGAGACACTGACATTATTAAAGAGGCTAGGATTGTTTTTTGGAAATTGTTAGTGGATTGTTTTTAAGAAATGTGCCCTTAAGTAAATGATTTTTAAAAATGCAAATATTTCTAGAAGACAGTTAGAAGTATCTGTCAAAATTTAAATGTGCATTCCCTTAGACCAAGCAAGTCCACCGCTAGACATTTTTCCTATATATACATATACTTTCTTGGTTTCCCCAAGATATACAAAGATTATCATTGCACCTCTTCTTTTAATAGCCAGTAACTGAAAACAATCCAAATGCCTATGAAATGGGGACTGTTCAACAAATTATAAAGAATCTATGTTACAGAAAGAGATTCCAAATAAGGAAAAGAAGGCTAGAATAAACTGTGTGGAGTTAAATTGGAATTGGAGGTATCAGTGTAACTCATGGTTTCTAATAAATGTACACATGGATAAATACAGAAATACAGATGTGTATATGGGTGAGATATCTACATCTATATCTATCTATCTATAATTTCCTGTCCACTGAGCAAGCCTGGAAGCAATGACATTCCAGTATCAATGAGCACACTTAGGACCCAGATCTTGGTTTCTAAATACCATTCTCTCATTAAAAAGAACCAGGGCTCCTTAAAGAAATGGCTAATGCCAGAGCTAGGTAAGAGAAGATACAAAATATGCCTAGAATATTTTGTGGTACCATAAATTACGGGAGTGCTCAAAAAGTGATGAAGGCATGTCAAAAGGACATAGGAGCTAACCTGAATGAGCCCCCAATGGCTAAAGCTGAGAGAATTTGAACAACAAAATGAATAATGATAGCACTGGATTTTAACCCTCAGAATAAAAATAAGGACCCCAAAGTCATCTTGTATAAATAAATGACTAAATAAATAAAAGAGAGGAGGAACAGCTCTTCCTCACAGAATACCTTTTAATAAATGTAGAAGAATGGACATAGAAAACTGCCATTAGGCAACACCTCAGTAGTAATTGCTATAGTCAAGGACCATTGATGGATGCTAAAATTAGTATGTTAGAGTATGATGACAAAAAAGATTTGGATTGTCTCGACGTACCTTCCCCAAGATAAAAGATAAAAATAGTAACTTTACAGAGGAGAAAACTGACAGACACCATCTTAACCTTGTGATCAAAATTAATCTTAGTAGATATATTGACATAAGGCACCCTGATATGAAGCCCTGAGACAGGTAGAGCATCATTTTAGTGGTATTTTGATTAAAAATGTAAAACCTGAGTTTAATCATCAGAAAACATTGGACAAAACCAATTTAAGGGAAATTCTACAAAATATACGGCCTGGACTCTTCAAAAGTGAAAGAAAACAAAAGACTTAAAGAATGATCACAGATTGAAAGAGACATGACAACCAAATGCAATGTAATGTCCTAAATGGAATTCTAGAACAGAAAAAGGACAATAGTGGGAAAATTGGCCAAATTTGAAAAAGGCCTATAGGTTAGTTTATAGTATTGTATCAATGTTAAATTTCCTTATTTCTATAATTGTACTATAGTTATGTTAAATGTTAACATTAGGTAAAGCTAGATTAAGAGTATATGCGAACTCTATGAACTACATATGAATTGTGATTTCATAAAATTTGATGAACTTTCTCATAAGGCTAAAAATAATTCAATATAAAATGTGAAAAAAAAGAACAAAGTAGATCTGTATACATTTATATGAAAAAAATCAAGATATCAAGATGTATTATTGGAGGGAGAGATGAACCATGAGAGACTATGGATTCTGAGAAACAAACTGAGGGTTTTAGAGGGGAGGGGGGCAGGGGGGATGGGCTAGCCTGGTGATGGGTATTAAGGAGGACACTTACTGCATGGAGCACTGGGTGTTATACGAAAACAATGAATTGTGGATCACTACATCAAAAACTAATAATGTATTTTATGGTGACTAACATAACATAATAAAATAAAATTAAAAAAAAAAAGATGTATTATTATTTTTAAAAAGTGAAAAAGAAAAAAAGCAATGACCAGAATGGTGTAATATGATCTCTTCTAAGTGATATATTCATCTACACATATACACGGATATATATATACAATCATATATGTCTATACATATTGGGTATATAAATAACCATTTTGTTGTAAGGAAACAAAACTGTTAAAACTCATAATTTGGGAGGAAAGGAAGTGAAGGGAAGAGAAGCAAGTGAGACTTTTATTTTTCAGTTTTCAACAAGTCTGCATTTCTACACAAAAAAGGACTATCTAGACAAGAAATTATCGTCCTTTTCTTGGTGTCTTTTCTATACCTCCCTATATTAAAATAAAGGAATAAAAGAAAACTTGAAAATATTTATCATATAATTTAACAGTTTGCTTTTATGGAAAAAAAGTAATTAAGTCTTCAGTGCCGTTGCTTAAATCTTCTAAATAAACTATATTCTTTTGCATATAATCCCCAGTATTCTATGAGTCTGGTTCACATTAGTTCTGGAATGAAAAGTTTTCCCACTCACTTCTAGTAGACAATAAAACCTAGCATTTTGTTGTAGTGAAACAAAGAACATGTAGATAATTCTTGTGTATTATGAAAGTTTAGCTAAGAATCACATCATTTTTTATGTGAAGGACCACATAGTAAATATTTTGTTTTTGGGCTACATATCATCTCTGTCACATATTCTTTTTTTTTTTTTCTAAATAGCAATTTAAAAATACAAAAACCATTCTTAGTTCATACTGGGTTCCCAACCTGAGGGACATGGACAGCTTACTGCAGGATTCCAGACATTATTCCACCTCTAGGCTGAATAAATAACATATGTCATATATATATATAATGCTATTTCTTGAATAGCTACAGATACTTCTAGGATTAGAACAAAACAAATTATTTAAAAAGCATTATTGAATTCATACAAACTTCCTGTCCTTATTAATTTTCTTAATCAGTGAATACCAAAATTGTAACTGGTCTTATGTGGGGTGTTCATTAGATGTCTTAATATTAAAAAGAACTCCTCACACAAGGACTCAGAAAATATAACTTCCACACACTTCCTTAAAGGAATTCCTTAAGGTTGCAATTCAGTCAAACAAAAGAAGAAGCCATGAGATTCAGAGACAGTAGGTCAAATTCAGAGAGTAATAATGAAAAGTCCAAGAATGAGACTTATAGAGAATGAGTTTTCACTGAATGAAAGGAATAGAAAAATGTATAAATGTGATAAAGACATATTTTGTAAGGGAAAAAAAATTTTAAACTTGGGAACAAAAAAGCTAAATAAGAAACTTAAGTCAAATATGAAATAATCTAAAATGTGATATGGTCTTGAGCAGTTAAAGGAGTATAAAGGAAAGAAAGATTGTTTGACCTCGATGATGGGAAAATTCTTTGGCTCTGGAGCTGTGACATTGGACTATCAAAGTAGAAAATGTCAATCTAACATAGAACTTGTCCCAGCAATAAAGGACTTTTATGTCATAATTCTGTAGATTCTCTTTATTTCTTTTCAATATTTGGAAACTTTCTAGAGCAAAGCATAGAGAATTTGGTTATGATTGCAGAACAAAATGAAAATAACATCAATGATAAGGTAAAACTAAATGTGTTACTGAAAATGGCACAGTCCTGAATGGGAAAGGAGATGAAAAGGTAGCAGTATTAATATCTTTATCTTACAGAACACAGTATCAAAAAACACAAAAGTTGACAGAACAAAAAGTAGAAGTTAAAATGTTAAAGTAACAATGATAATCGATATTCTAAAATATTCATATATTTAAATATAGTTATTAACATGTTATAGGTTTATATAACTGATATACATATAATATATATCTTTTATCAAATATATTTCTATCACAAAGCTATCAAATATGGGGAAGAAAAGAGGAAGTAAGAGAACATAGTTAAGTTAGCTAAATCCTCATCTTCCTCAGCAATCAATAGAACAAAAGTAATTCAATAAATAAAAGGAGTTATGAGCATATTATTTGATCATAAAGAGATAAATATTGAAAGATTAAAAAAATAGTAGAAAATCCCAGAGTACCATAAGATAATTCTTTGAAAGACTAGTAAAATATTAAAATTCCTAGGAAGTTTGATGAGAGGGAAGAGAGAAAAAATGGAGAAAAGGCATAGAACAATAATTTTAGAAAAGGAAAAGGAAATATAGCCATTGTTAAAAGAATTTTTACATGATAGTGATACAGATAAATAGCATTATGCCACTAAAGTTGAGATGGACAATCTTACGTGTCAGTAATAACCAATTAGAAAAATACAAAATATTAAAAAGTTACCATTCATGATAACATATTATGGATATATTATAATATATACATAAAAATATCTATAAAATAATAGGGCATATTCCTAACAAAAATATGCATTACCTTTATGGAGAAAATTATAAAATCTTATTGATAAAAGAAGTTTTGAATAAATAGAAAATTATGCTTAATTGGGGGTAAGAAGTGTTGATATTTTTTAAAATGCCAATTCTCCCTATATTAATATATGAGTATAATGTAATTCCAATAAAAGTTCCACCAGAGATTATCAAAGAACTGACAAAGTGATCTTTTTTTTTAAAGATTTTTTATTTATTTATTTTGACAGAAAGAGACACAGTGAGAGAGGTAACACAAGCAGGGGGAGTGGGAGAAGGAGAAGCAGGCTTCCCGCTGAGCAGAGAGCCCAATGCAGGGCTTGATCCCAGGACCCTGGGATCACAACCTGAGCTGAAGCAGACGCTTAACGACTGAGCTACCCAGGCACCTTGACAAAGTGATCTTAAAATTAATATTGAAGAGTAAAGAGCAAAGAACTTCATAAAATGGGGAGCCACCTTGATGTTAGCTAATGAGCTACTCATTTTTTTCCATGCTGACATTTGCCAATTCTGGACTAGGATGAAGAATAAAAGTTCTAACATATGTGTAATTGAGTCCTAGATGAATGGAGAAAGAGAATAGGGGGCAAGCAATATTTGAAGAAATAATAGCCAGGAATTTTCCAAACTTGACAAAAGGAATCAATTCAAAGATTTAAGAAGCTCAGTAAACCCTGAGTAGGAAAAATACAAAGGAAATCTAGAAATATCATGGCCACATTGTGAAAACTCAAAGCCAAGAGAACAATATCTTAAAAGCAATCACAGAAAGTGGCAGGATATAAAATCAGTGCACAGAAATCAGTTGCATATCTATACACCAACAACAAGACAGAAGAAAGACAAATTAAGGAGTCGATCCCATTTACAATTTCACCCAAAACCATAAGATACCTAGGAATAAACCTAACCAAAGAGGCAAAGAATTTGAACTCAGAAAACTATAGAATACTCCTAAAAGAAATTGAGGAAGACACAAAGAAATGGAATGGTTCCATGCTCGTGGATTGGAAAAACAAATATTGTGAAAATGTCTATGCTACCTAGAGCAATCTACCCATTTAATGCAATCCCTATCAAAATACCATCCACTTTTTTCAAAGAAATGGAACAAATAATCCTAAAATTTATATGGAACCAGAAAAGACCCCGAATAGCCAAAGGAATGTTGAAAAAGAAAAACAAAGCTAGTGGCAACACAATTCCAGATTTCAAGCTCTATTACAAAGCTGTCGTCATCAAGACAGTATGGCACAAAAACAGACACATAGATCAATGGAACAGAATAGAGAACCCAGAAATGGACCCTCAACTCTATGGTCAACTAATCTTTGACAAAGCAGGAAAGAATGTCCAATGGAAAAAAGACAGTCTCTTCAACAAATGGTGTTGGGAAAATTGGACAGCCACATGTAGAAGAATGAAACTGGACCATTTCCTTACACCACACACAAAAATAGACTCAAAATGGATGAAAGACCTAAATGTGAGACAGGAATCCATCCAAATCCTTGAGGAGAGCACAGGCAGCAACCTCTTCAACCTCAGCCGCAGCAACTTCTTCCTAGAAACATCGCCAAAGGCAAGGGAAGTAAGGGCAAAAAATGAACTAATGGGACTTCATCAAGATAAAAAGCTTTTGCACAGCAAAGGAAACAGTCAACAAAACCAAAAGACAACCGACAGAATGGGAGAAGATATTTGCAAATGACATATCAGATAAAGGGCTAGTATCCAAAATCTATACAGAACTTATCAAACTCAACACCCAAAGAACAACTAATCCAATCAAGAAATGAGCAGAAGACATGAACAGACATTTCTGCAAAGAAGACATCCAAATGGCCAACAGACAGGAAAAAGTGCTCAACAGGGACGCCTGGGTGGCTCAGATGGTTAAGCATCTGCCTTCGGCTCAGGTCATGATCCCAGGGTCCTGGGATCGAGCCCCACATTGGGCTCTGTGCTCAGCAGGGAGCCTGCTTCTCCCTCTCCCTCTGCCTGCCTGTCTGCCTACTTGTGATCTCTCTGTCTCTCTCTCTGTCAAATAAATAAATAAAATCTTTAAAAAAAAAAAAAGAAAAAGAAAAAGTGCTCAACATCACTCGGCATCAGGGAAATACAAATCAAAAACTCAATGAGATACTACCTCATACCTGTCGGAATGGCTAAAATTAACAAGTCAGGAAACGACACATGTTGGCGAGGATGCGGAGAAAGGGGAACCCTCCTACACTATTGGTGGGAATGCAAGCTGGTGCAGCCACTCTGGAAAACAGTATAGAGGTTCCTCAAAAAGTTGAAAATGGAGCTACCCTATGACCCAGCAATTGCACTACTGGGTATTTACCCCAAAGATACAAATGTAGTGATCTGAAGGGGCACATGCACCCCAATGTTTATAGCAGCAATGTCCACAATAGCCAAACTATGGAAAGAACCTAGATGTCCATCAACAGATGAATGGATAAAGAAGATGTGGTATATATATACACAATGGAATATTATGCAGCCATCAAAAAATGAAATCTTGCCATTTGCAATGACGTGGATGGAACTAGAGGGTATTATGCTAAGTGAAATAAGTCAATCAGAGAAAGACAAGTATCATATAATCTCACTGATATGAGGATTTTGAGAAACAAGACAGAGGATCATAGGGGAAAGGAGGGAAAAATGAAACAAGACAAAACCAGAGAGGGAGACAAACCATAAGAGACTCTTAATCTCAGGAAACAAACTGAGGGTTGCTGGAGTGGAGGGGTTGGGAGGGTTGGGGTTGCTGGGTGATGGACATTGAGGAGGGTATGTTTTATGGTGAGCACTGTGAATTGTGTAAGACTGATGAATCACAGACCTGTACCCCTGAAACAAATAATACATTATATGTTAATAAAAAAAAAAAAGCAATCACAGAGAAGGAAAGGCATATTACTTTCACCATATCAACAATAAGACTGAGAGCCCACTTTTCAATAGAAACTATGCAAGTCAACTGACAATGAAACTTCTCAGAGTGCAAACTTTGAGCGTAGAATCATTTACTCAGAAGAAAATACACTACAAAAGTGAAAACAAGACTTCTAAGACTCCATCCATTTCAACCAAGATGGAGTAAGCCAACTACAGCGTATCTCTCACACCAATGATAACTAAAATCTCTGGGCAGAAAAAGACAACCACCTAAGTACTCTGAAAAGTAAAAATTAGCAAGCAGACTGTTGAACTCAAAATCTGGACAATGATCTGTAATGAGGGCAAGTTTCATGGTCTTATTTTCCTTCTTTATCTCCAAGCTTTGACTGAAGGAAGGCCCAAGTGGCAGAACTGTGCCATGGGTGCAAAAGCCAAAATTCTCAGAAACGAAACATTACCCCTAGCCATGAAACCAGGAAAAGAGGCTCCTGCATGCCAGACAGCGTGTAGAGAAATACCCATTTCTTTTAGCCTTTTCCTTCTTTCTCTCTTCTCTCTCAGCCCTACCAGTAAGGCTGGCCAGTTGGGGAATTTCATGGCTGTGACAGTGATGACACAGGCATCTAAAACCCTGAGAAAAGATTCATCTTTCTGGACAGAGATATTTTAAAATGGGCTCCCACTGCCCAAATAATAAGGAGGAATTCCCTGGTATTTTTTTTCACCACCTTCTTTCTCACCAGTTTGCCTCTCAGGTGACCCCAGTCTCACAGAACTGCCTGAAAACATGGGGGGAATAAAACCTGAAAATTAATAATAGAAAGATATATGAAAAATTCCCCTAAATATTTGGAAATTATACCACATTGTAAATAAATTTTAGGTAAGACAAGAAGTCAAAGGGAAATTAATAAATACATTGAGCAGAGTAAAAATAAAAATAGAATATATCAAAATTTGTGGGATACAACCAAAACACTGCTTAGAGAAGAACTGTTAGCTTTAATTCTTTCACATAAAATGAAGAAAGGTTTTATATTATTATTCTAAGCTACAAAAAGAAAAGCAAATAAAATCTAAAGCTAACAGGAAGAGAAAAATAATAAAGAATAGAAATGAATAAAATTGAAAAAATTGGATAAAATCAAACCAAGGCTAGTTCTTTGAAAGAAAATCAATAAAATTGACAAAACTCTCACAAACTGACCAAGAAAATATGGGGAAAGACACCAATTACCAATATTAAGAGTGAAAGAGAATAATTAATATAAACCATATAAACATTAAAAGGATAATAAAATATTATGAACAACTTTGTGTCCATAAACTAAATAATTTACATAATATGGAACTATGCTTTGAAAGACAGAAACTACCAAAATTCACTCAGATAAAGTACATTATAGGAATAGTCACACATCTAGTCAAACATCTAAAGAAATTGATTTCATAATTCAAGACTTTCCAAAAAAGAGACCCAGTTGGTTTCACTCGTCAAATCAATTCTATATCAGTGAACACTTAAGGAAAAAATAATATCAACTCAACACAATATCTACGAGAAAATAGAATAGAACAGTTCTCAACTCATTTTAGTAGACCAGCACTACCCCGATGCCAAAATGAAACAAAAGACATTATAAGAAATTTTAAAAAACATGCTAATGTCCCCTATGA
Organism: Phoca vitulina; assembly: GCF_004348235.1. NCBI lineage: Eukaryota > Metazoa > Chordata > Mammalia > Carnivora > Phocidae > Phoca > Phoca vitulina. The sequence goes on from NW_022589751.1 coordinate 11,132,114, forward strand.
AAATATTTTTTAAATCCCCAAGAAAATATTAACAAATTAAATCCTAAAATATAAATATATAAAAGAAAAACATGATCAAGCAGAGTTTATCCCAATAATGGAAGCCTGATTCAAAATTCAATCAATGTAATTCACTAAATCAACAGACTAACGAAGAAAAATTACATTCATTTCAATAGATACAGATAAAGCTTTTAACAAATTCAAACTCCATTCATGATAAAAACTCTTAGAAAACTATGACAGAAGAGCTCTTCCTTAACTTGATAAAGGTTATCTACAAAATTTTCCAACTCTTAAAGGGAGTTGGGGCTTTTTACTATTCAGCTTTTCACTGCTGAATATGATATTAGCTGTGGGCTTCTTCCTAGTCAGAGTAATTAGGTAAGAAAAAAAGCATTTAAATTAGAAAGGAAGAAGTAAAATTGTCTGTGCTTGCCGACGGCAAGAGCTTAAATGTAGAAATCCTAAGGACTCCACACAAAAAAAGTTACAACTAATAAGCAAATTTAGTAAAGTCTCAGAATACAAAATCAACATACAAAATTCATTTGCATCTCTATACATTAACAACAACCTACTCAAAAAAGAAATTAAGAAAACAATTCCATTTACATTAGCATCAAAAAAATAAGATGCTTAGGAATAAATTTAACCAGGTGAAATACTTGTGCACTGAAAACTGCAAAACAATGATGAAATAAATGTTAAAAGATACAAATAAATGGAAGGACATTCTGTGTTTTTGGACCAGAAGAATTAATATTGTTAAAATGTCCATACTTACCCAAATGATCTATAGATTCAAGGCAATCTCTATCCAAATCCCAATGGAATTTTTTACAGAAATACAAAAACAATCCTAAAATTCATTTGAAACCACAAAAGACTTTAAATAGTCAGAGCACTTTTGAGAAAGAACAAAACTGGAGGTATTACACTTTCTGGTTGCAAAACCACATTACAAAGCTACAATAATTAAAACACTATGTACTGGCATAAAAGCAGAAAGATAGACCATGAACAGAGTAGACAGCCCAAAAACAGGGCCATAAACATATGGTCAACTGATCTTCAACAAGGGTGCCAAGAGGGGTGCCTGGGTGGCTCAATTGGTTAAGTGTCTGTCTTCAGCTCAGGTCATGATTTCAGGGTCCTGGGATTGAGCCCAGCATTGGACCCCCTGATTAGAGGGAAGCCTGCTTCTCCCTCTCCCTCTAGCTTGCACGTACTCTCTCTCTCTCTCAAATAAATAAAACCTTAAAAAAACACAAGGGTGCCAAGAATACACAATGGGGAAAATATTGTCTATTCAATAAATTGTGTTGAGAAAATTGGATATCCATATGCAAAAGAATGAAACTGGACCTTTATCTCACATTATATAGAAAAATCAATTCAAAATGAATTAAAGGTTTAAATGTAAAACCTGAAACGATAAAACTCTTAGAAAAAAGAATAGGACAAATGTTTCTAGATATTGGACTGGGCAATGATCTCTTGGATATGGCATCAAAAGCCCAGGCAACAAAAGCAAAACTAGACAAATGAGATTACATCAAACTAAAAGCTTCTACAAAGCAAAGGAAACACTTAACAAAATGAAAAGGCAACCTACAACGGGAAAAAATATTTTCAGACCATATATCTTATAAAAGGTTAATATCCAAAATATATACGGCACTCTTACAACTCAAGACCAAAACAAAACAAAACAAAAACAAAACCCACAAGTAACTCAATTTAAAAATGGGCAAAGGACTTGAATACACATTTCTCCAAAAAAGACACACAAATGGCCAACAGGTATATGAAAAGGTGTGCAACATCACTAGTCATCAGGGAAATGCATATCAAAACCACAATGAGCCTTGCACAATTCACAGCACTCACCATAGCACATACCCTCCCCAGTGTCTATCACCCAGCCACCCCATCCCTCCCACCCCACCCCCCACTCCAGCAACCGATGGGTTAGCCTGGTGATGGGTATTAAAGAGGGCACGTTCTGCATGGAGCACTGGGTGTTATGCACAAACAATGAATCATGGAACACTACATCAAAAACTAATGATGTAATGTATGGTGATTAACATAACAATAAGAAAACCACAATGAGCTATCACCTCACACCTGTTAGGATAACAATTATCAAAAAACCAAAGAAGTGTTGGTGAAGATGTGGAGAAAAGGAAACCCTTGTGCACTCTTGGTGGTACTGTAAATTGGTGCAGCCACTATGGAAAACAATATGGAAGTTCCTTTAAAAATTAAAAATAGAATTATCATTTGATCTAGCAATCTCACTTTTGGATATATAGTCAAAGGAATTGAAATCTGGGTCTTAAAGAGATATCTGCACTCCCATCTTCATTGCAGCATTATGCACAATAGCCTAGATCTGGAAACAAACCTAAATATTCATCAACAGTTAAATGGACAAAGTAAATGTGGTATATAGGTACAATGGAATATTATTCAGCCTTTAAAAAGAAGGAAATTCTGCCATTGTAAGGCTGAATAATATTCCATTGTATGTATACACCACATTTTCTTTTTTTATTGTTGTTCAGGAAGCATTTTATCATTGCTCCAAGTTTAGGAATTTTCACTGACAGAAAATTAACACTTCAGAAAATTTCCCACATAGCCCTGCTCAGCTTCTGCATCTTGGTTTTCACAGATATATCAGCATATTTCTCTCCAATACGGACAATCATTGCACCCATGCTTGACAGATCAATCTTAACTTCCAATTTTGATACTTGGCCTTTACTTTTAGGAAGCTCTTCAAGACTGTTTTTAATTCAGAAAGAATGGCTTCATCTAAAGGAGATGCAGTGGTTACTTGCAAGGGACTTCTCCACGGTGTATGATCACCATGGTTGAAAAGGCAGAAATAACTCCAGGTATATTGTTCAAGCAACCATTTTCAGCAAGCAAATTGATCAGGCTGGACATGAGGGGAGAGAACCTCTCGTTTGCTGTCATGTCATTTAGTCTTTTCATTTTCACTGTATGCTTTACACAAGGATTCTTAATGGAACCAGCCATTTTGGGTTCCTTCAATATTTGTGCTACTCTCAACAATTCCTTTTCTATTTGTTCCAGTTTATTCTGTTTAGATGCAGCAGAATAAATAAAGTTTATTCTGTTTAGATGCATAGAAACCTTTGATACTATATACCTGAACAGGTGGCCTTATGTGCTTGGCAAACAGCCTGACCACAGATATACTAAAGCAACACATCTGCTGGGAGAGCCCGGAAACTGCTGGGATGGCCATCTTCTTTGGGTGGCTGTAGGTCCATATACTACATTTTCTTTACCCATTCAACCATTGATGGTTGCTAGAACAGATGAACCTGGAGGACATTATGCTAAATGAAATAGACCAGACACAGAAAGACAAATACTACATTATTTCACTTATATGTGCAATCTAAAATAGTCGAACTGAGACAGAGAGTATAATGATGGTTGCCAGGGGTTGTAAGGGGAGATAAATAGGGAAGTGTTGGTCAAAGAGCACAAAGTTTTATTTATGCAAAATAAATAAGTTCTGGAGATCTACTGTATGACATAGGGCCACTTATTAACAATATTGTATACTTAAAATTTTGTAAAGAGGGGAAATCTTATGTTAAGTGTTCTTACCACTGAAAGACAAACAAACAAAAACCTCCCAGAAATCAAGGGGATGGAAAAAACTTTTTGAGATAATAAATAAGATTATGGCATTCATAGTGATGATGGTTTCATGGGTATATACTTATCTTGAAACACATCAAGTTGTATACATTAAGTATCTACAGCTTTTTGTATGTCATTCATACCTCAATAGAGTGGCTTAATAAAATCCCCTGCAAATGTCATACTTAATGGTGAAAGACTGAATGCTATGTTGTTTGCAGTAACAATAAATTAGAAACATCTTAAATGTGCATCAGTGAGAAATTGATAAGTAATTTAAAGACAATGAACTGTATTAGAAGAGATAAATCTCAAAAACATAAGCAGAATAAAAAGTTACAGAATGATATATATTGTCAAAATACACAAATAATATCATATATTCGTTATAGAAATACATTGTATGTATATATAAAATACTGCATATATACATCTATGTGCATTATTATAGTATAAGTAAAATAAAAATGAGGACAAATGTAAGTAAAAAATTCAATTTAGTGGTTACCTATGTGTTGAGATGGAGGGCAGTGGGATTGGAAAGGAACGCTTAGGTGGCTTTAACTATATCTGAGATGTTTTCTTTAAAAAAATAAATAAAAGATGGGTGCCTGGGTGGCACAGTCAGTTAAGTGTCTGCTTTCGGGTCAGGTCATAATCTCAGGGTTCTGGGATCAAGCCCTGCATCGGCCTCCTTGCTCAGTGGGGAGTCTGCTTCTCCCTCTCCCTCTGCCTGCCACTCCCCCTGCTTGTGCTCACTCTCTCTCTCTCTCTGTATCTCTGTCAAATAAATAAATAAAATCTTCAAAAAAATAAAAACAAAAATAAAGATCTGAGGCAAATATGTCCATATGTAAAGACTTCTCAGTCTTACTAAAGTTAGTTATTGGTGGGTAGATGGTATTTATTTCATTATTTTCTATATACTTTTTGTGTAGTTTGTTTTTTCCCTCATAAAAATACTAAAACTAAAAAAAGTTTTAACATACTTGTTTTACTGAAAAACATTGTCTCTAGAGAGGGGCTAAGATAGGTGGTGGCAGAAAAGTAAGGAGAAGGAGACTATTGCTTCTTATCATAAGCAACTCTGGGGGCACCTGGGTGGCTCAGTCGTTAAGCGTCTGCCTTCAGCTTGGGTCGTGATCCCAGGGTCCTGGGATCGAGCCCCGCATCAGCCCCGCATCAAGCCCCTCATCGAGCCCCAGATCAAGCCCCGCATTGGGCTCCCTGCTCCGCGGGAGGCCTGCTTCTCCCTCTCCCACTCCCCCTGCTTGTGTTCCCTCTCTTGCTGTGTCTCTCTCTGTCAAATAAATAAAGAAAATCTTAAAAAAAAATAAGCAACTCTGCACTATTTGATTTGTAATCTTGTTGATTTACAACTACAGTAAAAAGATTTTTATTTGTTTTAATGAAAATGGTCTTATACTGGAAAACTTTGAGGACTTCACAGATTCTGAACTCTTTGATGCCTCGATCTTACTTGTGTTCTTGAGTCTAGCTGCAGTGCCCAGCACACAGAGTGTTGTAAATACATATTTATTGTTTGTTGTATTTCATTTCCTAAAGATTATAGTCCACCCTGATCTGTTTTCTAATCACAAATTTACTCCTTAGGCACATCATTTAACTCTATGGTACTTCAGATTCCTTATTTTTCAGGTGTCAATAATAATACTGGTCTTGCCTACTTCCCAAGGCTATTTTAAATGTCAAATAAGAAAATGGGTATCAATTTCTTATTGAATAAGAAATATAAAGCATATTTGAATTGAAGAAATGTAGGAGATCACTGAAAGACTAGGAAGAATTCTCAAGAGATCATACCATCACATTAACATCCATAGTCCAACCTCTCCCAGAACATGTCAGTAATCATAAAAAAAAAAATCTTACTTCCATATGTGTCTTGGAGCCTCTAAATATGTCTTGTTGTCTGGTGGAGTGGAAGTGGAGGTAGCAGTTGTGATATTTTGGTTAGGGACATTATGTAAATTGGCTTCTTTAGTCATGAAAAATATTCTCTTAGGAAGAAATTTCTTAAGATGCCATGATGACACACTAGCCAGTTTTTTGGCAAAGGTCCTATTGAGCCAGTGATAAATCTTACTGTATGGCAGTAAGAAGTACAACACTTCTTACTTGACTTAAAACCATTCTGGCTTTAGGGCAGACCCAGCTCTCCCATGAGGGAGGGGTGGGGATGCTAAATAATTCAGGGAAGAGAAATGATTATAGAGAGATATGGGGCATCCCTCCAAAGATTGTGATTCTAATGGGGAACAATAAAGAGCTTGTCCAGGGAAGGAGGGAGAGGGTTAAGGAAAAAGGTCACCAAGCACTTGTTGGCACTGATTTAGTCACTTGGGTATTGAGTGTAATCAATGATGAGACATGGTCCTTGCTTTCAAAGAATTTATAGGCTGTGATATAGTGACTTGGATACAACCAGCAGATTATCAACATGGAATAGAATAATGAGGCAGAAACATATGCACTAGTCATGTTGGTCACATACAAAAGCCACACTTTCATATTGTATTATTTTTCTTTTGGATGTGAAGATGGAATGTTGTTGCTAAGCTTAAAGGGTGTAAGACTGTTGAATCACAGACCTGTACCTCTGAAACAAATAATACATTATATGTTAAAAAAAAACAGAAGATAGTAGGAAGGGAAAAATGAAGGGGGGGAAATCAGAGGGGGAGACGAACCATGAGAGACTATGGACTCTGAGAAACAAACTGAGGGTTCTAGAGGGGAGGGGGTGGGGGGATGGGCTAGCCTGGTGATGGGTATTAAAGAGGGCATGTTCTGCACGGAGCACTGGGTGTTATGCACAAACAATGAATCATGGAACACTACATCAAAAACTAATGATGTAATGTATGGTGATTAACATAATAAAATAAAAAATGTAAAATAAAATAAAAACAAACAAACAAAAAGAATGTTCATCACAGTTTTGTTTAATGGCAGAGAGAGAGAGAGAGAGAAAGTGAGAGAGTGAAAGACTGGCTAAATTTCCAATAATAGGAGAAATAAATAAATAAATCCATAGGACAGATTCAATAAATGCACTACAGAAAAATGTTTTTTTGACATAGGAAAATATTAATATTGCTAGGTGAAACATATATTGCAAAACAATAAATATAATACTTTTGTTTTAAAAAAATCACTAAGTAAATATTTATGTGCTTTTAAAGTTTTCTGCCTTGGCTGCAGTTCTGAGCTTTCTGTCTTATTCCAGCCTTAATGGAGATCTTTTAGATTAGAACTAACACCAGGAAATTTTAATCATCTTTTGGGTAAACATATATATACATATATATGTACACATATATTTTAATATTTTTTTACATCTGTATATCCATCCATCCATCCATACATACATACACACACCTATTTTGGTCCTTAATCTCTTCTCTGCCTTCACTGTATGTGTCTGTGTGTACCTATGTGCATGTGTGTACACACACAAAAAAACAGTGAGGATAGAGAAGACATTATAAACCAGAACAGAAAATAATATAATTGAACATTAGTGTCCTGATCAACTTTTACAGTTCTTCTTGGTGAGATATTTAAGAGATAATGTGATATTTAAGAGAAGAATTCCTATCTGCTCCACATATTCCTATCTGCTCCCCAAAGCTAGTGATTAAAGAAAGCAGAAGCTAGAGAGCTACAGCTATGAAACCAACACCACCAACAACCACCCAAACAAAATGCAGCATTATGTTTAAATGATTGTGTCAGGTCTCCCTCCTGCTTCTTGGCACTTGACTATATTATTAATGTGTGTTAGTGTGTGGGAGAAACCTCCTAATTCAGCCACACAATCAGATCAGAACTCTCAAGAGGTTCCCACTCATCCCAACCTCCACTCACCAGTTAATTGCACCTTCCTTTCTTTTAGTCATCATGGCTCTGGCTGGTGAGGTGTGGGCCTGGTCAAGGGAAAAAGCAGCAGGGCAGATGCTGCAATTTTAAGTGAAATCAGGTGTTGCCTTCCCTGAAGTGGGATCTGGAAAATGTCAGTTCTTAAGTAACAGGCATTGGCAGCTGAACAGTCAGTCTTCCCCACCAGGCTCAGCATTCCCCTCCCTTGCAATAAGCTTTCCCTTTTCCTCTTATATCGCCTCAATCTCCTTCGTCTTCTCTTTAGAGGTCATTAAATAAGAATTTCCACTTTGTAGATATTCATCAGACATGATTCTAAGTGTGTTGGGAATGAGAAGGTTTTGATGATAAAATACCGCAAGTGTCAATAAAACACTCCCTAGTGTTATTGGTGACCTGGAGTCCTACCTGTGGAGGAAGTATAAAAGATTTCTTGGCAGAGTGGGAAAGAATGATTGGGTTCTGACTCTTTTCTCCATATGCTGAGAGCTACAGGTAGAAACACAGCACACAAATTTGATAAAGTTAAGGCATTAAATGGAGCTGAGAGAACATTCTTTGGGTTTCCTTTCTTTTTTCTTCTGCTGGGTCAGACTGGGACCATTCCATTACAGAATTGCAATCCAGATGTGCACATGCACACCTGATGTATGATCATCTTTATTGTGTTTGGTTTATTTGCATAATGTGCCTCAGCACATTCTAGGATTGAACTAAGTAACAGTGGGGAAGGTCTGGTAGTCCCATCTTAAATAGGATGTGGCTCCTTTGGAAGATACAGCCTCACACTTACTCAAGGGTACTTGGGTGAAATATGGATTACTATGAGTATGAGGACAGTGCCAGTGATTCTCTAGTCTAGTTGGGGCAAATGAAGTCTGAATGAGGCCCAACAATTCTGAGTTTAGGTGATGACTAATGATCAAAACAGTGAAACAACCTCAGAACTTAAAATACTGAGAGACTAAGCAAGAACTCTAGGGAAAGACCACAGGAGCTCTGGTCAAATCTTAACTAAGAATGCTTCATCACCCCATCACTCTTCACCTAATACTCTCTCTAAGCAATCTGATCCATCCCTATTGCTTTACTCCTACCAATATATAGCTAATATTTTAGTCCCAAATTTAAATCTCTAGTCCAGGGTTCATCTCCTGAACTCCATCCGTACTGGTCATATCAATCATCTCTATTTGAATGGTCCACAGGCATTTCAAATGGTACATGTGAAAAAATAAACTCATCAGCCATCCCAATAATTTTTTTTTATATTCTCTGAATTGATAAGTGATATAATCATTTACCAGTAACTGTGGGAATTATTCCAGGCTCTTCCCTCTCTATCACCTATCACAACCAAAGCTGGTCATTCTAAACCTTTCCCAGATTTTCCCTTCCACAGTCCCTACCACTTCTACACTAATTCAGGCCACCACGTCATTCACCCGAAAAACTGAGAACACAGCCTCCCCATTTAGCACTCTTCAATCCTGTCTCTACACTACAACCCAGAGAGCTTTCTAAAAAGGAGATCTATACATCATCTATGTAGCAATCTTGCCAAACATATTTAAACAGAATCTAACCATAAGGAAACAACCAGACAAATCCAGTTTTAGGTGCATTCTATAAGAAAACTGGTTCAGACTCTTCAAAAATACCATCATAAAAGACAAAATATAATTGAGGAAACTGTTCTAGATTAAGGAAGACTAAAGAAGAAAACTAAATGTAAACATGATTCTTCTTTGCATCTAGGATTGATGAGGATGGGGTGGGAATAGCTACTGTGCACATTATTAAGATAATTAGAGAAAACTAGGATATGAACTTTGTATTAGATGATATTGAATCAATAAATGTCAAGTTTCATAGGTGTTGTAATGGTATTGTGCTTATGCAGGAGAAAGTTCTTATTCCTAGGAGATGCATGCTAAGGTATTTAGGGATGAAATATGATGTCTACAATTTACTCTCAAATGATTCAGCAAAAAATTGCATAGGTAGATGGCTAGGTGATAGAAAGAAAGCAATGTGGCAAAATGTAAACAACTGATGGATCTAAACTTTCAACTTTCCTTCTGGTTTTAAATTTTTCAAAATAAAAGTTGTGGGGAGAAAAAGAGAGAGAGAGGAGACAATCACCACTGCTAAATTGTTCTTCCAGTAGACATTTTCCATGTAATAAAAACAACTTGAATTTCTTAGAGATTAAAAAAAAAATGGTAGGGAGAGGTCATTAAGGTTGAATTACCAAAGCCATGTACTTTCATCTCCAGCACCTCAGGCAGGTTTAATTCCCAAGTAAGCACCATATCACAAGTTAATGCAAGACTTAAAAGCAATATATGGAAGTGGCTAGGTAGTTAGTTCAACAGACAAACTGAATTTAAGCCAGCCATTTTCTTTCACAACAAAAGAATATGAAAACAATTACAAGCAAAATTTCATCGAATCCTCATAATAACCAAATGAGATACTTAAGTTCATTTCAGCAATGAGAAAAAAGGGAAATAAATAAGGGAAAACCTAACTGAATTATGTCCTAGAGTTTTTACAGCTGTCAGACCAATAAAGTGCATTATTATGTGATACTAGAAGTTTGCAAAGAGTAAACATGTTAACATTTTACAAACAGGGTAGTTGAAACCTTGTCTTCTAATAACATTATTAATTTGTTGTTTGTCCCCTATATTATAGTTTTCTTCTGCCTCACAACAAAATAAAACAATTTTTTAAAACTCTCTGTCAAGCCCCAATAAAATCCTTGTTGCATTTTGGATAACAACCTGAAGATTCCTTATGAAGGAGTCCCCATCTCCCTATCTTTTCTCTTCCCTTATCACATTGCCTTTTTACTCCTTATGTTATAGCTACATTTAACTACTTGTATTTCCTTGAGGCATAGGTCCTCTCATGCCACCAACATTTCTTGCTGGGTGGTCTAAATCAAGAGAAAAGTGATGTAGCCCTTCATGCCACAGGTATGCCTAATACAAACATATTAGACACAAAAACACCCAAGACCAAACCTATGCATACAGGAAGTCAAGTTGTCAGGATTCTGCTTCCAGGATGACTACTACGGCAAGTCCCTTATCATCACTGAGCCTCAGTTTGTTCATCTATAAAAGGCAGTGGTTAAATCAGATGATATCCAATGTCCATCTGCTCTCTGCCCTCACTGTCCATGAATCTAAGAAGTGGCCTAGAGAAATCACAAGAGAACGTGTGTGATACATTCTGGTATAGAAGAGGTTTTCCTCTTATAAGAAATCATCTCAAAGAAGTTGTGAAAGTCAAATAAAGGATAAAGTTCCAAGTCACAGTCAAGTTTGATGGACTTCACTGATGATATAACAGAAATCCAACGTGTCATCTTTGAGATTTATATCAAATTACACATGAAAATCTAAATAATAGATTTATTTAGAGTTGGTGAAACAGATGTTAAGTGAGAGATTAATTTTAATTTAATTTTAAGCTGCAGGATGAAATTTAGCTCAATTTTGGTTACTGGGCAGAAAATGGATTCAGGGGGCAGTGAGGAAATGCACTGATATGAAAATAGCCCATGAAGGAGAAAAATTCATTTCTTAGTGTCTCATTTTCCATCATCTGATAGATGCAGAGATAAATCATTGAGAGCTCTGAGGAAGATCAGTGTCTGAAATCACTAACACAGCAATGCCTTGAAATTATTCAATTTATTGAATTATTATTCAATATTTCCCTCTCTCTCTCTTCCAAAAGATAGAGCTCCTTCCACACATTGAAACTGAGACTTGGGTGAGGTGGAATCACTTGTAATAAAGCTGGAGGAAGAAGCACTCCCATATTATTCAACTCACTCAACATGGACAGTAGGTACACAAATGAGGGAAGGGTACTCTTTTCTGTAGTTCCATTATTTTACTGAGGGGAAGACTTCAGTCAATCAGTAATACTAGTGGTAGTACTTCTAGTAGTAATACTAGAAAAACATTTATCTTGAAGTCCAAACCATTGGAGTTAACTTAGAAAGTTTTTACCAAGAAGCTGACATCAAAGGGTAGGGAGTTGCTTGATTTGGAAAAGACTGACTAGATAGCCAAACATTGGTTGCAAGCATGGGGGATCTCCCATAATACTTTTTTTTTCTTTAAGCTGGAACTCTCTGAGCAAGTTTTTTTTTTTTAATTACATAAAATTAAAACTGTTTTCTTTATAAGGACAAAAGTAAGGAAGAGGGAGAGGGAAGGAGGGAGAAACAGTATATGCAGGAAGGCAGATTTAGAAAAGAGGTTCTCAGAACTGTTTACAAAGTACTCAGAAAACAGGTGATACCTTTCTCATAAATTAGAGGCAGAAAACTTAAGAGTTGAGGCAAGTGTGCAAAGAGCTAATATAGGAAATGAAACCATAGTCAAGCACAAAGCATAGAAAATCTCTAGTTCTTAGAAAAAATTGTGTTTATCAATTAGTGCTGGTGATGATTAACAAACAGCTAAATTTTTATTAAGAAGATATTTCATTTGTACTGAAATATTTATTTTTTTTCAGTCTTGCTCCTTGTTATAACTTTTGAGATGTGTAAATAATAGTAATTGGTGGGAAATCATAGAAGCATTGTTACAATTGTGTTTCTTATGTAAATAAAAAATACATATATTTTTTTAATAAAAAAATATTTTTAACTAAAGCATACATCAACAGGATTTTTGTTTTAGAACTTTCACCCCAGCTGTGACACAGAAGATGGATTGGGGACTGGAGAGTGGGTTAGGGGTAGGGATAGAAATAGAATATAGGAGATTATTACAATACTATAGATAAGAGCTAGACTTTGATCGTTTAGATAGAGAAGATGAAAGAAAAACATAAGATAAATATATGTTTTCAACAGGAAAGGACTTGTGAGTAAAAATACATTAGACAAATCTTAAAATAGAGAAAAATTCTGGGAAAATGTTTTCAGGTCTTTATTCAAATGTTACTTTTTCAGTGAAGCCTTCTGTAGCAGAAACCAAAAAATGTCATGATCACCACACCATTTCCTTTCTCTGGGCAAACAGGAAGGCATTTCTTAGCTTCCCTTGTATTATAGTTAAGGGTGGGAACACATGACTTAGTTTTGCAAATGAGAACATGAGTAGAAGTAATGTGTTACTTCCAGGCCAAGGCACCTACCTCTGGTGCTCTCTCTGTCATCTGTCTCTTCCCTTAGAAACTATATGTCAATGTGGTAGCATCAAAATATGGAGGAAGCATCAAAATACGGAGGAAGCCTAGAATCCTGAATTGCTGGATGGAGTAAGGAATCGCCTATATCAGACTTCCTCTGAGCAGAAACTAAACTTTTGTTGGGCTAAACCACTGATATTTAGATTTATTACTATAGCAAAGCATAGCCTATTTTGATTAATATACCTTCCCTGGCCACCCTATCTAAAATTTCCTGTCCCCCTCCCCACACAAAAACCCAAACACACACACACACACACACACACACACACACACACACACACTTCCCATCCTTCTTTCTTGCTCTTTTAGCACCTGTCACTCTGTAATTTATAATGCATTTTATGTATTTATCTTTTTTATTATCTCTCTTTCCCAGTAGAATGCCTTCCATGAGGGCTGGGTGTGTTTATGTGTGTTTGCTTCATTGTTATAACCTCAGTGATACAGTGCTTGGAACACGGTAGCCACTCAAGAGATATTTGTTGGATGAATGAATAGAAAGGTAAGTTCAGTCCTGTTTGGAAAACAGTGAAACTTTTGAATAGAGAGGTATTAAGATGCATTTGTGAATCAAGTCTGAGAGACCCATCCATAGAAACATACTTGGAATACATCAGCATAGTTGGAGGGTTCATAGTTGAAGTCATAGAAATGAGTTCCTTCAGAGATGAGTGTTGCAGGTTGGGTTTTTCAAGAGCAAAAGCTGAGACAAAGTCTGGGTGTTTATTAAGGATCAATACCTTTCAAAGAAAGGGAAGTTAGTGGACTGGACAGATGAAGAAGTTAAAACTGCAATGCAAGCTGAAAATACCTCAGCCAACCTGATGGGGAGCTCTGAAGCAAATACTGACTGTCAGAGTTGTCCTGCATCAGACCAAAATGTCTGGGCCTTATACCCCCACTTCATTCAGTCACTAATGTCGACTGGCCCGAGAAGGGCTGACCTTGAGTGAGGAGAATCCGAAAGGAGCCAACAGCTGACCTCACTCCCCAAAGCCAGGTGGTAATACTTCTTTGAAGGGAAATCTGAGCACTATATCTCCATATCTACCACAAATGAAAAAAGAAGAAAAGGCTAATGGTTGGGGTTGCCAGATTTAACAAATACGAATACAAATAATGCTATTTCATTAATACAAACCTGTCCCATGTAGTATTTGGGACATATTTATGCTAAAAATTATTTGCTGTTTATTTGAAGTTCAAATTTAGCAGGGTGTCCTATATTTTATCTGGCAATTCTACTAAGGACTGACTCTTAGAGTAAAGCCACAGTTGTCAGGAGAGAAGTAAGTGGAATTGTCATGAAGAGATAAGAGGAAGTCACAGAATGATCCAAGAACAAAAATGAAGTAATAGTAATGAGATCTAAGGAAGGAGGTGATTTTTTAAAATAATAAGATGATGACAGAATACAGAACCTCGAAAAGTGGAGAAGATAGATAAAGGAAGATAAAGACTGAAAATTATTTCAGTGACTTAGAGACTAGGGATAATAGAGCTTCAAAAAAGAATGGATTCCAGTGCCAAATGACACAGAAAAGCAGAACACAGCTAAAATATTTGGGGGGGTGGGGGAACCGCAGACTATGAGGTATGTCAAATTAGATGTGGGAGGGCATGTCTTGCCACAAGGTGGCACTCATAGTTCCTCTTTTTTGGAGTTTCTATCAATAAACAGTCTGCAAATTTTTATTGTCATAGAACAAAGAATATCTTAAGTTTCACAACTTTACATGTTGTATCATTTTCCCACAGCTTGTTATTGTTTTCCCTTTAGAATACGAAGATATAGTGAATAGTGAATATTGGAATTGACTGGCAGGGTGTGCGGGGGAGGGGGGGGCAGGCATTAGAACCTGGTGGAGGGAGCAAATGTAATGTTATCGCAGATCCTCAGTACAAAGCATTAACAGAAAGTTGTTGGATTTGGTTATCAGATAATGACTGAGCTTCAAGAAAACGAATACTGTTAGAAATGGAAACCAGACTGTCTGGTGTTGAGGACTGACAGTGTGCTGTGAAAGTAGACAGACTATGTGTTTAGCACATCTGCTGTGAAAGATAGGAGGGTAGCCAGGGCGACTTTTTTAAAGGAACTCCTTCTCAAATATGGGTTTGTTTGCCTTATTCATAAGTTTCATATATTTTATCAAAATATCTGTTAAATGGCAGTTGGCCTCACACCACACACAACACAAATGCATTTGTGTTGCAGAGATACTTCTACTTAACTAAATAACTCCATTAGACCCCCAATATTACAGCACTTACATCTTTTCAAAATAATTTCATATCTATTTCTCATATTATATTGCTCATAGAGTGAATATTTGAATAGAGACCTAGAGAGACCACAAGATTTGCCTCACATTGCACAGCTAGAGAGAAACAGAGCCATGGACCAGTTTTCTGATGCCTAATTCCATACCCCTTCTACTGAATTACTCTTTTTGTCACTTGATTTCTAGTTCAAGTTTTCCACTTATCTAATTTTATTTTTTCTGGCATGCATAAAATGAAAATGGCTCTTTGAAATTACCCTGTCTTGACTAGTTTCCATGCTATCTCAGGTATGTAATAGTTAAAACTTACCTTTCTCCACCATAGTATGGGGGAAAATATGCTCATTATCATCTCTGCTTTTTACAAAACTAAGTATAACCCTGAGTTGAACATAAAAGAACTTATAAATTAATGTACCACTGAAGAGGTAAAACCCTATGCCTGTTGTTTTGGGTGTATAAGGATTTCTGCTAAACTACAGTTCCACCACACAATCCAGACAGTTTTCTTTCCAGCCAATAAGTCCAGTCATTCGCTATTTCTTTTTGTCTTTTTTTATCATCAAGGTAAAAACATTATCAGTGTCTATATTTATGTAAAAATCTGTTTTGATCCCTTTAAACATAAAGAAGAGTGAAATGAAGACAATTTTAGCTTTGTTTCTCCCATTCACCTCCTCCAGTCCAAACAGAAAAAAGGGTAGAGGGGCTTCTATAGCTAATTCACCAATAATTTCATATAAGCCATACAAAAGAAAACTTCAAACTTGTTTTGTGGCTAGGCCTCCATGGGGGAACAGCCTTCTTACTGAGTTGGAAAGAATAAAGAGTATTTTTGAACTTACAAGTGTCTGAAAACATCATGTCTGCAAAGTGCGGTTGGCATTTTTATGTATTTAAAAGAGTCTAATGAAGCCCAGCTCCTTACAAATTCTGACAAAAAAATGAAGAATGGGACATGGTTCCTGCCACCCAGGGGTCAGAGTGGTGGTTATTGCTCCAACCAATTGTACAAAGGAGACCTGTCATTTATAGATAGGTCCACAGTCTTGCATTTGCAAGAACACCATGAAGACTGGCCCTTACCCAAGAATTTACTCAGAGAGACATTTAATATGGAGTAAATACAGCCTCAAAGAGAACAGCTTTGAAGAAGGGCTTTGAAAAGGTCAGAAGAAGATGAAATGAGGAATGTTGTTACTTCATGCCTTTATTAAACAAATGCTTGCCTTAGCTCTTCTCCAGCACGTCTCAAAATGTGGCAAAGTAATAATGACATGCCCACTTCATAGACAAAAAAAAAATGACTTGGAATATGAAATTTGTCATTAGGATGGGCCCTCAGGCCAATGGATTGTTCTCAAAGTGTGGGAATGCCCTATTTCTACTAGCCTGGAGTCCCCTGCTCTCTCAGGGATATATCTACTGTTTCATGAACACTCCAGGAGAGTTTGGATTTCAGACATTCTCCCCTGTCATACCAGTTAAGTCTGGAAACTATTCTCCCTAATCCTTATATCATGTCCTAGTTCCTTGGGGCTTTCCTATAGGTAGAAAGTAACCAATCACTGCTACCATTATAGCAGGCAGCACCTCAGGTGTTAACTCTTTTGGAGTCATGGACACAATCTAGTATAAAATCAGTGAAATCTAGTGGTGTTGAATAAATTTTGTAGTTATACATAGCATCACTCCACTCCCTGCAATTGATTTTTCTGCTGCTATTCATCTCTAGTCTTTCTACATATAAATGCATTCATCCATTTGACAAATATTACTGAACACCTGCTATGTACCAGGTATTGTTCTAGACAATGTTTACAGCAGCCTAAGACAGACTAAGTTCCTGCTTTCAAGGACCTATATTCTAAATAGGAAAGGGAGAGTTGACAGGTAATAAATAAATAGGGAAAATCAGGTAGTGGGAAATCCCATGAAGACCAGAAATCAAGTTAATGTAATTGAGACTGGGTGGAGAATGACTTTTGTTTGAGTACTCAGAAACTCTGCCCTGAGGTGAGAGCCAAGGCCAACCATACCCAGATGTGGGAGGAGACTGTTGCAGGCAGAGAAAATGGCAAGTATAAAAGTTTTGAGACAGAACAACCTTGAAATGTTTGAGGAACAAAAGAGAGCCAAGGTTGTTAAATGCTAATGAAAGGTAGTGGGAGGTAGTGCATGAGTTCTGAGAGATCCAAGAGGCACACTGGGACTGCTAAATCATGAAGTGATACATGGGAGATCTCAAAAACTGTGAGGTGCTGTTTTTATAAAAAACTCCTAAATATTTTAGTGTGTTTTTCCTAAGATCAAGGACAATTGTGAAAGTACAATTATCAAAATCAAGAAAATTTCACTAACATATCCAATAATTTTCAAAATCAGAAAATAACATTGATATAATATTATTAACTAATTTATAGACCTTACTTAATTTTTGTTAATGGTCCCAAAAACGTTCTTTATAGAAATTTGTTTTCATCCGACCCAGGATCACACATTTTATTTTATTTTCATGCCTCTTTAGTCTCCTTTAATCTGGAACTGTTCCTCATTCTTTCTCTGTCTTTCATGACATTGATATTTTTTAAAAGTGCCACCATTCGTTTCACAGTATGACCTTAAATTTAGGTTTGTCTGATGTTTCCTTGAGATTAGATTCAGGTTATGCAGGTTATGAAGTTTATCTTTTTTACTGTAGTATATCAGGAAGTACCCAACATCAGTTTGTTCCATTACTAATATGCAAGGGGGTGGGATGAAAAAAGCATTTTAGCTAGGGAGAGATCAGTGTATGTTTATGCTTTAGATGGTAGCAAAAATACAATGTCAATTATAAAAATAGAAGTATAATGTAGACAAATTCTGAATTAAATGCAAATGCAAGAAGGCTTGCTCAAACCCTGAATATAGGGCTTTAGGAAAACCTCCAGAGTCTCTAAAACATTAAAGAAGAAAGAGATGGAAAACAGAATGTGAGTTATTAATAAGGACAAAGGTATATTAGCAAACTTCCAACAAATAAAAATAACTGTGATTTTGAATATAAATCTATACAGTTTAAATAAAATAAACTAAATATTTAGGTAAATAAATAAGTTGTTTTTACATAGGCAATGTGAAAAGGAGTTGTTGAGCATTTATGAAACTGAAATGAGTGCACACCCAGTGGCAATCGCAAGGGTTTCCACTGTAGTGTAGCTTCCCTTCGATCATGGTGTAGTGTAGTGTATTTTATTTACCATAAATACTAGCAAAAAGCAAACAAGAAAGGTGTGGTTTGAAATGTTGTCACAAGGAATAATGGAGAAGAGAAAGACCAGCAAATCCAGAGCCTGTATAGAAAATAAAAGGAATGAGAGTGGGTAGAGATTGAGCAAGAAATTCCATAACGTGAATTTAACTAGACCACTGGATCATAAGGGCCTTGGGGGCATGGAGTATGGTCATTCTCCAGGTTTAGTTTTCTTTATCAATGTCTGTCTTAAAATACGGTATCCAGAAATCAAATTCTGTATATGACCTAGCACATAAAACAGGACTGCTACTTCCCTTTTTCTTTCTATACCTCTATTAGTGCTGAAGTTACAATCAAACCTAATCTGTAGAATTTTAGAGATGAAGAAGAACCAAGACTGTCATTTAGTTCATTTTCAAATGAGAAAAAATAAGTGATTAGAGTGAACTGACTTGCCAAATGTTACCAAACAGTGACACTACTAGAGAGCAGACAGTTCAGGCTTGGAGCCCCAAAATGCTGGTAAAAGACTCATTAACACATCACTATCAATACAACACCAATTATTTTTCAAATAAGTAGACTGCCATGTGGCTGTTGTATGACATGTAGTTTGTATCCCTAATTCTCATGCTTCAGAAAAGATGTTGCATACATCCAAATTTGCCTTTAAAGAATCTTTATTTTTAAAAAGCTTGATTATGGAAATTTTCAGATGTATACAAAGTAAATAAAATATAATGAATCCCCACGTACCTATAACCTAGCTTTAATATTTTCAAAATTCTGCCATTCTTTTTCTTTATTGTAGTAAAATACACATGACATAAAAATTACCATTTTAACCATATTTAGGTGTACAGGTCAGTGGCCTTCAGTACATTCACATGTTCTGTCTGCCATTCTTACATAAGCTAAATCTCTACCCACTCCCCACCTATCCCTCCCTGATTATGAGAATCTCACTTTTTAAATCAGATATCTAATACCTCAATTTTCATCCAAATTCACATGTGACTTTTTTGCTCTAATCCTCAGTTCTCTCTTCATGAGTGTCATAATACCTCTCTTTCAAAGTTGCTGTGAAGTTTAAAGGATGCACTGTAATATCACATAACAGGCACTTAGTAACCGTTAGTTCATTCACCCACCCATTCATATGGTATGACTGTTCCCAAAGAAGCTGTGCTGATAACGCAGTGGATTCCATTTCACTGATGTGATGACTCTCATTTTATTTGTATTTTCTTGACATTTCTTCATTGTTCTTTTGTACCTTATCTAGGTGGGACCTATAAACCTAATTAAGTTTCCAATATAATGGTCTTTGTAGAAAAGTAATTAAGTTCTTTATATCTTAATGATCATATTTAATTATAACAATAATAAAACAAGCTCTGGTAGCCTAAGTGAGGAATTTCTCAACTTACTGCAGCCCCTTATTCTAGGGTATTGGTGGGCAAATCAAAAACACCCTTGACTTCTCTTTAATGGATGAGTTAGTATGGAGGGCATAGGAAAGTGCTGATTCCCCTCTTTCTCGGTCACTGCTCTGACTAGACTCTCTGGTCTCTGACAGATTCTTCTTAGCTTCACTTTTTCCTTCTGTGTGCTAAATGGGGAGATATTCTAAGACCTATTCCTCAGTCTTGAGTTCTTTTACAAGTTCCAATAGATAATTCATTTATATGGTTTCAGTCTACATCTATGAGCTGCTATAAAATCAACATCTTTAGCCAGCAGTTCTCTGACCCAAGAATCTTATGAACTCATCAACATCCCCCCAAACTATTTTTCCCTCCCAGAAATCCTCTGTTTCTACTGATGGGACCATCAGCCTCTTGGTCATCCTGTCTAAAACTAGAGCCTCATCCTTAACTTTTTAAATCCCGTATCCCCTATACCCAATTCAACTCCAAAGAAGAGTGATTCTTCCTTAGAAGTATCTCTTTTATTTGCTCCACACTTTTCCCAACTCCACTAATTGGGCACATTACAATTTCACAACCTAATTAATGCAACAGCTCATGTGGTCAATCATATATAATTTCTAGCATATAATGCTTAATCAAGAAATCAGAATTCTGAACTCTTCTAGAAATTAAGTGAGAGTCAAGCAGTCCTTCAACTAACACTTGGGGAAGCTTAAAAACACATAAATCCTTTTTTTGAGCCAGAAAAAACAAAGTTTTCTTTATTGGTAAAGCATTTTATTTTATAACTAGGACTGAATAATGCAAACATCTGATAATCTTCAGAGAAATCACACCAACAAAATCTGAGTGCAATCTGGGCCCTCTCATACAGCTCACATTTCCCTAATTTTATAGTCTTTATATAAAAACTTATATTCCCATTATTATATTTAGAAAGCCCTTCAAAGGTGCCATAAAGTTCCAGTCTTGATAATCTCCAATTAGTGTCCTAGCTACATGGCTCTGAAGTTCCAGTTTACTAGTTTAACATGCAAGCTAGAGTTTATCTTAACTGAGAACATTTCATCTCTAATGACTGGTTTCCATTCCAAGCCCCCAGCTATACAAAACAGCTAACTTTCAAATTTTAGTTTTCCGCTTAGTTTTTCTTTTTGCATTTTAGTATAATACAGATATCTACCTTCCCAGGTGACTCTTCTATCAAAGAATAGAAGAATAGATTGACACTCACTCCAGTGTTCTGGGGCTCAAAGTTTTGACAATATGCATGCACAGGTACATTTACAAATATATCTACTATGGTTGCATTTGTTTAGTAAAATCTTAGACATAACCTTAATGTCTATTCATAAGTGGGTAGGAGAGTGGGTGAGTGTATAGAAAAAACGAAATTGCCATGAGTTGTTAATTGCTAAAATTGAATGATGGGTTCATTATACAATCCTCTCTGGTTTCTTTGCATATGTTTAAAATTTTTTCCATAAATTTAAATAATTAAGTTACATATCTGCTATGAATATGATGTAACACTAGAAACAATTAACATTGATCAATCTGTACTCACAGAAATAGGGCTATGGTATGTGCTAAGTGAAAAAGAGCAAGTTAATAAACAGTAAGTACAGTATGGCTCCATTTTGAGATCTTGAAAGCTCTCTGTGCATTTATGGGTATATATATTTGCATATCCACAGATAAAGGTCTGGACAGAGACCCACCATACTGACAGCTAACCCTGGGAATTAGATGGGATAGAAGTGGATGATCATATCTTACTTTATATATTGCAGTAAGGTTTGAACTTTTACCAGCATCTGCGAATATAAAAAATAAAGAAAATAATAATATTAACATCTAAAATCTTTATTGCTGTGGGGACCTGGAGACATATTCTTGGGAGTACTGAATACTAAGAATACTAAGGTATATGACTATACTTCAAAGCATGTTACATACTGAAGGTAAAATCCATTTATCTGACCTATTCTCTCAAGGCATTGACTTTAATTAAGTTCTTTTCCTACTAACCTTATCTGGGACTGCCTTCTGTTACTTCCTGGCAAGGTTTTACTTAATTCTTTGATCTTGCCTTGTTATAGGCAGAACAGATGGAGGAAAACCATAAAAGATTTTCTTGCCCTTTAGTTAGGTCCAAATTCATAATTTTCTTCAAAATACTGATTGAAGTAAATTTATGTTTCCATGGCAACCAGTAGCTACTAACTCTCAGCTTGGCCCAAAAATACTCCTACTACTTCCCTATTTTTACTAAGGGATCTGTACCTATCCCTGATTTTGTACCTACTAATTCTTATAACCTTCAGGTACTATTTTCCCTGGCTTTTACTACCTCCCCATCCATGTCTGGGTCCTATGCCTTCCTCTATCATAGCACTTGTCATATTATACTAAAATTGTTTACTAATCTGCCTCCCCTGTAAGACTGTAAGATGGCTGCAACCAGGAGTGGATCCAGGTTTTGTGGGACCTGAAACTAGTATAACATAGGGAGCTTTCTTCAAGAATATAAATCATAAATACAAAATTATGTATAAATGTATATTTTTTTAAATGAAAAAAGAAATCACAACAGATGATTGAAGCTTTAGAGATCAAAATCTCTCTCTTCTGAAACTTCTTTAGACAGTTTACTAGAAAAGCTTCAATAGAAACACATCCTGATTGCAGCCTGTCTTTCCTGTTGCATTACAAGCACTCACAAAGGTCTGTGCAAGTGATGCATACCAAAGTCTAAGCTTCATTAGCTTTACCATAAACCTATGTCTGCTTCTTCATTGCTGAATTCTCAGCAATTCTGAATCAGCCTAATGACTTATATATAATCAGTCTTCAAAATATAGTTGTGTTACATGAGAGCAAGCATGGATGGATTAATCCTCCTTTTACCAAATCCCTGATACAAACCTTTCAATGGCCTCTCATTACTCTTGATTAAAGACTACTGCATAATCTAGCCCTTGCTTTCCTCTCCAACTCCTCTCTTCTTTATATACCCAGCTACACTAACCTTCTCTCCTAGCCTCAGGACCCGTCAATAGGCAGTTCTCTCTGTCTAGACCCCTCATCTTATCCTGTACCTCACTTCAAATGCTACTTTGTTAGGGAAGACTTTCAGCGTAGGTTAAATCTCCCAATTATCTCACTCATGGTATTCTCTACTTTTTCAAAACATTCTTCACAATTTCAATTGCAGAGTTGTGTAAAAAAGTTTAATATCTATTTTGCTACTGGAATGCAAACTTTATGAAGATAGGGGTCACAGTATTTTATTTATTTTGTCCCAGTTTAACACAATGCTGTGTACAGAGTAGGTGCTCAAAAATATTTGTAGAATTAATGAAGAAATGAATGAGAATGAATGCCTAAGAGGATACAACTCTTAGTATATATTGAAGGAAATGAAGTGTCTAAGTTCAAAGATACCCACTCACCAAAGGGAACAATGAAAATTGTGTAATAGCTAATATTTATTGCTTGCTCTATGCTAGATTTTGCAGTAGACTCTTTAAATGTAGTTGTCTCATTTGATCTTCAGAACAACGTTATAAGCAACTAGATACTAGAATCAGCTTGTTAATTTCCACAAAAAATCCTGCTGGATTTTGATTTGAATTGCATTCACTTGACAGATCACTCTAGAGATCAGATTGACAATTTAACAATAATGAGTACCATAAGCCATGAACACAGCAAGTATCTCAATTTATTCAGGTATTCTTTGATCTATTTTATCTCTGTTTTATAGTTTTCAGCATGCAGATCTTACACATATTATGTTAGAGTTATACCTAATTATTACATGGTTTGGGGTGCTGCTGTAAATAATACTATTTTTAAAATTTTCAATTGCCAATTGTTCATTGTTGAGATATAGAAATACAGTTTTTTTTAAGTTAAACTTGTATTCTGAAATCTTGTCAAACACACTTATCAGTTCTAGTGGTATTTTTGTGGATTCTTTGGAATTTTCTATACAATCATGTTCTCTGTAAATACAGACAATTTTACTTATTCTTTTTCAATCTGGATGCTTTTTATTTATTTTCCTTGCTTACTGCTCTGTTGAATAGAAGTGGTTAAAATGAATATCCTTGTTTTGTTCTTTCTTCAAGGGGAAAACATTTAGTCTTCCACCTCTAATCATTAGTGTTTTTTGCACACGTTCTTTATCAGGTTGAGGAAATTCTCTTATATTCCTATTTTGCTGGAATTTTCATCATTAATGATGTTGAATTTTGTTGAATGCTTTTTCTGCATCTATTGAGATAATCATATAGTCCTTCTTTTCTTTTTTAACTTTACTTCTAGTACAGTTAACAAACAATATTATAATGGTTTCAGGAGTACAATATAGTGATTCAACAATTCTATACATTACTTAGTGCTCATCTTCATAAGTGTACTCTTAGTCTCCATCACCTATTTCACCCACCCCTCCACCCACCTCCCCTCTGGTAATCAACAGCTTGTTCTCTATAGTTAAGAGTCTGTTTTTTGGTTTGTGTCTTTTTTTCCTTAAATTCCACATATGAACTAAATCATATGGTATTTGTCTTTCTCTGTCTGACATATTTCACTTAGCATTAGACTCTCTAGATCTATCCATGTTGTTGCAAATGACAAGGTTTCATTCTTTTTATGGTGGAGTAATATTCCATTGTGTATATATATTACATCTTCTTTATCCATTCATCTGTTGATGGATACTTGGGCTGCTTCCATAATTTGCTATTGTAAATAATGCTGCAATAAACATAAGGGTGCATATATCTTTTTGAATTAGTGTTTTTATTTTGGGGGGGTAAATACCCAGTAGTGGAATTAATGAATCATATAGTAGTTCTATTTTTAATTTTTTAAGGAAACTCCACACTGTATTCCACAGTAGCTGTACCAGCTTCCATTCCCACCAACAGTGCACAAGGGTGTCTTTTCCTTTGCATCCTTGCCAACACTTGTTTTTTGTCGTTTTTGATTTTAGCCATTCTGACAGATGTGAAGTGATATCTCATTGTGGTTTTGATTTGCGTTTCCCTGATGGTTAGTGATATTGAGAATCTTTTCATGTGTCTGTTTGCCATCTGTATGTTTTCTTTGGAGAAATATCTATTCATGTCTTCTGACATTTTTTTAATTGGATTATTTGGGTTTTTTGGTGTTGAGTTGAATAAATTTTTTATATATTTTGGATACTAACCCTTTATCAAATATGTCATTTGCAAATATCATCTTCCATGCCATAGGTAGGTTGCCTTTTAATTGTTGATGGTTTCCTTTGCTGTGCAGAAGCTTTTCATTTTGATGTAGTCTTAATAGTTTACTTTTGCTTTTGTTTCCCTTGCCTCAGGAGACATATGTAGAAAAATGTTGCTATAGCCGATGTCAGAGAAGTTATGGTCTGAGCCCTATTCTAGGATTTTTATGGTTTCAGGTTTCACATTTAGGTTCTTAATCAATTTTGAGTATATTTTTGCATACGGTGTAAGAAAGTGGTTCAGTTCCATTCTTTTGCATGTGACTGTCCAGTTTTCACAACACCATTTGTTGAAGAGACTATCTTTTTCCCATTGTATATTCTTGAGTCCTTTGTTGAAGACTAATTGACCATATAATTGTGAGTTTATTTCTGGGCTCTCTATTTTCTTCCACTGATCTCTGTGTCTACTTTTGAGCCAGTACCACACTGTTTTGATTGCTACAGCTTTGTACTAGATCTTGAAATCTGGGATTGTGATACCTCCAGTTGTGTTCCTTTTCAAGATTGCTTTGACTATTCAGGGTCCTTTGTGGTTCCACACAAATTTTAGGATTATTTGTTCTAGTTCTGTGAAAAACGATGCTGGTGTTTTAATAGGAATTGCATTAAATCTGTAGGTTGCTTTGAGTAGTATGACCACTTAACAATATTTGCTGTTCCAATCCATGAGCAAGGGTTATCTTTCCATTTGTTTGTGCTGTCTTCAATTTCTTTCACCAATGTTTTATAGTTCTCAGAGCAAAGGCCTTTCACTTCCTTGATTAAGTTTATTTCTAGCTATTTTATTCTTTTTGGTACAATTGTAAATGGGATTGTTTAATTAATTTCTCTAGCTGCTACTTCATGAGTAGTGTATAGAAATGCAATGAATTTCTGTACTTTGATTATGTACCCTGAGACCTTACTGAATTCATGTATCAGTTCTAGTAGTTTTTTGGCACAGTCTTCAGGATTTTCTCTATACAGTATCATGTCATCTACAAATAGTGGAAGTTGACTTCTTCCTTATCAATTTGGATGCCTTTTGTTACTTTTTCTTATGTACCTGCTATGGCTAGGGCTTCCAGCACTATTTGAATAAAAGTGGTGAGAGTGTATATTCTTGTCTTGTTCCTGATCTTAGGGGAAAAGCTCTCAGTTTTCGCCATTGACTATGATGTTAGCTGTGGGTTTTTCATATATAGACTTCATTATTTTGAGGTGTGTTCCCTCTATACCTACTCTGTTGAATGTTTTTATCATGAATGGATGTTGTACTTTGTCAAATGCTTTTTCTGCATCTATTGAAATGATCATATGATTTTTATCCTTTCTCTTATTGATGTGATGTACCACGTTGATTGATTTGTGAATACTGAACCACCCTTGCAGCACAGGAATAAATCCCACTTGATTGTGGTGAATGATTTTTTAAATATGTATTATTGAATTGGTTTGTTTACATTTTCTTGAGGATTTTTGCATCTATGTTCATCACAGATATTGGCCTATAGTACTCTTTTGTTGTAGTGTCTTTTCCTGATTTTGGTATCAGGGTAATGCTGACCTCATAGAATACATTTGGAATCTATCCTTTCTCTTCTATTTTTTGGAAGACTTTGAGCAGAATCTATCCTTTCTCTTCTATTTTTTGGAAGACTTTGAGGGGAATATTAACTTTTCTTTAAATTTTTGGCATTATTTGCCTGTGAAGCCATCTGGTCCTGAACTTTTGTTTATTGGGAGTTTTTGGTTACTGATTCAATTTCATTCCTGGTAATCAGTCTGTTAAAAATTTCTATTCCTTCCTGCTAATGTTTTGGGAGGTTATATATTTCTAGGAATTTATCCATTTCTTGCAGGTTATCTAATTACAGCATATAATTTTTCACAACATTCTCTTATAATCCTTTGTATTTCTCTGGTGTCACTTGTTATTTCTCTTCTTTCATTTCTGATTTCATTTGTTAATGAGTCCTTTCTCTCTCAATGACTCTAACTAAAGGTTTATCAATTTTGCTGATCTTTTCAAAGAACCAGATCCTGGTTCTCCTATCTGTTCTAGGAGGTTTTTTTTGTTTGTTTTTTAGTTTCTATTTCATTTCTTTCTGCTCTAATCTTTATCATTTCCTTCCTGCTACTGGTTTTGTGGTTTCTTTTGTCTTTTTCTAGCTCCTTTAGGTATAATGTTAAGTTGTTTATTTGAGATTTTTCTTGCTTCTTGAGTTAGGCCTGTATTGATACAAATTTCCCTCTTAGAACAGCTTTTGCTGTGTCCCAAAGATTTTGGACTGTTCTGTTTTCATTTTCATTTGTCTCCATGATTCTTTGATTTCCTCTTTGGTTTCTTCATTCACCCATTTATTGTGTAGCAGCATGTTATTTAACCTCCATATATTTGTGTTTTTTCCAGTTTTTTTCTTGTGATCAATTTCTAGTTTTATAGCACTGTGATCAGAAAAGATGAATGGTATGACTTTCATCTTTCTGAATTTGTTGAGACTTATTTTGTGGCCTAATATGTGAATATTCTGAAGAATGTTCTACATGCACTTGAGAAGAATGTGTATTCTGCTGCTTAGGATGGAATGTTCTGAAAATATTTGTTAAATCCATCTGACCCAATGGGTCATTCAAAGCCAGTTTCTTTGTTGATTTTGTGTTTGTATGATCTAACCACTGATGTAAGTGTTAAAGTGCTCTACTATTATTGTATTAATATCAATTACTTCCTCTATGTTTGTTATTAACTGTTTTATGTATTTGGGTGCTCCCATGTTGGGTGCATAAATATTTACAATTGTTATATCTTCTTGTTGGATTGTCCCCTTAATGATTATATAGTGTCCTTCTTTGTCTCCTGTTACAGTCATTGTTTTAAAGTCTGTTTTGTCTGACATAACTATTGCTTTCCTTTCACTTCCATTTGCATGGTAAATGTTTCCCCATCCCCTTGCTTTCAACCTGCATGTATCTTTAGGTCTCAAGTGAGTCTCTTGTAGGCAGCATATAGATGGGTCTTTTTTTTTTTTTAATCCATTCTATCACTCTATGTCTTTTAATTAGAGCATTTAGTCCATTTACAGTCAGAGTAATTATTGAGAGGTATGTACATATTGCCACTTTGTTACATGTTTTATGGTTGTTTTTGTAATTCTGCTCCATGTCATTCTTCCCTTGCTCTCTTCTCTCATGATAAGTTGGCTTTCCTTGGTGATATACTTGGATTCCTTTCTCTTTATTTTTTGCATATCTATTACTGAATTTTTATTTATGGCTACCATTAACCATAACATAATATTTTATGCATATATCAGTCTGTATTAAGTTGATGGTTGCTTAAATTTGAACCAACTCTTTACTCCTCTCCATCCATGTTTTAAGTGTAGGGTGTAATGCTTTACATCCTTTTATTTTGTGAGTCAGTTGAGTGATTTTTTATAGAAAGCAGATTTTTACTGCTTTTGTGTTTCCTACTTTTCTTACTCCTACTTATACTCATTTCTTCCCACTCAGAGATGCCCCTTTAACATTTTTTTGTAAAGCTCGGTTTAGTGGTCATGATTTCCTTTAACTTTTGTTTGTCTGGGAAACTTTTAATTTTCCCTTCTATTCTGAATGGTAGCCTTGCTGGATAGAGTATTCTTGGTGGTAGGTTTTTTATTGCCAGCACTTTAAATTTATCATGCCACTCCTCTCTGCTCTTCAAATTTCCTGCTGAAAAATCATCTGATAGACTTATGGGGTTTCCCTTGTATGTAACGGCTTTCTTTTCTCTTGCTGCTTTAAAAATTCTCTTTATCACTACTTTTTGCCATTTTAATTACCATGTGCTTTAGTGTGGACCTCCTAGGGTTGACTTTGTTGGGGGCTCTCTGTGTCTCCTGGACCTAGATTTCTGCTTCCTTCTCCATTTTTGGAAAGTTTTCAGCTATTATTTCTTCAAACGAATTTTCAGCCCCCTTTTCTCTCCTCCTTCTGGGACCCCTATAATGAAAATCTTATTATGTTTGTGTTGCTCACTTTCCTAAGTCTATTTTCATTTTTTATTTTTCTCTCTCCTATTCACCTTGATTACTTTCCATTACTCTGTCCTCCAGGTCCCTGATCCATTTACTGCTTCCTCTGGTCTACTAGTTATTCCACCTAGTGTATTTTTAATTTCATTTATTGAGTTCTCCATCCCTGATTTGTTCTTTTTTATGTTTTCCATCTCTTTGCTAAGGGTATCAGTGAGGTCCTCCACTCTTGAGAAAAGTCCAGTGAGTATCTTTATGACCTTTACTTTAAACTCTCTATCAGGCATATTATGATTTCCATTTCATTTAGGTCTCTTGCTGTGATTTTTGCCTTTCTTTTTTATTTGGGACATATTCCTCTGTCTCCTCATTTTGTCTAACTCTCTGTGTCTCTTTCTATGTGTCAGGAAAGTCAGCTACATCTCCTGCTCTTGAAAGTAGTGGCCTTATGAAGAAGAGGTCCTGTAGTGCTCTGTAGTGCAGTGTCCCCTGTTCAGTGCTTCAGTGGTGTCTTCTATGTGTACTGCATGTGCCCTGCTATTGTAGCTGAGCCACTTTTGCCTGCAGTTCAGTCATCTGCAATGGCTTTCTTTGCCTGTTGTGGGCAGGATTTGGTTCCTGTGTTGTTAGTGGATCAGTCTGGGGCTGTCTTGAGCTTAAGTTGAGTCAGATGAGGTGTTTGCCAGAGATGCAGCAGTACTGTACTGCAGGAGAACATAGGGGATGACTTCGCAGTGCCATCAGGAGAGGATTTGCTGCTGCTGGGTTGAAAGGGGCAGATCTGCAGAAATATGTTGTGGTATTAGCAAGGTTTGCATGGGTCTGCTGTGAGAAGGGACTTGGAGCTGTGGCCTGCTGGAGGGGGAGTGTCTGCAGGAGAACACGTGGGTGAGATGCACTGTTTGCATGTTTGGTGTCAAGTGCTGGCATACCACTGATTCCCTCAGGTATCTGTGTGTTTACGCTTTGGTGTAGGGGAGGGAAATGGTGCCCACTAGTTCCTTTTTTCCCAAAGAAGTCTCCCAGTGATCCCTGCCCCTCCAGCACATGCTCTGAGAATAGTAAACAAATCTCCCTCCTGTATACCCCCAGCATTTTCAAACTGTTGCTTCTATGCTATATCTCCATAGGACTGTTTGCTGTGCTGTCTCTTTAAGGTCAGGGACTTGGTTTCCTCTCAGCCTCTCAGCTCTCCCATGATCCTGCTGGTTTTTAAAGTTCCAGGCTTTAAGTACTGCTGGTTGTAAGAACTCATGAAATAGGCCCCTCCAGTTTTCAAAGCCAAATGTTATGGGGATTTGTCTTCCCCATGCAGGCTCACTGGTGTGAAAATCTGTTTCTCTCCCCTCTCCAAGCCCATGGCATTCCCCCTCCCTCAGACAGTCCCATAGGTCTATTTAGCTCTTGACCATGTATCTGCTCTTCCTATCCTCTTCAATGTGTCCTCTTGTCTATATTTAGCTGTGGAGTTTGTTGTGCCAGTCTTCGGGTAGTTTCCTGGGTTACACACACTAATGTGGCTGTTATCTAGTTGTATGCAAGGGACAAGGTGAGCTTAACAACATCCTATTATGCCATATTCCCCTAATACCCACCTTGGTCTTTCTTATTTAGTCTGTAGAACACTGATTTTTGAATGTAGAACCAGCTTTGCATTCTCAGGATAAATGCTACTTGATCATTTTCACATATTGTTAGCTTCAATCAGCTAATATTTTGTTAAGGATTTTTGACTCTGTGTTTACAAGGGATATTGTTCTACAGTTTGTTTGTAATGGCTTTGTCTGATTTTTCTATCAGGGTAATACTAGTTTCATAAAATGAGTTGGGAAGTACTTCCTCCTCTTTTATTAAAGAGTTGGTATATAATTGGTATTATTTCTTCCCTACATGTTTGGCAAAGTTTGCCAATGAAGCAATACAGGCCCAGAGTTTTCTTTGTTGAAAGGTTTTTAAAAATTCAATTTATTTCCTTAATAAAGAGAATACTATTCAAGTTATTTCTCCTTGACTGAATATTGGTAGCTCAGGTCTTTTAAGAACTTGGTCTATTTCATCTAAGTTCTTGATATTTGGGGCATATAATTTGTGTCTTATCTCTCTTTTCTTTTCTTGATCATTCCGGCTAGAGATCTGCCAATTGATTTCAAAGAACCTGGTTTTGTTTCATTAATCTTCTCTATTGTTATTCTGTTTTAAATTTCACTGATGTCTGTTCTTATCTTCACTATTTCCTTCATTTTGCTTGCTTTGGTTTTAAAATTTTCTTCTTTTTATAGTACCATGATGTTGAAGCTTAGACAATTTACTGCCAGAAATGTCCCTCAAAACACTGCTATAGCTGCATCCACAAATTTTAATACAGTGTATTATTATATTTATTTTATTTAAAATATTTTTAAGTTTCCTTTGTGACTTCTTCTTCAACCCATAGGTTATTTAGATATGTGTGGTTTAACTTACAAATATTTGAAGAAATTCAAAATATTTGAGGAAATTCAAAATATTTGAGGAATCTTCCAGATATCTTTCTCTTATTGGTTTCTAGTTTAATTCCATTCTAGTTAGACAACATACTTTGTTTGATTTTAGCCCTTTTAATTTTATTAAGATTTGGCCCAAATTTATGGCCAAAATATGGTCTATCTTGGTGAATGTTTCTGTGCCCTTGAAAAGCTGTGTATTTTGTTGAATTGAATGTTCTGTAAATGTTAATCAAGTAAAGTTGGGTGACAATGTTTTTAGGTCCTTACCTTTATGATTTTCTGTCCACTTATCAATTATTGTGAAAGGAGTATTGAAGTCACCAAGTAGAAAAATGTCAATTTGTCTATTTCTCCTTTGAATTATATCTGGTTTTGTTTCACATATTTTGAATCTCTGTTTTGCATACATGTTTAGGATTGTTATGTCTTTTTGGTGAATCAACCCCTTTTTATTATGTAGTGTTTCTCTTTACCTATGGCAATACTTTGTCTCATTTTAATAAAGCCACTCCAGCTTTCATTTGATTAGTGTGGTTCTTTCTCATATACCTATCCAGCAGTAGCCAAGGAAAATGCTACATTAATACCAGATAGGTTTCAATCACAGGACAGTCTTCTTATGGGTAACTCTTGCTCCGTCTTGAATTCACAAGGAATATTGTTCAGAGAGAATTATGAACAGATCAAGAATTATCAATAGGAGACTTTTTGGTAGCAATCTTATATTGACCTGAAGTGTCCTGACTCCTATTGATCTGAAAATGGGAAAGACAGGAATAAAAGACTTCTCCAGGAATTCTCAAATGTTACTATGCACAGGAGTCACCTGTAAATACCTGTTAAAAATACAGATTTCTGGGATGCCTGGCTGGCTCACCCAGTAAAGCCAGGTGACTCTTGATCTTGGGGTTGTGAGTTCAAGCCCCCATGTTGGATGTAGAGATTACTTAAAAAAATAAAAAATTTAAAAAAAAATACAGATTTCTCTGATCACCCTCAGAAATTCCAGTACTGGTACTAAGGAATCTGCCATTTTATTTTTTTAATTTGTTAATTTTTTTTAAGATTTTATTTGTTTACTTGAGAGAGAGAGAATGAGTGGGAGTTGGAGGGGTGGAGGGAAAAGCAGGCTCCCTACTGAGCAAGGAGCCCAATGCAGGCTCCATCCCAGGACCCTGAGATCATGACCTGAGCCAAAAGCAGATGCTTAACTGACTGAGCCACCCAGGTACCCCAGGAATCTGCCATTTTAACAAGCCACCCCAGGTGAATCTGATGCAGGTATTCCATGAACTATACTTGACAAATACTAATCTATTCTGTGCTCTTTAAAGCAGCACTGTCCAGAAAAACAAATGTCATACAACCCACACATGTTATTTTAAGTTTTTGGTAGGCCCATTAGAAAAAGTAAAAAAGAGGGGCACCTTGGTGGCTCAGTCAGTTAAGTGTCTGCCTTCAGCTCAGGTCATGATCTTGGGGTCCTGGGATAGAGCCCTGTGTCATACTCCCTGCTCAACAGGTTGTCTGCTTCTCCCTCTGCCTCACCACCCCACCTCTGCTCATGCACTCTCCCTCTTCCTCAAATAAATAAAATCTTTTTTAAAAAGTAAAAAAGAAAAAGCATATGAAATTAATTTTAATTATACATTTTCTTTAGCCCAATATATACAAATATCATTTTGACATATGGTACTGGCCACATTTCAAGCACTCAATAGTTACATGTGGCTACTGGATACTGTATACAACAGTACAGATTTAAAGCAATGTTTCTGAACATCTTTGGTGATAATAGTCACCTCAAATTTTCTCTCCTCTTTTTTTTTTGAATGCTTTTTTTTCTTTGAATGCTTTTCAAATACATAGTTAATAAACTTCTCCCTTTAAGTAATGAAACTTTCATTATTCATAGATGATATGATTGTGTACATAAAAAATCCAAAAAATCTGCAGATAAAATTAATGAATAAGTACATTAAGCAGGGTCACTGGATATATGTCAACATACAAAAATCAGTTGTATTTCTACATTCCATCAACAAATAATGAGAAAATAAAATTAGAAAAACATGAGACTATTTCCAATAGCATAAGCATATGAAACCAGATTGCTTTGAATAAATTTGAATAAATTTAAAGATGTACAAGACATCTACAGAGAAAACTATGATATATTGCTGAAAATAAAAGATAAATTAATGAATGGATACATCATATTCATTGGCTGGAAAACTTAATTCTTTCTAACTGATTTATAGGTTGATGCTTTCCTAATCAAATCATGAGCAGGCTTTTTGTAGAAATTGATTAGCTAGTGCTAAAATTCATATGGTAATGTGAAAGCCGAGAATTGCCAAGCCAACCATAAAAAAGAACAATCTTGGAGAATCTATTCTACTAGACATCAAGATTCATAAATCTGTAATAATTAAGAGTCAATGACAGGGGCGCCTGGGTGGCTCAGTCGGTTAAGCGTCTGCCTTCCGCTCAGGTCATGATCCCAGGGTCCTGGGATCGAGCCCCGCATCGGGCTCCCTGCTCTGTGGGAAGCCTGCTTCTCCCTCTCCCACTCCCCCTGCTTGTGTTCCCTCTCTCGCTGTGTCTCTCTCTGTCAAAAAATAAATAAAATCTTTAAAAAAAAAAAAAAAAAAAAGAGTCAATGACATTGGGCGCCTGGGTGGCTCAGTTGGTTAAGCGTCTGCCTTCGGCTCAGGTCATGATCCCAGGGTCCTGCTTTTCCCTCTGCCTCTGCCTCTCTCTCTCGCTCTCTCATGAATAAATAAATAAAATCTTTTTTAAAAAAAGTATATGATATTGGTATAAACACGGGCAGAACAGAGTCCAGAAGCATACCTAAGTTTATCTGGATACTTGCTTCATGATAAAGGCTACACAGCAGACAAGCAGGGAAAGAATGATCTTTTTAAAAAATGGTGGTTGGTCAACCAGATATGCAAACAGAAACAAATTGACCTACCCTGCCTTACCACCTCATATACAAAATAATCAATTCAATGGGTATTGTAGGTCTAAATGTAAAGGGTAAAACAATAAAACAAAATAATACAGAAGAATATATTCATTACATGGGGTAGGCAATAATTTCCTGAATAGAAAAGCACTAATAAAAAGGGAAAATATTGATAAATTGAACTACAATACAGTTAAGAACTTCTTTTCATCAGAAGACACCACTAAGCCAGTGAACAGAACATAGAGTGGGTGAAGATATTTGTAGCACATATAATCAACAGAAAGATTGTATTCGGAATATGTAAAGACCAAACACCTATTCAATAAGAAAAAGACAGGTAATAGAAAACAAGTAGACTTCAAAAAGCACTTCATAAAAAGGAGGATAGCCAATGGTTAATAAACATTTGAAAAGGTGCTTAATTTCATTAATCATGAGGAAAATGCAATGAGATAACACTGTGTACCCACCAGAATGGCTAAAATGAAAAAGACTGTTGATACCAAGTGTTGGTGAAAACATAGAAAATCTGGAATAGCTAATGGGTTTGTAAATTGGATAACTACTCAGGGAAACTGTTGGACAATGTATAAAGCCCAATATCCTATGACCTACCAATTTTACTCCTAGGCATATATCCAATAGAAATGTGAACATTATGTTCACCAAAATCTAAAACTGTGTAGAAGTACTATTATTAATAGCCCCAAACTGGGAAAACCCAAATGTTCATCAACAATAGACATTAAATAAATTTGATATATTCAAATATTAGAATACTATATAGCAACAATAATGAACAAACTATAGCTATATGTAACATGAATCTCATAGAAATATTGAATGAAAGAAGCCTAACATAAAAAAATATATATTCTCTTTCCATATATATTAAGTTCAAAACAGGCAAAACTAATTTATAGTGTTTTAAGTCAGAACAATTGGTTATCTTAAAAAGAATATTAAGGTTAGTAAGAGAGAGTGGTCATGGCAAGACCTTGTCAAAACTGGTAATGATCTGGGGTGCCTGGGTGGATCAGTCAGTTGAACGTCCAACTCTTGATTTCAGCTCATGATCTTGCGGTCATGAGATGGAGCCCCAAGTCAGGCTCTGCACTCAGCATGGAGTCTGCTTGAGATTCTCTCTGTCCCTCTCCCTCTGCCCCTCCCTCCACTTTCTCTCTCTCTCTCAAATAAAAAAAAAATAAATAAAGTCTTAAAAAAAAGAAACTAGTAATGATCTACTTCCTGATCTGGATGGCTGTTACAGTTTCGCTCACTGTAAAAATGCATCTTGCTATTCACTAATGCCATATGCACTTTTTTGCATGTATGTTTTTATGCAATCAAATTTTGTTAATAATAACTCAGAATATATTCCTTCATTTTTCCTTCATGTGGTACTTGAAGATTTTATGTGTGTACTAACATCTCTTATCATCAGAAAGCTAACTAGCTTAACAGTGTCACTTCATTTACCTTATCTTTAAAATGAAGTAGTTAATCTTTAGATGACTTCAGATGTCCACCTCATTTCTAATCTTTTATTATTCTATAAACTGGGAGAAAGATTTAGTTACATTCTGATTCTCATACTATTATTTTATTCCCTTAAGCTATTCAGTTAAGCCACCTAAAGACCAAATTAAGTGATGGAAATTGCCTTGAATAACAAAACCACTTCATGAGTGGGCTTTGTTTTTAAGAAAACCCTTCAGGCAGCAGTAGTTGTTGCTGTTTTCACTCTTAAAACCCTTTTAATATCTTACTTCTATTATAGCTCATAGCAGTATGCGTTGAAATTGTTTGCTTATTTCTCTGTCTTCTTTAGTAGTCTGTATACTTCTTAAGGGTAGGAATTCCCTCCATCCTTCCCTCCCTTTTATTCAGCATCATGCCTTTCTCTACTTAATGAGCAAAAGACACCTATGATTCAGAAACAAAAGGCTTCAGTTTGACAATAGTCCATTTAATGGCAGAACCCTGAGCCTCAGGGGTTACACCTCCTGGCAAGAATAATTTACATGAATTATTGCTTGACACTTCCTGTATCTGATCTTAGAGTAAAAATGCTCATGTAGAAATTAACAAAATTTCTAACATAATGAGAATTTTTGCTCACTTTAACCAAGAAGTTAAAAAAATAAACAGCCATCATATGTGTTGGAAAAAGACTTGATGGTTTAAAATATTCTTTAACTTAACATCCTTGGTTAAAAGCAAACACACACTTCAGCCCTAGAGAGCATGATTCTCCCCTCAGAATCAATGGGAAAGCAGGGCCATGCATTTTCAATAGTGGACATGAAATTCAATTTGATTCACAACAGTCCATGCAGATTTTTCCCAAGTTATTTTTATATCAAAGCATGCTTGAAAAATTTCAACCCAGATTTAGGTTTAAGTTTCCCAGACTTAGTAAGTAATTGCGGCAGTAATGAGTTCTTATGTCTTAATTTGGTCTGCTCCAGATGTTAACATCTAGATTGTTTGTTTTTCATTCTCCACCCCTCTGCATTTCCTTATAAAACAGTACATTTTTAACTGTTCTGATTTTTTTATATGGGGGGGTGTGCAAGAAATCAGGAAGAAGTAGGGTGGGCAGGAAGTTTAAGATCTCACCTGCTATGCCAATTTGACCAGTTTTTCTGCTTGTGAGAAGCTGAAGAAGAACCAGTTTTACCTTCACAGAAGTCATACTGGCCTGTATTCGCAGGATGGTGTGGTCCTAAGGAACATGCATTCAGGGCTGCTGGTGTGCTTCCCCTAAGGCAAGTACTGTATTGGTGGTCCTCTTTCAATGGGAAATAAAATCCCCGTGGCAGAGTTGGTTGTGCTGTACCACAACTCAACTTACTCCCCTCCTTTTAAAGGAGGGGAACGAAGGGAATGAGTCCCCTCCTATAAACTAGCATAACTGAGTAACAGGAAAGACTTGGCTTATACATCCAAGCTAATAAAGTAGTATACTGATAGAGTATATTAATAAGAACCTGCATTTTAAACCCAGCTGGTGAGCAGCTGGATGGCAGCTGAGATGTGGGATTGTTCTTCAACAGATAAGGGAGACCTTGCTCAAGGGAAGTGGTTCTCAAATTTTGGTGTGCATGGAAATCACTGGAGTGCTTGCTAAAAATGCAGATTCCATGGTCACAGGCCTAAGAATTCTGAGCCAGAAGAACTTGGATATGGCCCAGAAATCTACCTTTTTAATAAGCAGCCTCAGGTGATTCTGATGCAGGTGGTGGGAAACCACATTTTGAGAAATACTGTTCCTCAGAGCTACTAATATCATCCTTCAAGATCTTTAGCAGCTGAAAAGGATAATAGGTTTTCAACCAAACTTTCCGCTTGGTTTTTGACAGCTGAGTCCAATCCACAGCTGGTAAAGAGGTTGGATAATGACCAGAGATAGGTTTGATCCCTCGGGATAGAATGCTTAAAGCGGTTTGGGGACCTCTGTTTCTCCCCCACCAATAAGGGGATTGGATGGCGGCCACAGACGGGGCTGGAAATCCAGCTGGCACAAAACTTGGAAGACAATCCTCAGTGAGGTCTGGGTTCAATATCTAACTGCTAAAGAGCTTGGCTGTCCGCCTTGTAGTGTGCAGTCAATCTCCAATTGATATAATGTTTTGATAACATATGAGCAGCATGGGTTAAATCCAGAAACTGAAAGTACTTAGATAAAAGTTCTAAGACCTAAAGTTTGGTCCCCAAATGGCAAGGAGCTTGGACAATATTTGGGAATGAATTTAATCCTCAAATGGTAAGAGTTTTGGATGTCAGGAATGAGGTCTGGGTTCAATCTCTTGTCATTAAAAAGCTTGGAAGACCAGCTTGGGGTCTGGTTTCAATCGTCAGATGGTAAAGAGTTCAAATGACAACAATGGTTTCTAGGTTCAAGTGAAAGCTGACAAACAGCTTGAAATAAACTGCAAGATCTGGGTTCAATCTCATAATGTTAAGGGTTTAGATAATTGTCATGAGGAATGAGTTCAGCTTGGAGGATTCTAAAGTCTAGGTGAGGTAGCTAAGAACCTGCACCAGATGATTAGAGACAACTTGTGGTCATGATCCATGTGGGAAAGGATTTAGACAGTGACTACTCTTTTCAAATTATGAGATAGAGAAGGTGCCCAGATACCATTGATCCAGGGCTACACATTTAGCTAATGAAGCAAGAAGCTTGAATTCCAGCCATGGGGTAAGAAAATGTGTATACAAGTACTAGGTCATGGGCTAATTTTGCAAAAGAATATTATGGGACTTCCCTATATCCATAACTATGGAGATACAAGCACCAGGCCTGGGAATGCGATTCTTGAAATAATGGAACTCTTTTGCCAGGACTTTTGCTGACAGAATGACTGTTTTATATGGCTACAAGAGCAGACGTCTGAAAAGCACTGAAATCTACGATGTGTGTTTCTAAGTGGGATGACAGCTGGCACCACTGCATAAAATCTTGTTCCTACTTTTACAGTTTCACTAATACTCTTCTTTCTGATTATTCTGATTTATCAACAAACAGCAGTTTCTGGAAACTTTTAAAAGCATATTCAAATAGTCAAGAGGCAGACAGCTCTCCAAACACCTCTAACAATCCATGAGGCTCTTTGAGAGACAAAAATGAAAATGATCCCTTAGGGAAAAAGCAAAAATCAAGTCATGACTACCAACTAGTTTTCTTCCTGGAGATATTTATTCTTTGACCTGACAATTCAAGGTGATTTTTTTTAAAAAAGATGGCTTCATTAGGGAACTGGTTTAAAGCATGGATATATCTGCCAAAACCTTCTGTGCTTCTTGAATCTGAGCATGTTCTGAAGAATACCTTTTAAGGAATAACCATGCTTCAGAATTCTGGAACATATTAGGCATTTGTTTTAAGACACTGCTATTGAAATAATATTGTTATTAATAGGTAACATTTATTGAGCACTTATGTCAGGTACTGTATGAAATATTTTATATGTACTAACTTATTTAATAGTTAACACAACCCTATAAAGTAGGTCTTGTTATTATCCTCATTTTATAGATAAAGAAACTAAGACACAGATGTTCAGCAAATTACCTAATGTTATAGAGGCACTGCTTAAGACTACATTTCCCAGCATCCCTTGCAATTAAGTTGTAATCACATGATTAAATTCAGCCAATGAGAAATGTGAGTAAAAGTGATACATACCACTTTTGGGCCTAGACTTTTAAAACATCTGGTGCAATCCTCAGATTTTTTATAACCCTGCCACAGTAAGCTTAGAGGCCAGTGCTTCTGATGACATAATAAGATGAACAGGGACTGTTAACATGTTTCAATCAGACTCTAAGCAAGAAATAAATTTTAATTGTGTTAAAGTATTTCCACAAATCTAAGATCTTATTAATTATTTTAGTATCACTAAGTTAAAAAAAATGTCGCCAAATAAACAATGTTGCCAAATTATAAGACATCCCCACCCCCCTCCTTATTTCACAGATGTTGATTTTGGAAAAAAGGACAGGACTTAGCTTCTTCATTATGGGGACTCAGGCAGCAATTTCAAGAGGTTCTAACTAGTTAAAGAGGGAGCAATATAAGCTTCAAAAAGGATATAAATTGCAATTGATTGGAACTCACAAAATATATTTAAGTCCATTAATCCATATTGATATTTAAAAAACCAATTGGTTAGTGTGCCTGGGTGGCTCAGTCAGGTAAGTGTCTGCCTTCGGCTCAGGTCATGATCTCAAGGTCCTGGGATCCTTGAGCTCCCTGCTCAGTGGGGAGTCTGCTTCTCCCTCTCCCTCTGTGCCCACCCCCCTCCCCCGCTCATTCTAGTGTGCTCTCTCTCTCTCAAATAAATAAAAAATCTTTTAAAAACATTTAAAAAGGGCGCCTGGGTGGCTCAGTCGTTAAGCGTCTGCCTTAGGCTTAGGTCATGATCCCTGAGTCCTGGGATCGAGTCCCACATTGGGCTCCCTGCTCAGTGGGAAGCCTGCTTCTCCCTCTCCCACTCCCCCTGCTGGGATGTCACAAGCCCTCAACTGCTGTCTCTGTCTCTGTCAAATAAATAAATAAAATCTTTAAAAAAAAAACATTAAGAAATAAAAAACCATATGGTCACCTTCGGAGGATGATAGAGACCAATTAATTATCTTGAAAAATGGTAAATAAGGGAAAAGAATCACTTATCCCACCTTTCCTACATTAATTGTACCACTGAGTAACCAGTAGACATGGGAAACAAATTTTTATAAAAGTATTCCAACCAATAAATTAAAAATAAATGATAGAATATCACCATTTTGCAACCTCCAATGATTTAATTCATCTGGACACTGAACATCAATAGCTGCTATCACCACAAAGAAGAGGGGCAACCAGACATCATGCCCTTTTCAATGAAAAAACTAAAAACCACCTATAGACTTGTCCAGAGATTCTCAAAGTGTAGTCCGAAGACCTTGGAACTCTTTCAGGGGATTTGTGAGGTCCCTACATTTCCAACTACATATCTGTGTGAGGTCAGGTTTTCTTCATACACTTCAAATAAAACAACATAATGCAACAGATTGCAAGCAAAAGCAGATATGATAATCCAGCTGTCTTCTATTAAGCCAGACATTAAAGGGATTTGCAAAAAATGTAAAACAATGTCATTCTTCTCACCAGACATTTTTTCATTCTGCAAAATAGTTATTTATGATTTAAAAATGTTATTTATGTTAACTTGTAATGGGTTTATTATTGTTACTTTTTAAATGAATTATTATATACATATCTTAAATTTCTCAGTTTTAATTTTGAATATGGAAAATATTGATAAATATGACTCACATAAACAAAAGCTTTTAGAGAGGTCTTCAAAAAATTGTAATAAAAGAATCCTGAAATTAAAATGTTTGAGAACTGTTGGTTTTGCCAAATATAACAAACCTGAGTCTGATCAAGCCTCTATATCGAGCTGTCAATTTTCAGGAAATACAGAGGACAGAGAAATATGTTGAACTGCAACATAAGTATGCAATCAGCACAATTCAGGCTGTGGGAAACTCTACAGGTCAAATGCCCTGGATTCTTCCACAGACAAACTATAAGGAACAGAAAAGGATACAGGGAGAACTTACTTAAAGAGACTTCAATGATTTTTTCTTTTAATGGGCAAGACTATAGTGTTTAGGGATATAGACTTGAATGATAAAAGCATAAAGAAATATAAGGAAGTGATTGCTAGAGTAATTACCTGGGAGGGAGGGAAGGAGTCAAGTGGGGTGGGGCACATTGAAGGGATTCAGGGTGACTAAAAACGTTTTACTTATTGACCTTGGTAGTTGTTATAAAGGTGTCCACCTTATGATAACTCATCAAGCCCTAAAGAGTTCATCTTAGAATCAGTAAGATAGGGCAAGTTCCCGAGCCATTCAATACTTTCCAGGACAGGAATGAGTGCAAAGCCTGTCTGCTTAACCATTATGCTACACCGATGGATGTGTTGTAACTTGAAAGACCACCCTTGAACTCTATATTTAAAAGAAGGTGTGATACTAGCTAGATGCCTCTCAAGTTCTTATGCCTGTAACTCTAATCATGGGTTCTCACACTTTTTCTTTGGAATGTAAAACCACCTTTGAAAATTAAGTAATGTTTCACGTGTTTAGTCAATAACCTGAGTTATAAAGCAATCTCCTGCCTCCTTC
Source organism: Phoca vitulina (assembly GCF_004348235.1). NCBI lineage: Eukaryota > Metazoa > Chordata > Mammalia > Carnivora > Phocidae > Phoca > Phoca vitulina. Next base: position 11,174,320 of record NW_022589751.1, read on the forward strand.
AGACCCTCCAATATTCCATGCAAATCTCTAGCACAGAACCTGGACTTCTTTGCTGTCTTTATCCACTTATAATCTACCCTCCTCCTTGCAGTAGACTAGCACAAGGCAGATTCTCAGGAAACCAGTTACATAATGATCTGACAAACTTTAAAGTGGTTTCTGATAAAAAGTCACAGATTTCTGAGCCAGATGCATAGAAATCCATGCCATTTATTCTGTTCCTCCAACACTTACTTAGAGCCCATCTATTCTTACTTCATGCACTTCTCTTAAATACTTGCTTGTCAGATTTATAAGCTTATAATATGTTAGAAGTGACAAATTAGAAACGGAGAGGGTTGACTAGACTGTCAATTCAGCAAGTATGTATTGTATATTATGTGCAATACACGGTTAAATAATGGAAGATAAAAATATGTGAGAGAGGAGCTAGAGAAACAACTCAAAACAATAATTTTTTAATATTAGATAATAATAAAAACATACCTAATATTTACAGAGGGAGGAAGGGAAGGAGAACAGGAGGAAGGGAGGGGGTGATGGAGGGAAGGGAGGGAGGCAGGAAGGGAGGGAGGGGCAAAGAAACAAAAAACAGACACTTTACTAAAATTTTTTTTCAGTCAGATTTCAATCAGAAGAAGCAGAACTAGTAGAAGATAAAGAGGTTTATTACAAGGTTTATGCAATTATGGGGTCTGACCAGCAAGTCTGAAATGCATAGGACAGGCCATCAGTAAGAGCATAGACTGAAGGTGCTGTTCATAAGCAGAATTTCTTCTTCCCTCAGAAGCACCAACCCTGCTTTTTACATAGTAGTATTTTTTTTATTTTATTATGTTATGTTAATCACCGTACATTACATTATTAGTTTTTGATGTAGTGTTCCATGATTCATTGTTTGCGTATAACACCCAGTGCTCCATTCAGTGCATGCCCTCTTTAATACCCATCACCAGGCTAACCCATCACCTGACTCCCTCCCCTCTAGAACCCTCAGTTTGTTTCTCAGAGTCCATAGTCTCTCATGGTTCGTCTCCCCCTCCAATTTCCCCCCCTTCATTTTTCCCTTCCTGCTATCTTCTTCTTCTTTTTTTTTTTTTTTAACATATAATGTATTATTTGTTTCAGAGGTACAGGTCTGCGATTCAACAGTCTTAACACTAAATTAACAAGTCAGGTAACGACAGATGTTGGCGGGGATGCGGAGAAAGGGGAAGCCTCCTACACTGTTGGTGGGAATGCAAGCTGGTGCAGCCACTCTGGAAAACAGTATGGAGGTTCCTCAAAAAGTTGAAAATAGAGCTACCCTATGACCCAGCAATTGCACTACTGGGTATTTACCCCAAAGATACAAATGTAGGGATCCAAAGGGGTACGTGCACCCCGATGTTTATAGCAGCAATGTCCACAATAGCCAAACTATGGAACGAACCAAGATGTCCATTGACAGATGAATGGATAAAGAAGATGTGGTATATATATACAATAGAATATTATGTAGCCGTCAAAAGGAATGAAATCTTGCCATTTGAACGACGTGGATGGAACTGGAGGGTATTATGCTGAGCAAAATAAGTCAATCAGAAAAGACATGTATCATATGATCTCACTGATATGAGGACTTCGTAATCTCAGGAAACAAACTGAGGGTTGCTGGAATGGTGGGGGGTGGAAGGGATGGTGTGGCTGGGTGATGGACATTGGGGAGGGTATGTGCTATGGCCAACCCTGCTTTTTAAGGCCTTTCAACTTATTGCATCAAGCCCCCACCCAGATTATCTAGGATAATTTCCCTTAAATAAGGTCAACTGACCACAAACCTCAATCACATCTATAAAGTACCTTAAAGCAGCACCTACATCAGCATTTGATTGAATAGATAGGGACTTTAGCTTTGCCAAATACATCAAAATGCCATTACAGTACAAGACAGCATTATCATTAATACTTATAAGTTGACTCAGCAACATTAAGAAATGTATGCATTACTTTCAGCCAGTGGTGACTCAAGAACTTTTCTGTTGGAGAGGCTTGGAGGCAGTAAGCTGCTTAGAATGGGAGCTTCAACAGAACTTGCACTGTACATAAGGTAGAGAAATGACAACTGTCTATTTATTTCAATGAATGGGACAAGTACCAGAAAATGATGGGAGGTCCTAAGGCTGATATGCAGTGTTACCTACTTGACACTACTACTATTTCCTTGGCACTACTACTACTTCCTATTTTCTATGCATAGGAATAAAAAAGATAAAATTCAGAACAAATACCAAGATCAAGATAGTCATTACCTCATGAGAGAGAAGAAATTGGATCTGGGAGGGGTACAAATAAAGCTTAAAGTATAAGTACATTTTTGTTCAAAAAAAAAGATCTGAAACAAATTTGAAAAAAATACTAATATTTGACAAATCTGGGTAATAGAAACTACCAGTTTTATTATTCTCTACATTATTCTGTATGCTTGAACTATTTCATATTTTAAAAGGCATCAGGAAAATATATTACATATTTCAGACAAGTTCCTCTCAAAAATAGTTGAAATTGTCCCTAAAACTGTAAGTTGGAAGTATTTTTTCTCTTTAATCTCCCACAGTAGTTTGTACCTCTCACCTATGGTTCAAATCCTGCTGTAATTGACTTTCAAGTCACACCTGGATTTAAATCCCAGCTCCGTAAGTTACTAGTTGGATGACCATAGACAAATTACTTTATTCCCTTGAGCCTCAGTTTCCTAATCTGTAAAGTAGAGATAATAATAGTGTGTATCTCACCCTTTCATTGTAAAGATTAACTACATTAAAATATACAATAATGTACATACAGCCTGACACAGAAAAGCTGAATGCATTGTATTGTTTCTGCCTACCTTGTGATATAATTATCTTTTTACATTTTTATCCTCTCTTTTAGAGAAGGATCCAGGCCTGAGTCATCTTTATACTCCTCACAGCACCTAGCACAGTGCTAGGTGATCAAATGATTATAAAAGAATGTGGGAAGATGCCCATTCCCCTATTTTATCCATGCTACTGGCTTCCTAAGCCCTCAGCTAACCTATGAGCAGAGCTCTCCTGACAACACACATAGGGTCACATCTGTGGGTCTCATATATAGTCTTCACCTGGCTAGAAGAGTTTAGAAATTTATGATCTCCTTTATATTTAAAATTCATAAACCATCTAGAGAGTTAATATAAAACTATAATACATCAGTTCTAGAAATAGGCCAGTGAAAAATACGTGATTCATATTTTACTACAGTATGTCTTTACTAATGTAGGTAATGAGCCATATAAAGAACATTCACTTCATTCATCTAGATATAATTAAAATACAGAAACTTTATAAATTAAAGGCCAAAACCAAAGCCATGCAACATTAAGACTGAAAATTTGAATGCAGAAGTTAGGAGAAGTAATTTTCTCATGTTATTGATGTCTAATAACTCAACTCACATAGCTCTGCTACTGCATTTGCTATCAGTTTTTAAGCTCTAAACTCTTACAGATTCAAACCTTCACAAAACCACACCAGTAGTCCGTTCTTGAAAGATAAAATGGAGATTAGAAAAATAATGAATTATAAAAAGGTAAATAATACTTTTGTAATCAAATTCGTCATTCATCCCTTGAGTATAATAGAATATCTACAATGTTTAAGACACCATCCTAAGTTCTAGGAGGTAGATTCAAAGATGAAGTGATCTGGAACCCAATCCTTCAGATCCTTACAATTAAGGAGGAGAGCTAGGACATACACATAAATAAGTGACCCAAGCAAAGTATAATCAAAGTGTCATTTGGACTTCAAAAGGGGGGAATTTACTTTTTGTTGGAGGAAGAAGTGATAGTAAATAAAAATTTTCACGAGTGACATTTAAGATCATCTTTCAGAAGCAGAAATGAAAGGAACTAATTACATTTAAAATATTTTACAAAGCCTCTTAATCCCCTTTTATCTATTTCACCTATCCCTCCACCCACCTTCCCTCTGGCAACTGCCAGTTTGTTCTCTCTATTTGAGAGTCTGTTTGTCTCTTTATTTCTTTGTTCATTTGTTTTGTTTTTTAGATTCCACATATAAGTGAAATCATATGGTATTTGTCTTTCTCTGTCTGACTTACTTCATTTAGCTTAATACCTTCTAGGTCCATTCATGTTGTTGCAAATGGCAAAATCTCATTCTTTTTATGGCTAAGTAGTATTCCATTACACACACACACACACACACACACACACACACACACCCCACATCTTCTTTATCCATTCATCTGTCAATGGACACTTGGGTCCATATCTTAGCTATTGTAAATAATGCTGCTATAAGAGTGCACAAACTTGCACTCATAAAATAAATAAACCATGGAGATGAAAAGTACAAAATACGGAATATGGTCAATAATATTATAATGGCATTGTATGGTGACAGGTGGTGACTACACTTATCATGGTCAGCACTGCATAATGTATAGAATTATTGAATCAATATGTTGTACACCTAAAATTAATATAACATTGTATATTAATTTACTTCAATAAAAAAGTGATCACCCTGAAAAAATATTTTACAAAGCATTAAAAAAATATACATCTGCATTTAAAGATATACAATCTTTTTTTTTTTTTTGCCTTTATTCATTTAATTTAAATTTTGTTAGTTAACATACAGTGCAATATTGGTTTCTGGAGTAGAATTTAATGATTCATCACTTACATACAACACTCAGCACTGATCACAAGTGCCCTCTTTAATACCCATCACCCATTTAGCCCATCCCCTATCCACCTCTGGCCATCAACCCTCAGTTTGTTCTCTATCATTAAGAGTCACTTATGGGTTCTTTCCCTCTCTCTTTTTTTCTTTTCCCCCTTCCCATATGTTCATCTGTTTTCTTCTTAAATTCTACATATGAGTGAGATCCTAAGGAATTTGTCTTTCTCTGACTGACTTATTTCACTTAGTATAATACACTCTAGCTCCATCCACGTCATTGCAAATGGCAAGATTTCATTCTTTTTGATGGCTGACTAATTTTCCATTATATATATATACACACACCACATCTTCTTTAACCATTCATCAGTCGATGGACATGTGGGCTCTCTTCACACTTTGGCTATTGTTGATAATGCTGCTATGAACATCAGGGTGCACATACCCCTTCAAATCGGCCTTTTTGTATTCTTTGGGTAAATATCTACTAGTGCAATTGCTGGATTGTACGGTAGTTCTATTTTTAACTTTTTGAGGCCTCCAAGCTGTTCTCCAGAGTGGCTAAACCAGTTTGCATTCCCACCAACAGTGGAAGAGGGTTCCCCTTTCTCCGCATCCTCGCCAACACCTGTTGTTTCTTGTGTTATTAATTTTAGCCATCCTGACAGATATGAGGTGGTATTTCATTGTGGCTTTGATTTGTATTTCTCTGGTGATGAGTGACGTTGAGTATCTTTTCATGTGTCTGTTAGCCATCTGGATGTCTTCTTTGGAAAAATATCTCTTCATGTCTTCTGTCCATTTTTTTTCATGTGTTTTATTTTTTTTTTACTTTTTTTATTTTTTTAAAATTTTATTTATTTATTTGACAGAGAGAGACACAGCGAGAGAGGGAACACAAGCAGGGGGAGTGGGAGAAGGAGAAGCAGGCTTTCCGCTGAGCAGAGAGCCGGATGCGGGGCTCAATCCCAGGACCCTGGGATCATGACCTGAGCCAAAGGCAGACGCTTAATGACTGAGCCACCCAAGCACCCCTTTAATTTTTTTTTTTTTTTAGAGGTCTGTCCATTTCTTAACCAGATTATTTGTTTTTTGGGTGTTTTGTTTGATAAGTTCTTTATAGATTTTGGATACTAACCCTTTATCAGATATGTTGTTTATAAATATCTTCTCCCATTCCATAGGCTGCCTTTTAGTTTTACTGATTGTTTCCTTAGCTGTGCAGCTTTTCATCTTGATGAAGTCCCAATAGTTCATTTATGCTTTTGTTTTCCTTGCCTCCAGCAACATGTCTAATAAGAAGTTGCTATAGCTGAAGTCAAAGAGGTTTCTTCCTGTGTTCTTCTCTAAGATTTTGATGGATTCCTGTCTTACATTTAGGTCTTTCATCCATTTTGAATTTATTTTTGTGTATGGTATAAGAAAGTGGTCCAGTTTCATTCTTCTGCATGTTGCTGTCCAGTCTTCCCAAAACTATTTGTTGAAGAGACTGTCTTTTTTACATTGGATATACAGTCTTTGTTAAAGTTTAGGACAATCTTCAGGTCAATTTCATTTTTTTGCAAATAAAGATATTGGGGCTTGAAAAATTCAGTGACTTGTCCAAGATCCTACAGCTAGTGAACTTAAAGTCAAGTTGTCTTATTTCATGTCCACTGTTCACTCCAGTAAACAAATTATCCTTTAATTAAGAAAACCTCCTAACTATCAGGATAGAGTAGGAAGTCGTTTACAAGGAAAAGTGAATTAATAGGTCAGCTGGGATGGATTATATAACAGGTAAAGGAGAAGGGAAAAAAATATGGTTGAAAATAGGCAGGGGCAGATGGCAGGTATAGAAGAACAAGATACTGAGCTTGGACTATATCCTGAGATGTTAAAAAGTTCTGAGCAGAGTGTGCCAGGAAGTATGAAAGTATGAAGGGAGAATAAATATGACAGCACAGTGAAAATGGATGGGAGAGGTGACAGGTTAGAAGCAGGGACAGAAGTTGGTAGGAGAGAGATGATTAGGGCTTGGGCTAGGGTGATGACAGTGGGAACAGAGAAGAGGGGGACAGAGACTCTGCAGGGCTTGAAAAACGACTGGATTTGGGAGAAGAAAATAGAAAAACTAACCTTTACAGATGACTGCAAATTTTCAAGCCTGAGTGGCTCAGAGGAAGGTAGTGTCATCAACTAAAACATGAAATGTGGAAGAAAAAAAATGTTTGGAAAGATGATAAGTCAATGTTTAGTCATACTGAGCCCATACGTGAGAATGGTTAAAGAAATTAGCATGTTTAGCCCAGAACTAAAAAAATGAAAGGAAGTCTTGATAGCCATGTTTACTTGAAGATCTGTCATGTTCAGAGGAAAAATTTTTATAACCTACAGTACATAGCATTGGATTCATCATAATTATTAATTCATGGCACACTGTAATTATTTTTAGTTAACTAATTAACACTTATAACTCAACACCCAACACAAGAAATGTAATACTGGTAATAACATACATTTGCCTGTATGCTCCTCCATCCCTCTGATAGTAGTTACTCTAAGGTTTTTTGTTTATGATTCCCTTAGCTTTTTTTAAGAATATAGGTTGATCAGACATATATTCCTAAAAAGTATATTTCTTTTTTTTTTTTTTTAAAGATTTTATTTATTTATTTGACAGAGAGAGACATAGCGAGAGCAGGAACACAAGCAGGGAGAGTGGGAGAGGGAGAAGCAGGCTTCCCGCAGAGCAGGGAGCCCGATGGGGACTCGATCCCAGGACCCTGGGATCATGACCTGAGCCGAAGGCAGACGCTTAACGACTCAGCCACCCAGGCGCCCCTAAAAAGTGTATTTCTTAATTTTAGTTATATTTAGCTTTATAAAAAAGATATCATGATTTTTTATACCCATGCTTCAAGTAATCTTCTGGAACTTACTTTTTTCACTCAATACTACTGCTAAGATTCATCCTTACTTCTGTGTAGGCACAATGCATCTGTGAAATCATATTCAGTCTTGCCCCCAGAATTGTATCAGTGAGTAAAAGAGGGACTACAATTACTCCTCCTGAGCATATTCTCCATAAGGATTCCTTTTTCAGTAATTCTCATGCAATAGGCTAATGTGAGAGTTGTTAAGGAGATGAAAAAAAGTACATAGTCTTCCCCAGTAGAACGAAAATTCATGATTTTTGGCAGGGATTAGTCTTCCTTATTCACTACAGAATTTCCTTGCCTGGCTTATAATAGATACTCAAGAAATATTTACTCATGTACATTCAAGCAATGGGAACTAGTATACAGAAACATCAGTGAAATAGGACAGAGTAGGTCATCAGAAGATATTCTCTTTTCATGTGCTTATTTAGGGGTTACAACCCAGTGCATACTCCAAGTTCACCACAGCTATGGTTTCTGCCTCCACAAGTTTACTCTTATAAGGGACAGTATCCTGTTGGATGAGCTGGTTCTGGTTGAGTCTGCCAAAACTATTTGCTTCATTATTTTATAGTCATGTCAATGACATGAAGCTGGAGTCATTGAGATTTAATATCCCTTCTAACATAAAATTTTATATTGGAATATAGAGGAAATGGTTGATACTAGGAAGGAGAATATGATACAGAACACAATACATTCTTAGTTATGACAGAACTGAAGTGAAACAATGATATAGCTAATTCAAAAGTTATAGGTATTTGGCTTTAGGATTTCAGCACTTATGTTTGAATATGGAGAGGTTTTTAAACTATATAAAATTTCAATAATTAAATTAAACCATAACATAAAGACTGATAAAAAAAGAAATGAAAAGTTTTTCAAATTCCCTAACCTACTTCCTGCTTTCAGCTAAACCCACCCCTACTCTGTTGAAACTAAATATAACATCTCTCATGCAAAACTAGAATTTTATAAGAAACCTACAAATAATAAACTTTTCTCTCTAAACATCTCTATCTGTGCACTACTCCTTCCCTAGGTTGGGGAAAGGGTATTCAAATGTCTTGGTTCTAAAGCCTCCCAGTGATGACTTTACTCCCTGGTGAGGAAAGGTAAATAAAATACGGAGTCTTCTGATTCAATTTTAGATACATACATTTCTTTTATTTTTAGAAAATGCTATTACCTCAATTCTAATTCTGGCTAAAGATGAATTCTCTTTCATTCTTAGGATGGTAGTTACATTGGAAAACAGAAATTCCTTGGTGCTTGTAAAGCGTTACCAATAGCAGGGGCTCATTTAAATAAGGCATTAATTGACCTGGTTCTATTTCTAAGTTATGTGACCTTAGGCAAGTCACTTTACCTCTCTGGGCCTAAGGTTCTTCATCTGTAAACTGGAAGTAGACTATATGATTTCTGAGATGTCTTTCAACTCTGATATTCTCTGGATCCATAAGTATAACAGAAGGGGAGAGGAGCTTCCTCAGAAGGCTTCTAAAAGATTAAAGCCTCCATTAAAAACAACTGAGGGTTATGGAGTGGTTGGTCTCAAGACTGCAAGAATCTTCATTTAGAACTGTTTATGTTTTGGGGTTTGGGGCTATGCTTGAGTTTATGATATTAAGGTATTCACTTTTTTATGTGGTTTTGATAATTATTTAAATGATAGTAGTATATCCAACAATAATTTCCTTAGAACCAGATAGGAGATTGAAGAATTTAGACCTTTATCAAGTTTTGACCTGCACACAGAAAGTTTCAGAGACAAAGATAGAGAAATATTGATGAAATGAAAAAGTCAGCACCATGGAATAGCAGTAATCACAGATTCAACGCACTTGAACGTTGTTCATACCAGGGTATCGATTAGCCATGTGATCTTGGGAAGGTCACTTAGCCTCTGAGAACTTCAGCATTTACTTTCTTTTTTTCTTTTTTTAAGATTTTGTTTTTTGGGGCACCTGGATGGCTCAATCAGTTAAGCATCTGTTTTTGGCTTAGGTTGTGATCTCAGGGTCCTGGGATGGAGCCCCACACTGGGCTCCTTGCTCAGTGGGGGAGTCTTCTTCTCCCTCTTCCTCCCTTCCCCCGGCTCCTGCACATGCTCTCTCGCTCTCTCAAATAAATCTTTTAAATAAAAGATAAAAGATTTTATTTCTTTATTTGAGAGAGAGAGAGCAGGGGAAAGGCAGAGAGAAGGAGAGAGAGAAATCTCAAGCCGACTCAACACTGAGTGCATAGCTGGACACAGGGCTCGATCTCACAACCCTGAGATCATGATCTGAGCCAAAATCAAGAGTTGGATGCTTAACCAATTGAGCCACCCAGGCACCCCAACATTTACTTTCAATAATAGCTACCTCATATTAAATATATACTATGTACTGGGCATTAGATAGGTTTACATTACATATATATTTCTAATATTTAATCTTTACCACAAATCCTGAAAAGTAGTATTACTATTCCCATTGTACAGATGAGAAATCTGAAACTTAGAGTGGTGACATTACCTGAGAGCCCCAAGATTCTTCTTCTAGCCTTTTGACTGAAAACCCCAATTTCCTTCCAGTGCATTTCTCCATTAGCAAATTAGATCAAATCAAGAATATTTATTTCTATAATATGCAAGGTAAGGCAAATGCTAATGCCATTAAGATTCTAACTTCCTGGCTGAAGACATTGCCAAGTGTGACACAAATGAAATGGAGGTAACTTAAAAGTTGCACCTAGGAGGGGAGAGGTGGTAAGGGATGGCTAGGAACCAGGGAGGGGCCTCAGAGCTAGGTGGGGATGAGGAAGACAGGGAGAAAGGGAAATAGAAAGCAATCTGCCAAACTAAGTTAGGAGCATGGGGTCAAGGCAGGAGAGCTCATTAATTTTTACTCCTCTCAGCCCACTCAAGTCAATGCTGCAGTGCTGGAGATTGGGTGAATAGCGTTAAGATGACTTTCAACATCAGTTTCTCATCTCCTTTTACTGTTTCTAACAGGTGGGTGGTGGCAATGATGGCATCTTTGATGGTATCTATCTCCTGTGTAAACCTCTATCCTCAGAGGAACACCACATTTAGTTAGCAAATCACAAAGTTTTCGGTTAAAAGACCAACATGTGAGTATAAAGAAATGGACAAATTTTATTGAGAAGATAATAACCTCTAAAGGCCACTCTCAAGGAGACATTCTAAGAGTGTTATGAACAATGGCAGCATTTTATGTTTTCCACGGTGACCACTTTGAGGAACAATCCTCACTTGGATGCATAAATCCTGTTCTTGGTCCAGTTGTCTTGTTTTGTTTCTGAGTGAGCCTCATTATATTCCAGTCACACCTGGTGTGTGTCTCTGATGTGGCTGTGAGCAGGCTGAACAAGAGACTTCCCGTCTACTCTCCAGTGTGTCTTGGCCAGTGCACAGGTGTGTCATGGACTAACATACGGTTGGGAACTGGGTCATTTGCAGGATGAAGGCAGCTGGAGTCTTTAGAGCACAAGCTCCTACTGATTGTCTTGGGACTGCTCAGTAAAGGAATCAGAGCTTGTAATTACCAGTAGTTGTGTTTCCCAACCAAGAGGAATTCTTTTCCATTCCATGTATTTCCCCCTTGAACAGATGCAGAAAAGGGGGCCTTGGGCCTGGCATGTGGTATGGGATTTCTGTTTCCTATCAAGCAAGATAACTTTACAGATTCTCTTTAGGCTAGAATTTATTCACCATCAGATGTGTTTTTGTCATGGCTGATTCTGCAGAGAAATATAAACTTACTGATAGAAAGTTTTTATTTTGTCCATATACAGCTTAAGAAGAAAATAGCTGGGTAAAAAGGTGATACCAGCTTTTGAGAATTTAAAAAAAGAACAAATCAAAGTTGAAATTTTTGATAGCTATGTAATACCTTGCTTGCCTACCTCCTGGGATTACTATACAGATGTATTTACCTAAAAAATGCTTTGATAGGCAAAATGTTGTTTAGATCTAACATATATTTCTTGACTAGGAAGAAAATTAACCCTAATGACTTTATTGACCATCTTCATATTAAGTTTTCTTTTGATAATTACATTAAGAAATATTGAGAGGTGCCTGGGTGGCTCAGTCAGTTGGGTTCCTGACTTGATTTCAGCTTAGGTCATGATCTCGTGGGCCATGGGATCAAGCCCAGTGTCAGGCTCTGCACTCAGTGGGAAGTCTGCTTCTCTACTTCTCTCTCTCCCTCTGCCCCTCCCTCCACTCACACAAGTGTACTCTCTCTCTCAAAATAAATGAATAAATCTTTAAAAAAAAGAGAGAAAAAAAAAACTTCCACCTCTTTCAAGTAGAACATTCCTTAGCATTAGTTAGAACTTAAAAAAGCATGACAGCTATTTTATTTTCAGATTTCATGTTTTGGACTTTTGAAATAGAAAACATAAAGCAGTTGATATAGCAGTTGTTATATTATCTAGAAATGATGGCTTAAAATTAACAAGAAATAATTTTTTAAAATTTACGAGTTCAAGGAGCAGAGACTGGAAAGTAAAAGTACAAGGATATTACTGTCCAATTAACCAGCTCTCACAGGCCAGAAACTGTGTTATACTCACATTTGAACATGCCAATTCTAACAGACTCCTACATCTTTTACATAGCAAATAAATGTGAAAGAAGCCTGAAATACCTGCAAAGTTTTGTTTCTTAATCTTTTTAAATACATGTCCTACTAACCAAGAAGAGTTTTTGAGTTTTAGTTTCTGTTATTTTACTTATGGGAGTGATACGTTTTTTGCTTTTCAAATATAACATTACAATATTGAATATACCCTTTCAGACTACTCATATGACACTCCACCAAAGCATTCTAAAGTGTCCCAGGTGTCACCAAGAATAAGTACTATGGACCAATATTTTCATATAGGAGACAAAATTATTAGGGCCCAGGGTGATTATGTGATTTAAACAAGAAAGATCAAACAACTAGTATGTACCAAGATCTGGGATTAGGATCCAAGGCTACTGGATCTTTTAGTTCTGCTATGCTACTTTCTACACTTGGTTATATATTTCTTTTTTTTATCACAGCCTGGGTTTTGAAGTTCAGGTGAAAAGGCACCTGGAAACCCAGCACAAAGCTGTATGTGAGTATGCTGAGCATGGACATCTCCCTTGCTATATATCTCCTGCACACACTTTGTTGCCTTGTTGTCTAGAAAACCCAGGAATGGGGTAGCATCTGTTAGAGATATCTCTGGAATAACCAATCTACAATGCAAACATCTCCATCATTAAGGAAAAAACTCCAGTAAAACCTGAAAAATCAAAAGTTACTGAAACTCAAGCCAACAAACAAACAGATTTATAAAAACAAATAAACAAATGCTTTTTTAAAAATGAGCTTCCCTAAGGTAGCTGCCAAACTGCTGTGATGACACAACAATTTCAATCACAGGGTTCTCATTGATGAGTGCAAGAGATGAATTCCATAATGTCCTGTGTAAGTCAGAGAGCATGTATCTGCAGATGCAAAACAACCTAAAGAAGTTTCAAGCAAGTATAAAATACAGAGGAAGAATACTGATGGCTGAAGTAGCCCAAGCATATCCTTAACAGTCTGGCACAGTTGCCTCTTCAATTCACCATCCACCTTCGGATTCAATAACAATATTTGATAAGAAATACAAACTCCAGAGGGGGCAGAGCAAGATGGCGGAGGAGAAGGAGACCTGGATTTCATCTCCTCTCAGGAATTCAGCTGGATAGGGATCAAACCAATCTGAACACCTACGAACTCAACAGGAGATCGAAGAAAAGAAGAGCAACAACTCTCTGAACAGAAAAGCGACCACTCTCTGGAAGGTAGGACATGCGGAGAAGTGAATCCGAGGCGATATTCGGGAGGATAGATGGCGGGGGAGGGGCCTCCGTCGGCCGCTTCTGGCAAGTGATAGAGCCGCGGAGCACAAAATCGGAACTTTTATAAGTCTGCTCCGCGGAGGGACGTCACTCCAGTGGCTACGTGGGGGGTGGAACCCTCGTGGGACAGTGTGGTCTCAGGACCCCCGGGGTCACAGAAAGACCAGGGGTGCCTGAGTGTGGCAGAGCTCCCAGGTATCGGAGCGGGGAAGCCGGCTGCAGAGACAGAGCCAAGGCGCGGGCTCTCAGCTCCGGGTTGCCATAAACCGTGATCTGCGGCACAGTCGGGCCACTGCTCCTCCAGCAGGGACCCAACAAGCGGCAGATCCGGGGAGACTCACCTTCTTCCCCCGGGAGGAGAGGTGTGGGAGCGCACCGCAGGGATCTGCTGGGTTTGGAGACTCCACACGGGGTCGGGTACCAGAGATAGAAACGCGCGGTCACAGGCTGGGTGAACACGGAGTGTGGCCTGAGACCGGGGAGACGGGAGTGACTGGCAGCTTTTCTCTGGGGGCTCACTGAGGAGTGGGGCCCTGAGTTCTCGGCTCCTCTGGGGAGGAGTTTGGGAGGCCGCCATTTTCACTCTCCGCCTCCAAAGCTGTACGGAAAGCTTCCAGGGAACAAAAGCTCCCGAGAGCAAACCCGAGCAGATTACTTAGTCTGGACCGGGCAAGGGCGGGGCAATTCTGCCTCCAGCAAAGACATTTGGGAACCACGGCAACAGGCCCCTCCCCCAGAAGATCAGCGAGAACAGCCAGCCAAGACCAAGTTTACCGATCAATGAGAACGGCAGAACTCCAGCGCTAGGGGAATACAGCACATAAAATTCATGGCTTTTTTACCATGATTCTTTAGTCTTTCAAAGTTAATTTTTTTTTTTAACTTTTTTTTTTTTGAATTTTTCTTTTTCCCTTTTTCAACCAACATCTTATCAATCTCTTTTTTTAAAAAAACATTTTTATTTTTCATTTTTAGAGTCATATTCTATCCCTTCATAGTAGTTACCCATATTTTTGGCATATATATATATAGTTGTTCTCTCTTTAAAATTTTGAGATAGTTTCTTCTAACAGATCAAAATATACCCTAAATCTCTATTGTATGGTTTTCTTCTATTCCCCTGCCTGATCACATTCTCTCCCTTTTTTTTTTCTTTTTTAAATCCTCTTCTTTCTTTTTTCAAACAACTTCTTAACAATTCCTTTTATAAAATTTTTTATAATTTCCATCTTTACAGTCATATTCCATCCCTTCATCATATCAACCCTTATTTTTGTACATATATAAGTTTTTCTTTCTTTAAAATTTTGGGAGGCACTTTCTTCTAACAGACCAAATACACCCAAAATCTAGTGTGTGGCACTGATCTATATACCAGCCCAATCATATTTGATCACATTCTGGTTTTTTTTGTTTTGTTCTGTTTTTGTTTGTTTTTATCTTTATCTTTTTCTTTTCCTTTTTTTTTTCTTTTTCTTTTTTCTCTCTTTCCCTTTCTTTTCCCACTGCTTCAGGTCTTTTCTAATTTGTTTAGAGTATATTTTTAGGGAACGTTGCTACCCTGATAGCATTTTGTTCTCTCATTAATCTCTTCTCCTCTGGACAAAATGACAAGACGGAAAAAATCACCTCAACAAAAAGAACGAGAGCTAGTACCGACTGCCAGGGACCTACTCAATACGGACATTAGTACAATGTCAGATCTAGAGTTCAGAATCATCACTTTAAAGATACTAGCTGGGCTTGAAAAAAGCATGGAAGTTATTAGAGAAACCCTTTCTGGAGAAGTAAAAGAACTAAAATCTAACCAAGTAGAAATCAAAAAGGCTATTAATGAGGTGCAATCAAATATGGGGGCGCTAACTGCTAGGATAAATGAGGCAGAAGAAAGAATCAGTGAGATAGAAGACCAAATGATGGAAAATAAAGAAGCTGAGAAAAAGAGAGATAAACAACTACTGGATCACGAGGGCAGAATTCGAGAGATAAGCAATACCATAAGACGAAACAACGTTAGAATAATTGGGATCCCAGAAGAAGAAGAAAGAGAGAGAGGGGCAGAAGGTATAATGGAGCAATTTATAGCAGAGAACTTCCCTAATTTGGGGAAGGAAACAGGCATCAAAATCCAGGAAGCACAGAGAACCCCTCTCAAAATCAATAAAAATAGGTCAACACCCTGACATCTAATAGTAAAACATACGAGTCTCAGAGACAGAAAATCCTGAAAGCAGCTCGGGAGAAGAGATCTGTAACCTACCATGGTAGAAACATTAGATTGGCAACAGACCTATCCACAGAGACCTGGCAGGCCAGAAAGGACTGGCATGATATATTCAGAGCACTAAATGAGAAAAATATGCAGCCAAGAATACTATATCCAGCTAGGCTGTCATTGAAAATAGAAGGAGAGATAAAAAGCTTCCAGGACAAACAAAAACTAAAGGAATTTGCAAACACAAAACCAGCCCTACAAGAAATCTTGAAAGGGGTCCTCTAAGCAAAGAGAGAGCCTAAAAGCAACACAGACCAGAAAGGAACCCAGACAATATACAGTAATAGTCACCTTACAGGCAATACAATGGCACTAAATTCATATCTTTCAATAGTTACCCTGAATGTAAATGGGCTAAATGCCCCAATCAAAAGACACAGGCTATCAGATTGGATTAAAAAACAAGACCCATCGATATGCTGTCTGCAAGAGACTCATTTTAGACCCAAAGACACCCCCAGATTGAAAGTGAAGGTGTGGAAAAGCATTTACCATGCTAATGGACACCAAAAGAAAGCTGGGGTAGCAATCCTTATATCAGACAAATTAGATTTTAAACCAAAGACTGTAATAAGAGATGAGGAAGGACACTATATCCTACTTAAAGGGTCTATCCAACAAGAAGATCTAACAATTGTAAATATCTATGCCCCTAACATGGGAGCAGCCAATTATATAAGACAATTAATAACAAAAGCAAAGAAACACATCGACAGCAATACAATAATAGTGGGGGACTTTAACACCCCCCTCACTGAAATGGACAGATCGTCTAAGCAAAAGATCAACAAGGAAATAAAGACTTTAAATGACACACTGGACCAAATGGACTTCACAGACATATTCAGAACATTCCATCCCAAAGCAACAGAATACACATTCTTCTCTAGTGCCCATGGAACATTCTCCAGAATCGATCACATCCTAGGTCATAAATCAGGTCTCAACCGGTATCAAAAGATTGGGATCATTCCCTGCCTATTTTCGGACCACAATGCTTTGAAACTAGAACTCAATCACAAGAGGAAAGTCGGAATGAACTCAAATACATGGAGGCTAAAGAGCATCCTACTAAAGAATGAATGGGTCAACCAGGAAATTAAAGAAGAATTAAAAAAATTCATGGAAACCAATGAAAATGAAAACACAACTATTCAAAA